>NC_138663.1:24069050-24504522 GCF_964273445.1 Streptopelia decaocto
TTATTGCCCCAGTTCCTATCCCACTGGGGCCTCCAGTTTTCCCAGTCAATGACTGCAAGTCCCTGAAATTTCTTCATAGGTATGCAATAGTCAATGTCAGACTTTGCTTTATTAAGGTGTTTGATAAGACTTTCATTTTGGGGTACCCCTCCATTGACAGGATCTCCATTATCTGAATAGTAGGGGTAATATCCCAAATGCGTGTGATAGAAGATTGTCACATTGGATCCACTCAAAGTCTCATTAGTGTTGGATGCAATGTCAAAAACACTGAGATCCAGGTCCACCTTGTACCGTAGCCTGCACTGCTCAGTCGGCGCATTCCAAACAACAACAAAAGGCTTGTGCAGAACCAGAGGGACTCGTGTTGGCTTCGGCAGGTGAGCATTGACCGTAGTAAGCAGCGCTGTCAGTGCTGACCATTTGACCCAAATATCCATGTTACGTTTTTTGCTGGGAAATTGTTTTGATGTGTCCTTGAAAACAAAAACAAGAGAAGACCCTGAAGGCAGGTAGGATGACAAAAGGAGGTCTTTTGGTTTAATTTGGTTATCTTAAGATTATACCTACCACAAAAAGAGAAAAGTGCAAAACTATGGTATTGTAAAAATTAAGTATAATTTCAAATACTTTGAAAGACTTTTTGATAGACCTCGTTGTCTAGAAGTCTGTTCCGATGCTCAACTTTTTTTTGCTTTCCTTATCACAAAGATACATCCTACAGTTGATTCAGACCTCACCTTAACACTTATTTGCTCCCTGGTGTCTTTAAAAAACTGAGTTAATAAGATGATAACTTAAAACAACAGTATAATAAAAAGAATGTACTGCTCATTTGAAATCTAAGCTTCCAAGTTTGTTCTGCTACAGTCAGTCTTACTTGCCTAGAACATCATCACAGTGCATCTAAGGCCTTCTTCACTACCTATGTATGCTAATGGTCACAATATGAAAGGTAATTTAAGCAAAAGGAAGACACTTCTCTCTCTCACAGTTTAATCAAGAGAACTCAGAAATGCTGCAATTTTCAGCATATCTGTAAAAAGTGTATTGTTATCTACTCCTGATTTTAAATCTCATTTTCTAAATGAATAGATGTAAGAGTGATAATAAATCTGCAGGCTAGAAGGGTGGTTCTATCAATGACTTAATGGTTTAAGCTACTTATTACACTGAAAGCAAATTAAATATCCATATGTCAAAGAAAATATGTTATGTGGATTTGAACTAGCTGGAAAAGCATGCCTGTATCTTTGAAAAAGCGACCTAATCTGTAGAAGTGGAGGCTTATTAGCACTAACCTTTCCTTTCAGGGTCTGCTGTTTTCCCTGAAAGTCACACTGGCCTGGGAACTAGTAGTGCTCTGGGAGCTGCCAGGGTTGCAGGGCTTCTGGTACCCCAGGCACTCACACCCCCACTTTGCACTCCCTGGGGCAGCTGTTCACCCAGTGCCCACAGTCAGCTGCTCCAGAATCTGCCTCAGCTCCTATCGCTGTCAGCTCTGTCCTGGCTTTGCCTTGCAGGTCTGTTTGCTGAGGAATACAGTACCTGTTACTAGTGCTGATGAGCAAACACTACACGGTGGGGTCCAGCTGATGTATCAGCTTGAATTCAAAGATCATAAAAATTGTCTGCTCTTTTGTGCATTACTGCACCTACAGAGTGTTTCAAAAAGATGGACTCATTTTGAAAGGATAAGCCTTTGAAATTGAGTCCATCTTTTTGAAATGTATAGTATGGCATGTCTTATCCTCTCAGTTATCTTCCGTCATCTGTCTGTCAGGTTTCTCCACTTTAATCACATCTAAAATCACTGCAATCAGCCTGCATTGCAGTTTCAATTAATACACTAGTTATATGATTTGGAATGTCCTGAAACCGGGTATTTCCCAAGTTATCATATCATAATTAGCCTAGCTTCACTTGTCCCTGGTATTTTCTCACTTGGTTAACACCAGTTAACCACTTAACTCCCTTCTGAGACAAGAAGAGCTCTTCACACCTATTCATCCATTAGCTCACTGCCGGGATCCCTAAATTTCTTGCTTTCCAAACCAGTATGTTCAACACACCACTCTAAATACTAGACTTTGCAGCAGTCCTTGGGTATTACCTTTTAATCTGTAATGAAATGACAAATCTACAGGAAGGCTGCAGGTACCCTTATTCAAATCTGCCAGCAGACTTATTAAAGAAAAATCTTTTCCACTGTTTGAAAATCTATTGGCTCTTATGAGTGATATAATCCAGGATGTCTCCCTTTGTCATTTGTCCCTTATATTCTTCTATCCTCTGGGTTTGATGTTTCTTTTCCTATCTGCGACTGCTCTCCTTGCCTTCTGCTTTTTCCATGAGTCTTTTTATCTCCTACGGAACAACCTTTCTATCCTCTATCCCCAGTCCTGTGTTTTTCCATCCTTAGTCACAGAAAAGCATTGCATCCCCCCGGTCAGTGGTCTGGTACAAGAACACCTTCCCAAGAGGCAGAAGGACACAATTTGCATTAAGCAATGGCTGCGGGCAGCGAACGAGGAGCAGGACTGTGAGGAGCCACAACGTGGGACTCCCCAGGAGCAAGTCCTCGTTAGCAAGCTGAAGATTTATGCTCCTGTCCTTTCCTCACTCACTCATCATCTAGCTGTTAGAACGTACAAGCGTGACTGTTGGAAAAGGATGCCTGGTTATTTTCACTCCACTGATCTGCTAGAAGGAAATCTTACTCTTGCAACTGATACATTTTTCTCTGCTTTCCTGCAGAGTCTTGCATAATCATCTGAGTAATGTCATAGGCTAGAGGAAAAAAAAAAAGCCACAAAAATGCATTTGCCTTCCTGTTTTATACAAACTGATGAATGCATCACAGTACTTTGCATTCCTTCTTTGATGCAGCAAACTTAGTACATTTGTGAGTGCTTTTTCATTACTTAGACTGGATTGCTTTGCAGTACGTGAGAACAAGCCCATAATATAAACAAAGATTTTCTCAAAAAATGATAGCTCAGATGAAATGGGAAAAGCACCAGGAGAGAAAAAGAACTTTAGTGAATTTCTGTGTAAGAAAAGATCTGGGAAAAAATCCCAGCTGCCTATTCCCACAACCCAAATGCTGATATTGTTCAGCCTTGTGTTATCATGTACATATAATGAGATCATTTTGTCAGGTATTAATGACTAATACAGTACAGTTCTTGTCTAGATCTGACAGCCCTAGGCAGTACAATATTGCAGATAATAAATCATAACAGAGAGAGTCCACGAAATAATAGTGCAGGATAATTTTAAGTCATATTTTTAGTTCCTGGCCAATTCTTGTCACTGTCCCTGACAAGGCTTTAAATACCAGGATTGTTGAGGTCAGCAGGGACCTCTGGAGGTCATCTGGTCCAAAGCCCTGCTCAAGCAGGATCACCTAGAACTGGTCACTCAGGACTATATACGAAACACAAGAAACAAAATGAAAATGTTTATCTTGGGTCATGTTGATAATTCTCAAGAGTTTTCTGATCAAATTGTCATTGAAGTTGTGAAGGAGCCTGGACACCTTTGCTCAACTGTGGACATGCAGATGTCTACATCTGCAAGCTGAACCCCCCCCCAAAAAAAGGGGCAGGAATCTGTCTAATCCTCTTCAAGCTGTTTAGAAGTTATGGGTCTGGTTGGTCAAGACCAGTTATTCAGGGTCCTCCAGTGAATACTGGACACCTCCCAAAGCTAGTATTAATTCTTTAATTAAAGTTACATGGAATTAGTCACCCAGCTGTCTCCATTAACCTAGAAAGGGAGCTAAGAAATACCTAGATAGCATGCCTACCTTTTAGATGGCTAAAGCATGCAATTGCAAAGCATCCCACTTTTCCTGCTACATTTTATTACACACAGGACAAATTCCCACATACACAATTCCTTAAAGGAGCGACAATTACAAAAAATTGTCATTTGAAAAAATTCCAATCCAGTTGCACTAATTTGCAATTACTTCTGGTGTTATTTGCACATAGGTATTTAAATACAGTTGCTTACTTTTTCTTTAAAAAGATATCTGAAGCCAAATGAAACAAGTTTTTAAAGAAACGGGCAAGCCTATAGGTCTGAAAAAAGGGGAAAATAATTTATCTATTGTTTCACAAATACATGAAAGAACCTATAAACAAAAACAAAACATCTTTTATTACAACTTCCACTGTTGTATCTTTGGACTATGGCTTTTTTAGTCTCATGCATTGGCAGTAATTGGGCTGCTTTAATCCTTGGTTTTTAATGAGCACAGACACTAACAATTTATTCTTGAAGCTCATTATCAACCTTTATTCAAATTTTCCTGGTTTTCTGATTCAATGACATATTATCATGGTTAATTTAACCTCCCAAGGATGCACAGAGCTTTCTGAGGCACTGCAGTGTTTTTAGAGCAGAATCTGTTCTGAGTGTTTCTGCTCTATATTCTAAAAACAAAAATGAATTCTTCACAAGTGAAAGAAGTGGGGCCTGATCACAAATCCATTGAAGTTGATGAGGTATTTTTGATTGTATTCATGAAAATTTGGATCATGTTCTCACTGCACAAAATAACATGTAGTTTTCTATTTGCATCAGCTTGTGCTATGAAGCTTAAGGTGAAGTGAGTTACGGCTGGATTTCAATATATCCTTTAATAAGTGTGGTAATATTTGCTATTTCTTCAATAGAAAAGGAGAGTTAATTTCTGTATATTTCTTTCATCATTTTTTTGTAAAAAGAAACAAGAACATGTTTTCTTTTCCCAAGTAAATGCTCTTAACTTCATCCAACTTTTATTTCAACTGTGTTTATTGGTCAGAATTCCACTATATTTAAATTTCAAAATCGTTGATAACAGCTGAACTAAATGTCTTAATTGCACACTTAGATTCCAAAATAAACAGCTTAAAATTAGTCAAAATATAAACTCTCACCCTAAAGAAACCTATTTGCACACCATGTGTTCCACTACAGCCCAATAGTGTTCTCCAGATGGTCAGTTCTGCTTCTCTGCTGGTTTTTATTGATTATCCCAGCATTCTTTGCCTGGTAACACATGATGTTACAGCTGACACTTTTGATTATGATCCATATGTGGATCATATATTCAGCCAATGTGACTTCATCACAGCCAGCAAATGCATCTTCTGATTTTACACTCATCCCTATGCTGACTTCTCAAGGAAGTATAACCCATACTTTTAGCTATAATACCATTCTGTGTTTTCATCTTCTGCTGAGTTTAATTGTTCTCGATGCCCAAAGTATATAATCTGTTCTGGATGAACACCTCATTTGCATGGACGTATTAGCTATTCAGATTTCTCTTGCAGAAGTGGGACATTTTGTTTTGACCACCTATGCAGTTTAATGTCAATGGGCAACAAGATCAGAAGAATCTTCTATCAAATTAACATTTCAGAAAGCTTAATAATCTTTCACTGTATAACTTAGTTAACAATTGATATTCTGGAGATTTCATTTCATTTCATTTCATTATTTCATTTCATTTCATTTCATTTCATTATCATTCTTTACTCACAAGATACTGAAGTAATTTTTGTACTATTCTGGAGGAATTGGTGTAATTTCTCCAGAGTTCTAGTGACGAAGAATTACATATGGAGAAAGAGATTTTAAGCAGAAGTTGCAGTGAAGCAGAGAAAGCATGTAGATTTAGACCTAATTTCAAGGAGGATTTAAAAAGGTGGTTTAGCTGACATTTCAATCTCTCTGAAATACCATAAAGATGGTCTTAAAAGCTAAATCACGTAATGATTTTAAAACCTGGAAGGCCACATCCTATGATTAAAATGGTCTTTTCTCACTCCTTCAGTTCAGGCAGAGAACTGAAAACTACACTCTCCGTTTCAAGGCTGTTGAAATGTGGGCAGTGTCATGTGCAGTGGGAAAGTAAGAACTCACAGAGATGTTGTTTTGCCCATGAAGTACAAGTTAGGCTGGATATCTTACACTGAACTCCATCATTATTTCAGAGTTCACAAATATATTAATAAAAAAATGTAAAAAGGTAAAGAATCTGAAGTTCCTACCGTAACAGCCACTTCAGATTCCCTCACTAACCAGTGTCTGGCTAGCATAATTTAAAATCCAGAACAGGAAGGAGGTGAAGTTAAATTATAGAGGAAAGGCAATTTTTCCCAACTTATCTAGCAGAGAAGAGTCATGCTTTGTGGCCTAAACTAGGTTTACAACACTTTACCCAGCTTGCTTTCAGCCTCCCACATGCACTATTGACTGCTGTCTGGCAACTGCTGAGTATAGCACTGCACTTTCTTTAATTATAGACACACATTCGTTTTGATTGACATTTCTCATATCTGTAGGGAAGAATTTTGCTTGGAAAATAAATTAAACAGGATGGTACTTAAAATGGAGATGAATGTAACTGGATTGTTTGTGTTCCACTGAGGAATGTGCAGAATTGGCAGCTAAAATAAATGTCATTTTTTGAACACAGGCTGGCCACATTTGAGGTAGAAATTATTATTGTGGCTAAGAAATATGGACATTTTAACTGTATTTTAAAATATTATTTCACCATAGAATGACATTTAAAAGTAGCTTGCAAATAACTTGAAAAATCTTGTGCATCAATACTTCATTCTCTATAAGATATGATTTATATGCACACAATATGCATTTAAAATATATCACGTATTTATCTGCACATGTATGTGTATTTCTCTGTCTTCCTGAGAAATAAAACACAGACCAAATCTGTCCATCCTGTCCCTGTCTCGCTCCCTCTCCACTGTTATCCTTCTGTTTCAAAATTATATCAGAAGTCTTGCTTTTCCTGGTTTTGTTGAAAAATGGCTTGCATTAGATAAGGTGGTAAGGTGGACACAGGCTGCATATCTATGGTGACTCCTTCTATGTTCCCAAAGTGTAAAACTGCATTACAGAGAGATTAAATATCTCTTAAATTCTCTTGACTTACATGGCATCCTAATTCTCCAGCTGTATTTCTCAAACTAGATTCCAAATTAGAAAGTAAACAGAAGAAGAACACTATTTTATTTGCAGTCTTCCTTACAGATCAATAAAAGTGTGAAACAGACATATGATTGACTTTTTCTTTTGTGATTCATATTACAGTTCACTTCTGATAGTTGAACAGATATAAGAGTTTGCAAGGCACAAATAACATCCTTTTATTTTTGTACAAAATATGTAAAAATAAATCCAAAGACAAGGAGATGGGGATTCAGGCCTATGCTATCACTGTTGACATTTTTGTAAACTGTGGATTATTCATTTTAAAGCAAATGGAAAATGCCAGAGAACATTTGTGGGTACGTATCAGATTTTTACAGTAAGTGATCTGCTTAGGCATTTCCTGTTTAGCTTTACTGTTTCTGTTATGTGCAGCTCATGTCATGCCTTAATTTGAGATAAAGGACTACAAGAAGGCATGGGAATGAAAGAGAATAGAATTGGTATTCAAAAGATATTCTTCCCATGGAACTCATAATTCTTCTCTTCTATTAAAAATAACAATTTTAATATTTCATGTGTCCTCCTCTATCCTAGTCTATCTGTAACATCTTTGTTGGATATTCATTAGAGGCCAGACTTTTACATTTTTACACACATTGTTTCTTATGCCAATCATAGAATCATAGAACCATTTAGGTTGGAAAAGACCTTTAAGATAATTGAGTCCAACCATTAACCTAACACTGCCAAGTCCACCTCTAAACCATGTCCCTGTGCATCACATTTACATGTATTTTAAATACCTTTGTGCATGGTGACTCAACCACTTCCCTGGGCAGCCTATTCCAATGCCTGACAACCCTTTCCATGAAGAAATTTTTCCTCCTATCCAACCTAAACCTCCTCTGGTGCCACTTGAGGCCATTTCCTCTTGTCCTATCTCTTGTCTCTTGAGAAAAGAGACCAACACCCACCTCGCTATGAGCTCCTTTCAGGTATTTGAAGAGAGCAATAAAGTCTCACAGCAGCATGTGCACTTGCTTCCCAGAAATATAATTGTATCCTGGGCTGCATCAAAAGAAGCATGACTAGTAGGTCAAGGGAGGTGATTCTCCCTCTCTGCTCCACTCTCACAAGACCCCACCTGGAGTACTGGATCCAGATCTGGGGCCCCCAACATAAGAAGGACATGGACCTGTTGGGGCAAGTCCAGAAGAGAGCCATGAAGATGATCAGAGAGCTGGAGCACCTCTCCTATGAAGACAGGCTGAGGCAGTGGGATGTTGTCCAGCCTGGAGAAGAGAAGGTTCCAGGAAGACCTTGTAGCAGCCTTCCAGTACCTAAAGGGGACCTACAAGAAAGCTGTAGAGGGACATTTTACAAGGGCATGTCATGAAAGGACAAGGGGTAATGGCTTTAAACTGAAAGGGGGGAGATTTATATTAGATATAAGGAAGAAATTCTTCCCCATGAGGGTGGTCAGGCACCAGAACAGGCTGCCCAGAGAAACTGTGGATGCCCCGTCCCTGAAAGCGTTCAAAGCCAGGTTGGATGGGGCTGTGAGCAACCTGGTCCAGTGGAAGGCATCCCTGATCATGGCACAGGAGGTGGAAATAGATGATCTTTAAGGTCTCTTCCAACCCAAACCATTCTATAATTCTAAACTTCTATTAAAATCTTGAGTATTATACCATTTTACATATCTAATACATTAATTTAGATTGTATGTATAATAGGAAGCACAGACTGCATGTTTTTATTAAAAAGTTTGATGTTTTGTTATTTTCAATTCCATTCCATCTGCTTCTATTGCATTATAAACTGGAAATGAACATATTCTAGGGTAAAATATTCTCCATTTTTTAAATCACAAATTTTATGTTAAAAGTATAATCTTTTATATGCAATTTTAATATTTATTTCTTCCCCATATGCAAAGAATGAAGGGGAAAAAACAAATTGTATTTTTTGCCTTCTCAAGGGTGCATATTGATTGTCGTAACTGTTAAAGCCTTAATTCCCTGAATAATTAAGTCTAATGGCCTCAGCAGATATCAGCATTCTTCTGGCTCTGGCCCTTAATGGGTAAAAATAAAACTGCCTACCAACAGTATTCTGAAAATAATTTCTTACTGTTTTATAGATTTTCCTTTTAATCTATTGCTAAATAATTTTAACTGAAGATCGTGAACATCAATTGGTATTAACAGAATACATCCTACCTTTGGGCACGTATGTTAATAGCTTATAAGAATAGGTAATAATTTACAACAAATAATACATGAGTTTATATTGATGCAAAGTGTTTAAAATAGTTTAGCTTCTTTCACAGCATCTGCTTAATTCACACATTCATTTTTTGAAAAGTTTATTGTTATTAGAGGCACTTATGAAAGAGAAAATTAAGTTGAATTGATAACACAGAGAATTCCTACAATAAGGTCTTGGCTTACTCTTGAGAAAATGCTGTAAGCTAAATTAACTTTAGCTTTCTCAAAGAAAAATTATGCTTTCAGATGGTGTAATTCAAGAAAATTCAATTGAAATTAATTGAGGGGTGTAAATCTGGAAATATTCCAGTTGAATTAATTGAGTTATTAAGCATTTATAATCTTGTGAGTGGAAAAATGTGTCTTTTAGTCAGCTAAAAAACCCTAATACATTAGCAAATGCTTAAAACAGTTGTGTATTTCCACTGTAAATCTCTGCTTGCAGTAAATAATTCATATTCTTTGGATAAGACAAAAGGAAAAATTATGCTTTGCTGAACAAAAACTCAGGACAATTTGGAAAATGTGCGTACAGCGTTTGAGGTGAAATTAACTTCAGACTTTACTTGCATGCCAATACGCAGCTTGTCTGGTGTCTACATTGTCTCAAATGAATTAAAAATCTCTCTAGCTCCATAAAATACCCACCACAACATATTAATACAAATCATTAATAAACAGAACCCATTGTCAAACAACTAACTGCATCCTCTTTTCAGGTCCTGTTTGTAGGTGATGGACTGCCTTACTGTGAGTTATCTTGAAACAGTTACTCTGAATGTTTTGCTTCTAATGAAAGAAGTATTTTTTTACTTTTCATATGGGATTAAATACATGACCAACATATGATTTCTAGGTGTGCTGTGTTTCATGCATTTAAGTGTTGAATTAAGGAATCAAATTCTGAAATACCTTTAAAGTAAAAATATTACTCTTCAAACACGAATTTTATTCACAAGCAGCATTTCAGGATCCATTTTCTAATTTCAAATTGATGTTGCACATTGGAGTGTAAAGCACCAAATAGCTATTAGACAGAAATTTAAAAAAAAAAAAAAAAAAAGAGAAAAAGAAATACATATATATATATATATATATACACCCCAGGATTGACATGCTACAGAAAATAACACAGAAAGACTTCCTAACTGGTAGACTATAAGCAGAAGTGAAAACTTTGTCTTTACTGATTATTAATTATGTAAATAACATGGCACTTACCTCTATAAAATCAGGGAACAGCAGAAAACTTTGGTGGAACAACTTACAACAGCTGACGTGTTTGTCCCAGGAATGTGCTCTTCCTAATGAGTGGGCTTTTAACTAATGAGAAACTGAGGGCAGAAGATAAGAGCAGAATTTTTCCTAAATACTCAACATGTCATCGCAATGTAAGTAAATAAATTAATTTAAAATTTAGATATATTACTTGTAAGCAGCCTGGCTCTTGCTATAATTATTTTGTATTACTTATTTTTATGGCCTGATATGGCAATGACCAGACTGGTGTTTGAGAAGAATTAAATTGTGTTTTGAGTGTTATGCTCTCTGGACTCAGCAGCAATGGGCATTAACAGCAGGGACAGCTCAGCCACTGTGGCACAGGGAGAAGCAGGGATGCTTACAAAGTTGAGCAAACAAAATAGTTCAGAAACAGCTATTTTAAAGATCTGGCTGGATGGCTGAGCCCAAAGAGTTGTGGTGAATGGAGTTAAATCAACTTGGTGGCCGGTCGCAAGTGGTGTTCCACGGGGCTCCATATTGGGGCCAGTTCTGTTTAATCTCTTTATTGATGATCTGGACAAGGGGATTGAGTGCACCCTTGGTAAGTTTGCAGACAACACCAAGTTGAGTGGGAGTGTTGATCTGTTCAAGGGTAGAAAGGCTCTACAGAGGCATCTGGACAGGGTGGATCAATGAGCTGAGGTAAACTGTATGAAGTTTAACAAGGCCAACTGCCAGGTCATGCACTTGGGTCACAACAACCCCAGACAGCGCTACAGGCTTGGGGAAGAGTGGCTGGAAAGCTGCCTTGTGGAAAAAGACTCAGGGGTGTTGGTCGACAGCTGGCTGAACATGGGCCAGCAGTGTGCCCAGGTGGCCAAAAAGGCCAACAGCATCCTGGCTTGTATCAGGAGTAGTGCGGTCAGCAGGACCAGGGAAGTGCCCTGTACTCGGCCCTGGTAGGAACACAGCACGAACACTGTGTTTTGGACCCCTCACTTCAAGGACATTGAGGTGTTGGATTGTGTCCAAAGAAGAGCAACAAAGCTGGTGAAGGGTCTGAAGCACAAGTATTTATGAGGAGCAGCTAGGGAAACTGGTGTTGTTTAGCCTGGAGAAAAGAAGGCTGAGGACAAACCTTATCACTCTCCACAACTACCTGAAAGGAGGCTGTAGTGAGGTGGGGGTCTCTTTTCCCAAGTAACTAGCTATAGGACAATAAAAAATGGCCTCAGGTTGCACCAGGGGAGGTTTAGATTGGATATTAGGAAAAATTTATTCACAGAAGGGTTGTGAAGCAGTGGAACAGGTTGGCCAGAGAAGTGGTTGAGTCGCCATCTCTGTGGGTGTTTAAAAGATGCGCAGACGAGGTGCTTGGGGATATGATTTAGTGTTGGGCTTGGCAGTGCTACATTAACAGTTGGACTTGATGATCTTAAGAGTCTTTTCCAAACTAAGTGATTCTATTACTCTATTATTTAGGCATAAACATCCCTAAAACTTAACCCAAAGTGCTCGGTCCTTGAGCACTGAACCCTGAACATAATACCTGCAAGTGGACCTTGGGGACCACTGGTTCCTGATCCTGACAGCTGAGCCAGTGGGATCATGTGAGTGATCAAAGCAGGGCAGGAGCGATCAGCAATATCACAGCACCCTTGTGTGCTCCTCAAAGACACTTTTAAAATTATTCAGCATGACAACAGCTTAAACAGCTGTATCTTATCTCAGTGACCAGTCAAACCCCAATCAGACACATAGGAATGGATAGAAGGATGGTCAAGGGCTTTTGTGTGTCATAACAGTGTAGACGAGGAGGTCAGAAACGTTCACATTCCGATGTGGGAACTGTGAAGTGTAAAAGAAGGAAACTCTGAGTTTCCTCGTCTTGTAAAGCATGACTGTTGCCATTTAAGTACTAAATTTGAAATAAATACAGGAAACAAGAAAAGAGAATTATTGGAACAACTACAGACACTGTTGTTGTTGTTGTTGCCACATTTGTCTCCGAATCTGCACAGCTATTTGAATTAAACAGGAAATAAGTAGCTCCCTGAGCCCTGGAAATAGTAAAGGCCAGTTTCCTATGGGCCTGTTTCTCATCCTTGACTGAGCTCCAGACTAAGGTTTCCCAAGGATGAGGCAGTACAGAAGATCTCTCCTGCGCTGGTTCTCCAGCTTGCAGCATGACTCCCTTTTTTTCTTGTGTTTTGCTCAGCAGGTTGTTTCCATCGAAGGGCAGAGATAAGATTGTCTCTGAGACCTGACTGATGTTTGCTGTCAGGGGAGGACATGCAGTTACACAGACAGACAGACAGACTTGTGTCCATATCTACAAGCTCTGCGAGGGCTTTAGTAGGGTGAAATAACTTCTCAGCACTGACTGTTGCCCAATGCCTTTGGTCAATATGACCGAGAACGCATTTAACAGCTGTCCCAGCCATGCCATGTCCCACCCCTGCCACGCTACTGAGGTGCCTCTCGCTGCCCCCCTGCAGCCCCTCTGCCTCACATGACAGTCCTGAGCTCAGGGTTCTCATTCCAGAGCGCAGCAAGGGGGCTCGCCCAGCAGGCCCAGCTTTTCCTGAGCACCTGCTGGGACTCAGCAACAGCTTATTCTAAACAAAGCACAATTTATTCACCTAAAATAGAACATATAACAAAGAGTAAAATTAAACAGACATCTTTTTTGTATTCGGCCTCATATCCATCTTCCTTTTTAAGCTATTGTAAACACCTCTTCAGCCTAATTATCTCAGGGAGTAGAGATCAACCTGACGTATGGGTGAAATGCCTTTTTCTCAATGTGCTTCTAGCTGCATCTTTACCTTGGAGCCCAGAACTGGACACAGTACTCCCCCTTTACTTTCATTCTTGTTCCAGATCTCATTTCACTCCAAGAAAATGTTTTCCTCTTTGTTATCCTTTTCTCAGGTGGAACAATATAAAGAAAATTGAGGCATAATTCACAAGGAATTAACTTTGCTGATTCTCTTTGTTCTATCTGTTCAAATATACCACACAAAGAGTAACTTTCCAATTAAATGATATTTATAATATCAGCATGTAAGAGCCAAATAAATACATAGCTGTGCACATGTACTTGGTTTATATACATACCTAGGTGAAATCTTTGATATAGTCAAAAAATAGACCTGAAAACATTTTAAACAGAGTGGCAGGGTGAAAAAACAACTCAGATTAACCAGTAGAGAGTATGGCATTTCTTTACCTAAATTGGGAAAGAACAACAAACTTGAAATAAACAGCTGGCACCTACCAAGATACCCCCCACTCCAGGGTTTTACTAAGAACTGCACAGAAAAGTGAATCCTGTAGGATAAACAGGAGACAAAGATAACACAAAAACTTGCTTCTTCAAGACATCACAAGTCATTCGGGCAACACTCTGAGCTACTGAAACAAGAGAAATACCCCCAGCCAGTGGGGAAAAAAGCCATGAAGAGCACAAAGCATGTGTTTAGGATGATGAAACAGCCCCAAACAACCCAGAATGGAAGAAACAGCTTTGAGACCAAGTAGTTTCATTTTTACAGTACTACTTTATGGCAATAGTAATACTCAATACAAGTCGGTGTGATACTCTAACCCACCACAGGTTTCAGCTTTTCACCTTTTCACCTGCACTTGGCATTAAGAACCCAGGATGTTTCATTACTGTTGTTATTTTTGCTTGATATTGTGGTTAAATTTGATATTTGAGAAATGGAGATGATGAGGGAGGTGCAGCAGTTGCCATGAGTCAGCAGCTATTGATTCCTGCCATCTGACAACCGATGACTGTGCGTCTATATAAATAATTCTGACAGATGGGAGGAGAATGACACCAGGATTTGCAGTCGAGCTCCTGTCAACATCCTTGTGTGCCACACAAAGCTTCTGCTAGATCTAGAAGCTCAGAGCAGCCTTGCTTTGTGTCACTGAACTTAGGTGGTGGGCATCTATATTGGGAGCCTCAGCCCCAGCCACGCAGAAAATATTCTGTGGGACAGAAGGAACGATGGGCTGCAGCAGAAGAAAGGGTACTGTAGGTAGAGACTGTTGGAGGAATAATTCAGAGAAAGACTTATGCTTCGCTTTTATTTGAATTACAAATGAAACCTAAATCTTTAAGGGAAGAAATTTGAGTAAGAAAGCTGTACCTAAGTAGAGTGGTATTTGTTTAGAGCTGGAAAGGAAGCTCAGCTGTTCTCAGCCTTTTATTATCCATCTAAAAATAACATTTTTATTTCAAAGTTTCATTCCTGATAAATACGACCCAGCTTCCTATGCATCAAGAGAGAAATGCCTCCAGAAATCACAACATATGGATTGCCATTTTAATAAAATGTAGTCTGTTCTCAAACACAGAACTTGTTAGGGTTTGGAGTTTTTTTTCAGGTAACTGACAAATTAGTTAGAATGTATGTTTCCTAACTAATTACTAAGCATGTATTAATATTAGTGTTCAAAGACTATAAGAGAAACACGAAGTCCTGATATATACTAAAATCCAGGTTCTGTGCCATGTCACAAATGCATTCTGAACAAAAAATGCTTCTAAAAACTTCACAGCTTATTAAACAACTGGACAAATATAAAGAATATACATTTAGCAACAAAATTACTTTTAAGAATTTTAGAAAAAGTTAAATTCAATGCTGCCTATAGAATAACTCCTTATGCTCCATAGCTAGGAAAAAAAGCTGGAGAAGGCATGTGAGAATAATCCAGTATTAGACTGAGTTTTAATACTGATTTTTAAAATAAATGTTGTGAAATTTATTAGATCTGTGGGCTATGGGCTTCATTTCAAGTCCATACATGAACCTGGAACTGAATTCCACTCCTAAGGGTCTATTTTATTTAAAGTTAATGTGAAGTAAGAGGGCTCGTGCCCCTGTGGTCTGATTTCCAAGTCGCATCATTGCCTAAAGATGCAAATAGGTACTTACTGATATTGTTAAAAGCCGTTTAACTGATTAAGCCTCATAGGTCTAAGGGCTCATATCTGTAAAATTATGCAAATATTTAATTCCTGTTCATTGGTGACTTGAGTGCAATCAGGCACCCAGCTATCTTTGGCTGTAAGACTGATAGCACTGAACCAGGGTTGTTGCTTTTGAAAATATTATTAGTTATCTGCACTTTAAGCCCCTATATAATTTTATAAATCTATCCCTTCAAGGGTTTGAGAGTTAAAGGATTAGGTCCCTCTCTTGCTTTTC
Source organism: Streptopelia decaocto (assembly GCF_964273445.1). Classification (NCBI taxonomy): domain Eukaryota; kingdom Metazoa; phylum Chordata; class Aves; order Columbiformes; family Columbidae; genus Streptopelia; species Streptopelia decaocto. The sequence continues at coordinate 24,084,733 of NC_138663.1, forward strand.
TGAACACATTTAATCATGAGTAGTGGACATTTGATTTTATGGGTAGATAAAGTAAAACTAAAACACATCCTAAAAATATCTAGCTACCCATGAAACAGAATAAACTGCCTCTCCCAGCTTTCTGTTCAGACAGGGACAAGTTTGGGATGCTGATACCTATGGTTAGCTACCTTTTTGTCAAAACTTCTCACCAGCAGCTTTTTGGCATCCTCTTGTGACAGGATTTCAGTCAAGTTTGGCTGGCGTTAAGGACACTGAGGTCACCTCTGCCAGAAAAGTGCTTGGCCCCCATTGCCAGCATTCACACTATGACCCAGTGTCATATCCAACCTCCCTGGAGATGCAGGACCAAATGCAACCTGCCCCACTTATTTTGCTGGGAGACATCAGACTGCCTGCTGCTGAATTGCCAATGCAACCCATGGATGTCGAACCATATAGATACATATTTATTTGTTTATTTGTTTGTTTGTTCAGAGAAACTCCTACTGGAAGGAGTTTCTCTGAATAACATATGTACAACCTGCCTGTGAGTGGCACTTCTGCCATGCAGGAAAGGACAGTGGGTGTGCACAGCTTTAGGGTGAAATAAAGGCCAGACCTGTGAATACCAAGGCAATTACTAATCAGCCATCACCAATGCAAAGTTTGGGTTAGCAACCTCATTTTGTTAGGAAAAAGATCAGGGATTTAACAGTGTTACAAGGATATTTTGCAGTTAGGTTAGAGGTTCCAGCAAAGGAACATCTAATGTTCCCTCTTAGCCTAATGAAAAATATAAAAAAATTGGAGATAAATCCCCTTCACTTTCCTTATGTTTTATAAAGAACCTAACAAATCTATTTAAGACAGAACCTCTTTTTACTGAAATGCCTCTGCATTTCCACAAATATCTAGTTCTGTGGGTAAAGGCAAAAACCATGCAATTTACTACCATTCTTTGGATGTATCCAGGGTTTTGGACATCTTAGTTTTTAGGTATTCTAAAATACCTATGAGCTCCTGAGAATATGCTCAGCAAACCAGACTTTTGCACTTAGATAGTGGAGATCTCACTCTGGTGATGATTATGTTTACAATACAAAGATCCAATACAAAAATAGAAAATACATTCAAAACTTAAAGCTTGCAAACATTTATAAACTTACCACACTCACAACATCATTTTGGAGAGGTAAACACTTTAGTGACAACTCTCACAAAATCAGATCTGTGGCTCCCAAACTCTTGGTGCATCTATCAAATAGGGAAAAGTTTGACGGACCAGCTGAACACATTTCCCTGAAAATAAGAGTCAATAGGTATGAGATGCTGCTGTCTGCAGAGACAATTTACTTAAATACCTTTTTTCTTTTTTTCTGTGCCATTATTTTGGCACTCCTTTAGAAAAAATGTTGTACATTCACTTTTTCCTGAACACCACTGAACTTTCATTGTCACATCAAAAGGACTTGTAATCTCATCACACAAAAAAAGAATAAGTAACAGACCTTGTTCCTGGTTGAACAGGGGAATGAAGTTATATTTAAAGTGTAAGGAGGAAGAAATGGAATTTATTGTTCAGCTTCATGCAGAGAGGTGGCTGACTCACAGGCCTGTACAGCTGATGATACTTGCAAGCAACAGCAGGAGATAAATGAATAAGGAGAAAAAAAATGTCAATTTATGTTGACTGAAGAGGAAACTAAAGAACAGCCATAATTTCCCACATACTTCTGCAAGGCAATTTTCTTCTATTTCTATTGTATAGCCAAAAAGCAGAGGATGGGGCCTGTGGCTAAATCATATCTCCTCAATTTTCGTAGATTTCCTAACGATATTGAAAACAAGCAGAATCATAGAAAACTCATAAGATCAAGTTATTCCTCCATATTGAAGGAGATTTTTCCTTTCCACCAGTTGAGAAAATACTTATTGTGGGAAATCAGTCTTCGCTTATCCAAAAGCTAGCTTGCCCTTTTCTTTGTTGATCACTCAGGCTCATGATATTTTGTCAAAAAGTTGTTTGCCAGCTAGTAGCAATATGATAAATAAAGATATTTGCAGAAGTGTTCACTTTGGTCATGCCCCTTGACCTTTTAAAAGCTCTTTGTGTGGGAGAAGTGAAAGGTGAAAGACTCTAAAAAGTGCTGAAGATGAAACTGGGATGGGAGAACCATGAACCAGCACGTCGAATTCACCGGCGCTGCACACCTTCTTTACACCTGACTAAAACAGAGAGCAAATAAGTGATGTATGAACCTCCTTCCCAACTCTTTTTTCCTTCTTTGCAATATTTTTCTCAATTCTTTCTGCTTCCTGTCTGAATGAGAACCCGTCTTAGCCAGGCAGATCGCCTGCACCCTGCTACGTTTAGCCTAAGGCAGAAAGCTAAAAATCAATCCCAAACAATCAGATCTAGTTTTGGAAAAAAAAAAAAAAAAAAAGAAGTTTTCCATGAATTGTAGAGAGGAAAATAAGAGCAAACATGCAAATGTTTTTCCCTGCCAGAAGAACACAGTTTGGATCATGTGTTCCAAAACTGCCCAGATACAGAAGTTACGTCTTCCTGCCTCTGCTACTCCTTCCTCCTTCCTCTTCCTACCAAAGGGCTTTGTTTTGCTTTATGAGGAAACATGATTCAATTTTAACTGTGAAACACAAAAGCCACTGTCTGAAATCAACACTTTTTCACAGAAGGGGTGTTAATTATGACCTTAAAGACTACCAAATGAGGAGGGGTTTACTCTAAAAATATTGTATAATACAAAAAATATTATATTATATAGAGGAACTATTTGAAAATATGGAGTACTGAGATTTCTAATAAGATTTAATCCAAATTATATCCACTTATTTGTAAATGTTAACCTTAATTTTGAAGCTCTTTCTGTTTCCTCTTTATTCATCTTCCTTCCTCTTTGGAATTTTAATAAAAATGAAATGTATTTTTGCTTCTTACGTAATGAGTAAAAACCAAGGGCCTTGCAATATAACTTCAAATCCAGATTTTTGTGCAAATCAAGGAAGTAGTACAGTCATTTTCCATATGATTTTGTGTCTCATCTCCAAACTAGTTTTTGTTTTTCAAGCACAGGCTGCATATGCATACGGGGAACTCCCATAAGGAACCGGATTACTTAGGTATCAGAGAAACACCCTACGTGACTTAGGCTGCGACACATCCTTAGGCTTTCAGCTTGCCTAAACAAACAAGGTACGGAGCCATCATACTACCCTGAGTCATGCAAAATCCCATGCTTAGGCAATCTGAAGGGATCTCTTTTGACACCCATTGGGATGGTAACGTGCCTCAGGTGGTGAATAACCTGTTTCCTCCAGAATTAGGGGTTGCCGTATGGATGACACCATATCACCTGGGCCAGGCAGAAGCCAGGGTGCGAGTGGGGAATGACATTGAGACAATGACTTGCTTCACGTATTGGAGATTAATTCATGCTTTGTCATCCAGCTACTTGTATTAGGGTTTCTACACTTCAGAAGAGTTCATTGGGTAATAAAAACAATTTCAGCCAGTCACACTGCTGTTGCTAACCATGTGAATGGAAGTAGTTTTGGATTATACTCTCAAATAACACTCACAAGACTGCCTGAAAGATGTAGAAGCCTATGTGATTTGACTTGTAGTAGGAATCACACACACAATTCATTTGAATAAAAGACTGATTTTTCCACCTTAACTACAGACTAATATTTCCATGATAAAACACAAAATCACACCTCTATTCTTAGTAAATGAAAACATTTTCTTATCATGCATTGGACCGACAATGATGCATATGGTCGAGTTTGCCTAATGTTTTTGTGTCATTAGCCATTATTTTTGGGATACTTGAACCCAAAATAAAAGCAAGGAGACCCTCCACACAGTTTTGCTCCCCTGCCGTTTTTTTGGGTGCACCACAGAGGAAGCAGCTATTAAATGAGTATGAGGGGAAGCAGAGAGGGGAAGCAACCAGGGAAGCAGGTAAGAGATGCTGTTGTATGGATGGGAGAAGGTCAGTGCAAAGTTCAGAGTAACCAGCAGCACCAGAAGGGAATGGGCAAGGGGGAGCCAGGAGTGATGACAGACAGCTGCCAAGGGGCTGCCTCTTTTGCCGTGTCCTACTCTTTCATTATTTGACTTCAAGATGATTGTACAGGTGAAGTGTTATACAAAACCATAAATTTGTTTCTTATTTTTTCAGGTTTTCACCTGCAATGAGGTGAAAATAATAATAAACAGCAGTCACAATCCCAAAAGGTCTTATTCTGAAGGGACTATAAAATGATACTGTGAATGTTCTGCTTTTTCACACTCTCTCTGCATTTAATTTAAAAGTTTAAAGTGTTTTGTCTTGTTTTACTAACTGCCAATGTTGTAAACTCAACAGCAACCTAAAGAAAAGCTGGGAGCCGGTAGATTTCCACCCAATTAATCATTCCCAGCAACAAACTCACTCAAGATGTGTTCTCAGCCACACACTGGCAAACCCACTCCTTTTAAATTGCAGCTATATCTGTGCAGATCACCCATCTTCAGTACATTCCCTTAGATATAACACTTTGAAATTTGCTAAACAATTGTTTTTATGGTGCACAGAAAGAAACAGAAACCACTCCGATTGAGTGCTGTGACCCTGAAGAACTGTCAGTGACAATATGCACAAAAAGGCTATTTCTGTCACACAGATTAGCAAATATGTCCCTGAATTCCTGCAGGATGTATCTTATTCTTGTGCTAGAGGGCCACCATAAGGACCATATGTCATTTAAATCCCATTTAAACACAATTTTAAAGGCACTAGTAGGACTTCTGCACTCCATCACCCTTTTCATGGGGATTAATTTGTTAAGTGTAATTTTTATACCGTTTTCAACGCAAAATTTTATTTTACCTTGAGGAAGTGGCACCATCTTGTGGGTGAAAATGAAAGTTTTTTTTCTTTAGTAAATTTAGTTGTTTTTTACTTTTCTCTCATTTTCCTCTTGCTCTCTTTTTTGTTCTCATAATTCTACAGAGTAGCCTTTCGAGTCTAAAGCATAATCATTGTTTCAGAAGACTTGAGAGCAGAGCTGTGCTCTGTTATGCAAAAAGTGCACAATATTTTGATAACTTCCCATGGAACACAGATTTCTGAAACATTGGCTAATGTCTATGAATGATTTTTGAAAAACCCTTTTGAGGTCAGCCCCAGAAAATGAAAACAAACAAACAAACAAAAGGCAAGCTAAAATATATTTATCAATAGCTACATTTGCAGAGGCAATGTGTTACTCCCAGAGTGAGCCAAAATTGTTCAAATTCACATATAGAGGATTTCGGTTTGCTTAAAAATGGAGGCCCATGCCTTCACTTTGAGAACTATCAAGATGTAGACTCATTTTTGTCAGTCTTTTTTTTTTAATCTCAGTTTCTTCTACTTTTAAAGGACTAGTCTGGCTTGTCAGCAACCTCCTGTGGAGACAGAAAAAGAAGTTCAAGAATATTGCTGATGGCAGAGTATAACTTGCTTGTTTAATATGCGAACAGCTGTAGGAATAAGAGTAAAATGTGTAGTGTGCTTGAGCTCATTCATTCAAAGGCATGCCCATAATTACCATCAGGTATCCCAGTGGGCTTCAGCTCTCTTTAGATATCACCAATACAAATGTCTATACCTGAACTTGTCACCAAAGCTACCTTTGAAGCCACTAAGGAGTAACAGTTGCTTTTAAGGTGCAGTTTGTCTCATGGTATACAAATACCTGAAATAGATCAGCTGACTCATACCCTTAAAGTGCCTATTTCTCTTCTTTGGTTATAAAGGGAAAATGATGTGATTAGCACAGATGTAGAAGCTACTGGAGTGATCTGCATGCAGTCAAATGAATCCCACCCTTTGTGCCTCATATAAATGACATTATTGTGATTTTTTTGAGCCCTGTGGATGATATTTAATTCAGCACTTCAAATGACTTAATATGGACTATCTTAAATATAGATTTCAAGAACAAGCTCTAAAGATCAAAACTGAATTAAGAGCCACTAAAATAGCTTAATACAGGGCTGCACATGCTGTGTCAAGAGATTGGTGTGATCCTTTGTGGTGAACCTACAAGAGGAACTATATATTATATCACTGGTAGCTTTACATTTAGAGGCGTTTTCAGTTCTTTTTGCCTTTGGTAAATGTACATACAAAATGGCATTCACAAAAGTTAATGTGTGAAGTAACATTAACTGCTGTTTTTAATCACTGAAATACAAGTTAACCCTAAAATATTTCTTGTTAATTGCAGCTATTTGCCAAAATCAACATGCCAGAATATCAGCTGGCCTGTAAAGCAAAACTCAACACAAGAGTACCCTCCTTCCAAAACCAGAAATTTGTGCAACGAATATGGTTCTGCAATAGCATTACCCCTTGTGAGTGAAGCTCAGAGGCTCTGTCCCTGTTGCTGAACAGAAGGCTGGACTTCACAGCATCTGGGTACAGCTCCTTCCCTTGACCACATCGCAGGACTAGACACTCCCAGAAGCATGGGGGGAAAATGGAAAGGCTGGTCGCTTTTGCTGTGCAACAGTTCCCCTAGACCTGCAAGCTGTGGAGATCCTTTCTGGTGAGATGAAGAGGTGGGGCAGGTCTTGCTCATCCTCCTGATGTGATACAGGACAGCGGTTCAAGAGCCTTCTGCTGCCCAAAGCTCGTGTGGGAAAACAGAAAACGCCCAAGTGCTTCCACCTTCACCACCATGGCTGGACACACCTGGCACCCACGCGTTTCTGGACATGGCTGTCACAGTTTCCAGTTCTTGAAGGTTAAGCTGCTAGGGGAATTGTTCATTTAGGTTTTAGGCCACACCTTATCCTCAAGGAGATTAAGGTCTCCATTTTGGAACTGCTGACTCAGGAAATACCTACAGGGATTCCAGGTGGGATATATCTTCTCTGAGATCACAGAATCACAGAACTCTTTCTCATGATGTTATCTTCTCTTGAGAAGGGCTATTCCAGGACATTACATGGATGCATGTTGTAAAATAATGGCAGTATTTAATCCTGAAGAAGCAAAAGAATATCAAGACATATACCTCTTTCTCTACATATATATACATACATACGAAGTTGTAAAGGCAAATCATAAGAAAATGCTTCCTCAAAATCTTATTTAGCAGGGCTGTAATTAGTTACCTGTTAAATTGTAGAAATTAAGCAATACAGATTAAAATGGCATATAGCAAACCAGCCCAACTATTCACCTGATGAAGAAAGACATCAGAACCTTGCACAATAAACTGAGAACATTTATTAGAAAAAATGAAAAGTTACAGAAATGCAGTATAGACACAATTTGGGTAAGATAAACTGTCTAGAAGTTAAATGTCCACTGTTTAAAGAAAGAGGACAATCCCTACCCTAACACAAAGCTCCTGGCAAATTTAGGAGTTTCCCTGAGCTCCCTGGCTCCACATTTGCAGTAAGCATTTGCAAAGACCAAAATCATTACAGAAATACTGCCTTAGGCAAGGCAAGAATCTGGTTGACCCTTTGGCCAATTCTTGGACTGATTCTCTTTTGATGCTAGAAGCAGTCTAGCTCATTTAAATGCCAGTCACTCCACCCACCTTTTCATCTCCTGCTGTGTTTCTTGGGTTGAAAATGTCACTGAGTAGAAGCTGTTCCCACAGCACCCCAGGCCCAGCAGCGAGCATGATGCCACTTGAACCTTTCCCCAAACCTCTTCTGCAATTTGCAGCACATGATTGCAGAATAAAGACAAGTGCATAATTTCAATGTTAAGTTATTTAAAATTCAAACTTATCCTCATCAGTTTGAAAAAAAAAGTTGGAGTGAGAATGAGAGAACTCAAAGCCAGTTTTATAATTGTAGAAAGCTTGGTCACCGTCATTCGTCATGCTGATTGCCATGTTAATTGTTATGATATCTGCACTTTCATGATCTGCCTGTATTAGAATGGGCAACACCTTAGTATAGTTTTGCTTTTTCAGCATTTGTGACAGGGCAAAATGAGGGAGCATTAGAAATACTAGAAAGAAATTTATCATTATGAAATGGAAGACATCAAAAGATTTATGCAGATTTATCATCATCAAGATTTAGCAATCAAAAAAGATTTACTTAACATGCAGATAATAATAGAAGACACAACCAAAGCAGGAGAATTTGGAATTTCTTCATTCAGTAATCATATATTTTTTAAAATCTTAATCTTAAAGTATTTTCAGCAATATATCAAAAATGGCTTTGATAGACCAGTGCAGGCTTTTAAATCTTAAAGCAGGCAGTGGCTGAAAAGTGGCTCAGCAAGGGTTTAGCACTGAGCTATGGTTGTTTGGGAATCCAGGGTTGTTCCCATACCTTTCATTAGTAAAAAAATCTCATTTCCCTCACTAAAGATAAGACTACATACTGAAGAACCAGTCAGGTTTGCAGTGCATTTAAACTCTCATACATCTACTGAGCTCAACTTGCAGCCACTACGGATCTCTTTGATTCATCGAAAACGTTTACCATAGGAAGACATTTATATTTACTTGCCAGCTGCTTACAAAACCCACAAACACATCAGCACTCTGAGAGAAGGAGGTTTTTCACATCATTTTAGATTCAAATTATCCTGGATGACCAGCAGCGACTTCAAAAATCCATGTGAGGAAGCAGAGCTATTCAAAGCTTTCTAAGAAAAAGCTCTACCTTCTTGGAAGTCCTGCCTGTCCTCAGGGCCCTGGGCTATAAAATCTCATCCAGACAGTGCAGACACATCAAAAGTTCAGTTATAGCCTTAGCTGGTACAAAAGCTCTAGTATAATATGCATTTGAAAGGCCAAAGACAAACGATACTCTTCTAGATGGTCCTCCTCCAGTGAATGTTTTCTTTTATTCATGTGGCCAGGATGCATCCCTATTGGAATAGCAGTACAGGACAAGAAAAATCAGTGATTATATATGCACTAATACACACACATATATATATATAAAAGCATACATATCTATACACGCACAAATGCCCCCATCTATGCAATACATGGCAATTTTAACAAAGTTAACTGTATACGAGCATGTCGCTTTCCAGATTGTGGGCTATCATGAGACATGAAGTACCGATGTGTTACAGACTTGTGAAGTGTCCATTTTGCAGAGGGAAAGGGGGCTACGAAAGCCCTGCAAGTCTTTAGAGGGTATATTATGACTGATTAACTTCACGGACTGCATTGGTTAATGGCTGATTTGGTTTCCAAAAATCTCCAGTTGCTAGCTCAGAAGAGTGTGTTGAAATACAGTTCACTTGTGTAGGTTGTTTACTGGGGTTTTTTGGTTCACTTGTTAAAATTTTAGGCCTAACTTTAGCTATTCGTTTTCATCAAAAGAAAAACATGTACAGCAAAACACAAACTTTGCACTTTTATTAGTAACTGTGCTTTTGAGGGAGAAGGGAATGCTAGACCAGCCGACCACTAACAGTGAGCAACTCTTTGCTTTAAGTTAACAAAGACGGAATAACACAGAGAGTCCGAGATGGTGATCAAAGTTAGTGCTACAAGACAGAAAGTGTTGATATCCATACACTCTGACAGTGGCAGGACCTCACTGTGTTCCTCTCTCGGTTTTCCACTCTTCTGATAAGCACAGTGCTGAGCTGCACAGGGTTTGTGTCCACACATATCACTTGCAATTCCCTTGAGGTGCCCTTCCCCAGGAAGCTGACACCAGTGCTGTATCTTCAGCGATCTAGAGGCTGTGACAGCAGGTGAAAACAAGAAATTACTTGCACAGCATCATATGCATGACCAGTAGAAGGGATCATGTTGGGAGTGGTGGGTTTTATGCTCATGTATCTGTGTAGGTTTTGAGAACTGCACTGAGAACTGCCCAGCACCGAGGAGTGTGAGTGTCCAAAGACTTGACTGTGAGCCCAGCCCAGTGACTAGGGGCAGCTTTACAAAAGTGTAATCATGTGCTGGGATTCAATCAGAGCAGGAACCTCACATGCTCCCAGCCTGCTGGTGTTGTCTTCTCTGCTGTTCCAGAAAGCTGTGCAACATCTTCTCATCTCCTTTTTTCAGCATTCTTCCTTTTCATCATTACAACATCATCTGTGATCTCTCTAGTTGTCTCCTCAGTGTGTGTGCTCAGCATCCTGAGTGGGTTGACTGGCCTTTACATTTGCCAAATGATTATTTTTAATATTGGAAAAATTATTTTTCCCTATGCATATTATTTTTTCTGTGACAAGAGTGGCATTTACATTTTTTATCATTTTTAGCACATTTAGGTTTTTCTCTTATAGGTTAGCCAGAGGTTATAAGGGTAAAACCTGTGGCCAAATTCCACAGTTGCATGAGAGTGACCTCAAAATGAAGCCAAATCAATAGTTACGGGAGACAGAGCAAATGTTGATGAATCCAAAGTAAGTTTAGAGGACATTCTTTTTCTAAATTTTATACATTTAAAATACACACGAGGAAGTATTATGATAGTTATTTTCATTTTATTGACATATTTGTTTCAAATTATGCTTGCAAGAATAGTATCCAGCTCTAATGCGGTATTGAAAGAAAACTCAACAATTTTTAATTTATGTGGCTGTTGCTTTATTCCTGTGGGCAAACACTATTCAATTAATCGCTGCAAGCTGGTGAGTCCTGTTTCATTAGATATCACATCCCCCTGATGGGATGCTAGAGGTGTTCTAGCCCAGCAGTTCACAGCCTTATTTCTTTTCATAGCTACACAAATTCTCTGCAAACCGTTCTCTGAGATACCGCAGCTTAGTGCCCCCGCACCCAGTGAAAGAAATCTATCCTTCAGCATTTATAGAAGTGTACTGTTTAATAGGATTGCATTTAAATTTCTATAAAGGTTGTCAATCCAATGCTTATGACTCAGAATGGAAACTTCCTCCTAGAGAGACTTCATTTAACCACTGATACAGAGAGTGAGCAGTATGCTATAAACTTTCTTTTAAACTAACCAGTAATCCATTCTGCCTTCAGCAGTTTTATTACTTTTTATTAAATGCAGTAGAGATTGTCTATTATTGGAAGGTGTTAAATAGAATGAAAAGGCTTTTTGACAAGACCTGCTAGACATATTTTATAATGTATTTTCTATTCAGAGCAATTTCTTTGCTGCAGACTAAACAGAGACTTAATCAAGATTTGACAGATTTGTTTAGAAGCAACTCTTCTTCAACAGACCCAAAATCTTTTATTATTTTTACACAACTTAAGACAGAAGGATTCTGAATTCCTTCCATAGCAGTGACTGGTTTTATTATTACTTTTTAGATGGTAAGATACCTAAAAGACAAATATGTACAGAAAAACTGAAGGGATTTTCTGAATTATTGAGTCCTGTTCTTTCATGTTAAAAGCAACACTTTATAGCATCACTTTGATAAATGTCTTGAGCTCTGTCTTAAAAGCAGTTCATTTTTTTGCCCCTACTTAATGATGCTGGAGACATGTGACAGACTATCCTCACACTTTGGAATCTGTAAATGTCTGTCTAAATGTATCCATTATTAATTTCTAAACATTTGTCTTGAACCAATGTTGCCCTTACCTTTAAAAAGAGCTATTTCTTCTCTGATGTGTCCCTCATAAACTCCCTAGTCACCTGATAAACAAGGATGCAGTCAATGTAGATAGCTTAGAAATTACGTGTATGCACAGAAATTATATCCAACAGAAATTGTGTCTATTCAATTATCAAGAAGTACATTATATTTAAACTTTTTATAACTTTTCTCTGGTCTTCCATCATTTTGTTTTGCCATGCTACCTCATCTCCTCTTTCCTGTTCTCCCAGACATACTATCTTTCCTCCGAACCTATTCCAGCCTAAATTCAACGTGTCAAAAATGGGCATAGAGAATTACATACGTTATTTCTGATCAGGTGCACGAGGGCCTTGCACAACGGCACTAACGCCCCCTGGACCTGCATTTCCCTTTCCATGGCCACACTGTCAGGGCAGCTCCCAGCCTGCCTCAGGCCTCCCCCTACGTCATTCTCAACCCAGACACTTAAGCACAGCATTTTTTACTACTAAACTTCATCTCATTCCTATGACTCATCCCCAAAGCCACTGTGCTCTTTCTGTCTAGTATTCCAACCCTCCTTTTATTCAAAGACAATAAATAACGGATAAGTACAGCTCATATTGCAAAATTAAGCAGGCTGCAGGTTATGGATTGCATCATATTTGAAATAAGCCACACAATTACAGAGACTTTAGCAAACATTCTGTATATTCAAGAATGATATTAAAAATTGAGTAGGTTATTATTTTATAAAAAACTTTTTTCAGTGTAAATGCAATTTGATTTTTGTCTTCTGTTTTGAACATTTAGAGTTCATGCATTATTCCAGTTAACACCAGGTTATTTCAGTGTGAAGGAAGTCCCCATATGACACAGTCCTGTCTAATATTCTCTTTCAGCCTTGACCATGCACACAGAGATAGATAGCCAGAGAAAGGATAAGTACAAGTACAGTGCAGCAGCTGAAGACACCTGAACCTGCTTTGGAGACTGGAACTATGACTCAGTTATACTTGGTTAGGGATTATGGGTTAAAGAGCATCTTATAACTTGTAAGACTGCCCATATTCCCAGAGTTATGCTATGGTTATAACTATGTGCAACCTAGAAAAGAAAGTGAATTTATTTCTCATGGTTATATGTTGACAATCTAGCTGGCATTCACAAGCAGGAGAACATAATGCCTAAAGGCCATCTCTTCTGCCACTAAGAACATTTCTCATGTTTTCTCGTTCTGAATTGATCACTGTAGCTAGCAGAAATCAAAACACCTAACGAAATAATTATCATGATGTATCATTATGGGAATAATCCTATATTGCCTATATATACTGAAATATCATACCTCAGCCTACTGCAATGTGTAGGTAGTATTAAATTGGTAAAAAAATCATAACGACCCTTATTCCATCTGCTTTAAACAAATGACTTTCTACCACAGCCAAAAATAGCTTAGCTTTTAGGAAGTTTAGTGAAAAATTAAACCCCCCTAAGGAAACACCGTACAGGCTATGCTTATGGAAAATTATTCTCACAGTAATCAGCTGTACATGCTGTCAAACTGGTTCTGTTCTGGTTGCTTAGCTGTCTACCAACCTCCTCTGGCTTTCCGCCACGACCTCTGTGAAAGAGCTGCTATAGCAGTACAAAGTATTTTCTCAGAAAGCCTTATTAACTGTGCCGTACAATTCCAGTTTTCAAACAGCTACTGACTGTACTATAATTATTTTAAGAGTATTTTAAATGAAGATTTTTTTTCACCTTTTCAATAGATACAAGAAAATCCAAGGCCAAGAAACCTGACTAGACAAAGCAGGTCAGCATTGCATATTACACAGTTACAGCAAGCACTGCAAAATTAGAGTTATGAGCTCAAATAAAATCTCTTCTGGTCCTCTTAAAAGCCATAAAAATATTCTATCAGCTGAAAAATAGCAAGTCTGAAGCTGAGAAGTATATATTTTTATAAGACTGATGGTAAACTTGAAGAACTGTGACATCTTAAAAAAAAAAAAAAAAGTATACATCCTCACAAATTTATTTGTCACAAAGAAGTACAGAAAGGAACTTGACTAAGTTTCTCTCCTTTAGGTTGTAGCACACAGAAACAGTACTCAGCAATGGTCAGTTTCAGGAGGCAGGTTCCTGTGGATGTTCTCCAAGTTTAACATTTACTCCCTCCAGATCTGTTGCTGGGTTCTCAGACGTGTTTACAAGGCACCTGGGCAGTAAATCTCTATGGAGCTTCAGGCACTGCTGTGCTACACAAACAGCAGTATTTTAGTTAGCAAAAGAACAAAACAGCTAGATTAATTCCCATAGGACAGCTTCTTCAGGTTGAGCTGATGAGCATGAATGAAGTAGATGTCCACATAACGCACTGATAGCATTTGTACGTGCCATCTTAGCATACCATGGGGAGAGGCCTTAATTGAAGGTAATAATATGGTAGCCAGGAAAGCACCAATTAAAATAACTTGGCTGTCTGTGCTAAATTCTAGATATTCCTAGGGTCTTAAGGAAATCTGTTTATCTTTATTTACTAGGATGCAATCAAACCCAAAGATTTACTTTCAGACTTCATTACCTCTGAGGTGAAACAACTGGACAGACTGCAGATTTTCTTGTTGATGCATCCTACACATAAGCAACCGTCAATTGACTGCACATATAATTTTGAAAAGAAAAAAAAAAAGGATGGTATTCATCCACCGTCTCAAACCAGCTTGCAGCATGTTCAGTTGCATTTTGTTCATATTTGTTAAAGCTCCTACCCCATATATGTGTTAAGCTTCTAGATTTGTTAAACATATAATCTTTTTCCTATAAAAACAACACAGTTCGCTGCACCAGTGGCTCTAGTTGGCCTGGAGCTGATGTAAGTAAACTCCCTGAACACAAAAATCAGGCTGATCAAGATAAGCATGTTCTCAATCTTGCTTTATAAGGTGGAGCCATACGCCTTCAAGAACACCAAGAACACTCATGCATAAAGGCTGTTCTTTTTCTTTTTTCTTTTTTTTTTTTTTTTTCCCTAAATCTTTGCATGAACTAGCAAAACCACTCAGAAGCAAGACAATTAAAGAAGCACTAATGCACCAGAGACATTGTGATGCAAAAAGGAAGCCCCAGGTCTGGCCACATCTGTCAGATGACGGCTGACCTTGGATGGGATCTTGCTCTTTGGCCTCCTAGAGAGAAGTGGCAGTGGAACAAGCCTGGCAGGACACGGCCAGCCCTGACACACCACGGGGCTGCAGGAGGGATCTGTTAGCGTGCGCCCAAGCACAACCCCAACAGGAACCAAGGTGCAGCTCATGCCAGTTCTTTAGGGTTATTATGTGCCAGAAACAGAATTAAAAGAAAAATTTAAAAAAAATTAAAAAAAAAAAAAAAAGAGAGAGAGAGAGGAAGAAAAAAAGAAAAACTACATTAAAGTTATTAGGTCATCCATCAGGATCCAAATTGTGATTGTTGCTGAGTCACGCTACATATTTGCCAGCTGTTCATTGACCTATTGGGAGTAAACTACTGATCTCAAGCTGGTTCTTCAAGGGAGACTATGTACATTATACTTAGCGCTTTCAGTAAAAAAGGTGGATTTTAAATGCGGTTGCTTGTGCTCCCCCCACGCAGTAAGAACGAGGCTTCCCGGTCAGAACCACACTGCTGAGGGTGGGAGGTCAGTCACGCTGCAAACAAGAACTGACATTTCGAAGCAAAGATTTCTGTTGTTAAGGAAATGTGCTCTAACAACAGATTTGCAGACTGCTGTAAGGAAAGAACATGCTTTTCTTATTTTCTTTTTTTTTTTTTTTTAAACTGGTAAAGTTCTTGAGCTTTATGGTGGCTGATTAATGGCTGAAGGGAGATTTCATTATATTGGATTTTAGAACCTGTCAGGAAACTTAGAGGGAGGAGTAAACATTCCTTTCAATACCTGTGGATAAATCAAAATAATCTCATTTACTCCACTCATGGTTATTGCTGGGTGTAAAACTCAGGAGTCATACCTCTGCTAAAGCATAAACCAAGCAAAGAGAATAAAGAGTGTTTCAACAACCCCCACGCTATACAACTCTGAAGAGAAGATTTGATGCAAGGTTAGCTGTGCTGGGAAAGAAAAATGTTTTCTTCCAATGTGCAGAGCAGCTAGAGAACTGTTCCACGGTTACTGCAGACAATGATCAATAAATAAGTATTAAGAGGAGAGAGGATGCCTCAAATTCCAGTATGTCATTTGGTCCATCTTCTCCACAGTCCTGAAAAGAAGACTGATACAGTCTGATATTTCAGGCCACAAAGGAATTGTACAGGAGCTCTTGAAAAGAGGTTGATCTCCCCATAACAGATTTCAAAGTTAACCAGAACTGCCCATATCTTACCCCAGCATATTCAAAGTATGACTCTACATCCAAAGTAAAATCCATGTTATCCTCTGCTGAGCAAATCAGAAGGGCAAAAATAGCTTCCCTTCAAGTAAGCAATCTGAGGTTGAAAACGAGGGCTAGAAAAGCCACAGCAAACAGAAAGACAAACGTAACAGGCACTACAGGGAGAGAAAAAGTTCTAGCTGGCACCCAAGATGGCATTCGTGCAAGAAATGAAAGAAGTTATTGTCCCACAGCATCAGTTCTCAGGCTCCAGCCTGCTCAGTGTGTGGCTGGCCCACAAAAGGAGAGGATTCGTCCTACTCACACTACATGTCCACATCCACACAGAGTTAGCAGGGGCTTTATTGACTAATTAAAAACTTAATTGTCAACTTTGCAACTTCTGTGGCTACTTCATGTCCTTCTATAACTGAAATCTACAGGATATAAATTCAATACAGAGGAAAAAAGCCATCATAGGATCCAGATCCTCTTTCTTCCAGACTATTACCCACCTGAAACAGACAATATAACATCTCTGAGAAAGGAAATGCAGCGACCGAACCTGAAATCAGCCATAACTTAATAGATGACTCAGTTACCTCCAGAGTGAGCTGGGATTCCTAAACATTTAAAGGTTCAGTGCACAGAAGAATAGAAATGAATGAACCTCTTGTCAGTAAAATAATATATCATTTGCCATCAGTTCAGTAATGATGTAAACCCAGTTCTCTTTGATGAGGTCTGTTGAGAAAAACAATATGTTTCACTTGAAAAAAAGAGAACTTGTCTTCACAGCTCAAAACCCACTTCCAACCACAAAGACAGCTCCTTTTTTCGGTTGCCACAAGCAGTTTTGCTGTAAGTGGACTGGTGTTTTCTACAGGCTCAACCAAATAGGGTGTTGAGGGAAAGAAGCTCTTCCCCACTTTTGTTCATTTTTGGTCTGCCCTGTGGACATTCCCGTCCCGTGCGGTGACCATAATCACAGGCTCTCACCCTGGATCTGCCCCAGCCGTGCTCATGTGGTCACTGCAGCACAGTCTGCACTTGTCCCGGGCTGCTCCACGTGTCACCAAGCATAACAGGGGATGGAAGAGTGATGGTAGGAAACATTTCTTCTATGGAGAGCCACATTCTCCTTTAAGCCTGCTCGTTCTTTGCTGTAATTGATTCTCTTCATCTTATGGAAAAGAAGAAAACCAAACTGCGTGGACCTAAATTGAGCACTGGGACAAAATAAAGATTTAGGAAATACAGTGGCACTACTAACAAAAACAATAAATCCTTGGAGAACTAACTTATTCTTGCATTTAGATCATTCAGATTTTGCTAAAACCTTTAAAAATATTATCACTTGTAGCACTAGAAAAATGAACTTTAAGTATAAAGTTTTCCTTACCCTTTTACTCCATTTTCAATTGTAGCATGTTATTTCTGAAATTGTGTGAATATTTAAACTCTGAAACTCAAAGTATGAAAGTATGAAAAATTACCATAGAGGTAATTTAAAAGACAAAATTCGGAGATACATATTTTCTGACAAAGATTAAGTTTGACAAGGATAATAAAAACTGTTTATTAAATAACTATTTATAATACAAACCTTTACAATCATTACACTTGCTTATATTGATACACATTATGTCACTTCCAACGTATTTCAGTATCTCAGTGCTACAAGCTTGTATACCAAAACAGAAAAACACAAAAGAAGAGCAGCTCTCCGTAAAGCTTATGGACATCAGCCGTGGGTAACTACAGTAAGGAATTCAGAGGAAAGCCTCAGATAAACAATGACAACAGTTTCCCTGAGACAGGTCAGAAGGAGCATTGTAATTTCTTCAAAATACAGACATGTAATTCTAGCTGGTGGTCTTCCTTGAGATAACTTTGCCTGAAACTGGACATTTCATGCAGGAATAGCAGCTCATTGCTGGTATTACTGCAAATATAAATATCAAAGGCAAAAATCTATTTTCCAGTGGGTCCCTTAGACTCAACACCTAATACTGATATTTCAATTTCCCTTCAGGACTCGCTGCTTTGCTATGATACAAAAACAGAAACAGCTTTTGCATAATTGATGAAACACAGAGTCTGGAAATAGGCCTTTTTTTCCTTCCCTTTCCTGCCTGCCCCTATTAAAAAAGCAAACAAAATCCTAACAATAGAGCCTGAAGGTTAAAGGGCCCTTATGAACAGCTACCAGCCACCTGGTCTGAGAAGAACAGTATGAAGCAAAATGTATCACGCATAACACCCAGAACTCTCTTTGAATGGCCTGATTTACACCATAGGGAACAACAAAATAACAGAAATGAGAAAAAAAAAATCAAGGAACATAAGTGGTCAGAAAGGTCAGGACAGTACCAGCATGTACTCATCAAAAGTGTACTACATTTTTAGCTATTTACACTATGACCACCAACAGAGGTACATAAATATCCTTGAAATGGCTTTGGCTATGAAATAATTGTTTTATGAAATAAAAAAAAACAAAGCAAAGCCAAACCCAAGTTTCTTGTAAAGTGCTTCCATGTGTTTTATCTTTTCATGTACACTTTCAACAAGCATAATGCTGCCAATATTCTTTAGCTAAAATATTTCCCCGTCCAATAAAATATACACATACTTATACAAGAAAGGAGTGAAAACTGAAGAACCTAGGATTGCTGAGAAGTACTTTGGAAGCATTGGTTCCTACTGTGTTGTTTTGTTTTTATTTTTCCTTTAGAGCAAAGGCCCAAACCACTTCTGCAAGATCTGCAGATTGAGGAGGCCTGTATATGCATATATTTTAAATTATTTTTATACTGGAAGCTCAGGATTTTCCACCATATCCTCCCTTCCTTACACTTTTGGACACAGTTACAGGCTTTGTTAAGTAGAGGGATAAGGGCCTATAAGCAGAGCAGAAGGGTTTGCCATCTGTTCCTGCTCCATCTTTTGGAACATACGAAGTCAGTACAGCTTTGTACAAAGACTTGTGTTCACAGGTTTTCCTCCTGAGCTTCTCTAGTTCCTCTCCTTCTATGCTTCTTCACTTCTTTCCTATAATACAAAGTAAATAATCACGGGAGGATTTCTGTAGCATCTTGCAGATGGACAATTAATTTAGCAGGGGATATGAACCCAACACATTCTTCACCTAAAAACAGGAGCTCACTTTGACAGCTGTTTTTCACTTTTGCATGCGAGAAGCATGAGTATTTATTTCATGCAACCAAAAGCCAGGCTGGGCATAGGGCAGCTGTTCTCTGCGTCTTCAGGCTTCAAAAGGTCTTCCACTTCCATCCCAGCTATTTGCTGTCACATGTGGAGAAGCAGGGGGACTAGAAATCTAGCTGACTAAGGCTGCCGACTGTATACGTGATTCCCCCTCAGCAGCCGACCCCCCGGAGAGCCTGAAGTACTTGCCACTGTTTTTAGGTCTTTCACCTGAGGCTGCGGCCGGCTGGCCGGGCGGGGGGGCTGGGAGCCCCTCACCTGCCCCTGCGCGGGGGCACCAACGGGATCGCCCTGAGCACCCGACCCGCGCAACGATACACCGCACTGGTGCTGAAACGCTGGCATTTCTGTGGAACGACTTTTGAGCTGCAAATTAAATCAGGTTTCATCAAAGATTTAAGGGCTTCTGGCACACCCTCGTTCCCGAGCCCTGCGCGAGGCGCGGCTGCCCCTGGCACTCGCTCGGTGACGGGCCCCAGCCGAGCCAGTGGTGCCGTTCCCGGGGTTTCGGGACTCCCCCTGCCCCAGGGCAGCACGGCCGCACGGTTCCACGGCCCCTCGCCCGCAGCAGCCCGCGGCTCCCCCTGCCGCGCTCCCCTCCCGCCCCGCCCCGGCGGCTCCCGTGTACTCCGGAGCAGCGCTGCGCCGGCCCCCGCAGCCCACCGGACCCCATCCGGGGCAGGCGGCGGTGGGGACAGAGGCGACCGCTCCTTCCTCTTCTTCTGCCTCTTCATCTCCCCCCTGCTCCCCGCCTCCGCAGCCGCCGGGCCGGCCTGGCAGGTACCGAGGCGGAGGGCGCGGGCGGCTGCGTTTGCCAGCGGCTGCCGGGGCGCGCCCCGGTGGGGCGGGAGCGGGAGCGGAAGGCGGTGCCCACCCCCCCCTCCCCGCACGGCGCATGGTCGCGGCGGCAGCGCGCTCGGCGGCCTCCCCTCTGGCTGCCGCGCGCTGTGGTCTCGCCCGCCCCCGCTGCCATGTTGGATCGTGCGGCCGCCGGAGCCGGGCCGGAGTTGGAAGTTTAGCGCCGCTCGGAGCGGCGGGTGCGATCGGCTGCCGGCGCGGAGCGGTACCGGCGCGGCTGCACCTCCTCCCCGCGCCCCCTTCGCGGGCGGCCAGCAGCTGTCCGAGGCCCCGCCGCCCCTCTCCACCTCCCTCCTTCCCCGGCCCCGAGAGGGAGGCTCCGCGATGCGGCTGCTGTGAGGCCGCGGCGGCAGCGGAGGAGGAGGGGGCCGCGGGCGCCAACGGTCGCAGGGCGGTGAGGGCAGCGCCGGGCCGGCCCCGGCCATGAGCAGCAACCCTCAGCAGCAGCCCCCGCAGCCGCGGCGGGTCAGCAATGTGGGGTCCCTGCTGCTCACCCCGCAGGAGAACGAGAGCCTCTTCAGCTTCCTTGGCAAGAAATGCGTGGTGAGTCCCGGCCCGCGGCGGCGGGGAGCGAAGCGGAGGGGACGGCCCGCGGCGCTCCGGGGCCTGGGAGCCCGAGCCCGTCCCCACCCCGGGCGCGGAGGGCCGGGGGAGGCAGGGGGCGTGTGAGGACAGGCCGGCCGGGGCGCCGCCAAGTTGCGGGCTGCGGAAGTTTGAGCCGGCCCGGCCCGCTCCGCTGCCCCGTCCCGGCGCCCGGGAGGGGGGCGGCCTCCGCAGGCCTCGCTCCCTGCCCGCGTCGCCAGTAGCACCCCGGGCGGAGGGAGCGGAGCGGGGGGTGCCGCGGGCAATGAATGGTGGCGACCGCGGCTGCCGGGGGCCCCTCGTCCAACCTGGCCCGGCTGCCTGCCCCGAGCGCCGGGCCCGGCCTCGCCCGCTGCGCCGTGCGGGCTCCAGCTGGAGCGGTGCGCACCGGGGCGGTTCCGAGACCGCTGGGACGGGCTCTGTCCTTCTGCCCTACCTTGTGCATTGGTATCGAGCTCCCGGTGGGCAGCCGGCGGGGCTCAGCCCGCCCGTGTTCTACAGGGGAACTGACCAGCGAGGGAGCAGCCGCGGGGCTCGGCAAAAGTTCAGCTGCTCGGCGAGGCTGGGACGAGCCCCAGGTGCACCTGCGGTGTAACAAAGCAATGTTGGCGAAGTTAAAGGAAGGCTCGTATCAGTGCTAGGCCTGCCTTGGGTGTAGTCTGTGCTTTTCCTAGCCTAAACAACAGGTTCATGTACCTAAACGTGACCCAAATACATTTTTTTCCTGTTTTTTATATATATGGCAACATAATAGTTAAAATAAAAAGCCGTGTAGTAAATGTCTTGCCAAGTATATCAGTAAGTTCTTAGTTTTCAGAATACTTTCTTGCGTGTTAATATAGAACTATATTAAAACTGCATTTATCTGTATTAAATAACTACTTGAAGGCCTCAAAAGTTAAAAACTTTCTTTAGAAAATAAACAGCTTTTAGAAAAATTGTATTTTGGAAAAAATGAAGAAAATAAAGCTGCTTTTTTAAAAAACAAAACAAAACAACAACAAAAAACCAACCAACCAAACAAACAAAAAAAACCAAACACACACCATTTGGTAACCACTGACAATTATGTTACCTCGCTGCCTTCTGATGCTTTGTGTCCAGCACCTAGCATACTCAGGCACTGTGCATCTTGCTGTAATGTTATGACTGGTATTTAATGAACTTAAAATTATGATTTAAAACAGGATATCCGTGCAGTCATAATGGATCCACATAACTCTTTGGACTTTGAAATGGTATTGTTGATCAAACTGGCTGTTGTAAGGAAAGCATAAGATGCGGTAGCTGAACAGGAAGTAGTTGATATTTACACTGGGGTGGGTTAAATAAGATGCTGTCACAGTAACTAAGTTAAATGGGTCAGAAGGTGTGACCATAAAGTATGTAAAGAGAGACTGCTTTTTGAAAACCTATACATTGATAAAATAACTCACTTTCAATTTATTGAACTACTTTCAGGCACACTTTTCATATGTTTAGCTCATTTGCCAAAAAAACCCAAACTTTTCTCTAAATTCAAAAACAGTGCATGAATTTGCGTAAGTTGATTTCCAGTTTGTTTTTCTACAACTCATATTTTCTTGTCAACTGAACGTACTTTTCGTTTTTGTTATGCTCAGCTATAACACTCACCTACTCAAGTTCTCAACTTTTCTGCATAAATAACATGTTGAAAGCACACTTTGGAGGTAAATATCTTCACAGTATCTGGTAGTCATGCAATTTGTGATGGGTTGATAGTTTCATAGACATGACTTTATATCTTTCTTGAAACTACCTGTTCTTGCAGTTTACATGGAATCTTGGATGACTTTTCAGCTGAGGTTCTTCTAATTGTGGCCTGTTCTCTTCCCCTTTTCCCCCAGCCCTATATGCTCTCTAGGTTAAGCCTAGGCTCTTCTTGCTGTAATTCAGGGTCTCTGCTCAATCTTGAGGAGTTAAGCCTTGAAGCTCTAGAGATATTTAACCAGGCTTGTTTGATTTATTGTCACCAAAAAAGGTGACAATTCAGAAACTAATTAATGAACAGATTGAACATCTCTGTCTCTTGGAGGGCAGTGTCTATCAGAGAAGTGGAATGGATGCCTTGAGATGGTAACAGCTTTGACTGTCTAACTGGAATCCATAATGTCTGTCTGTCAGAGCCTGATGGTACTCTTGACCTTCTAGCCTGACTCAGTGTTGGCATGCTTTGCTGATAAATTCCTTTTTACTGTAATGTACATGATATTTGATCTCTTAATAACTATGTTTGAATTATTAATTAGTGAAACTTCAGACTGTAAATGCTACTTTTTAAGAAAGGAAAATCTTGTGAGTTTTAAAGGATGGCACAAGCTTGCTTTCCCATCAGCTGGACTGACTGTGCTACGCGGTGGTGTTTCTGTCTGTGTGGTGCATGGATGGTATTGGATGTGACATACACTTGCCATATTGGCACAATTTTAGGTTATGTTTGACTTGACCTTACGTTTATGTCACTAGTGAAATAAATGACAGAGGAACAGTTGAGACATTAAACTATTATCCTAGAACCTCTATTTGTAGTAATAATTTATAGTGTTCTTATGGAGAGCATAGTGCTGGTATCAGTCCTGAGGGACTTGGGCAAGAAAGCCTGTGCTTTCTGGACCTGATTTATTTCTACCGTCTTTCCTTTTACTCTGTTTTTGACTGATAACAAGGCAGCTACTTTGAAATAACATTGAGGATTTAACTGCTTGATTTTTGCTCTGTGGAAAAGTGAAGGAATTTATCAAGTAGCTTAATTTTGATTGAGCGCTCGCAACCTATGAACTCCAATGCTGACATAATTTCAATGGCATCTTAAGTAATGATGACTGATAAGCACAAAAATTATCCGGGAGTGGGGGAAGTGGTGAAGAGCCATCGCTGTGTGTGTTGCTGAGGCTGATACCACTTTCTGGACTACTACTGATACTCTGGGAATCTTGTCAATTAGGAGGCAAATGTACACACAGGTTACTGATTTTTTTTTTTTTTTTTTTCTTTCCCTGCTTGCTGAGCTGTAAAACGCTTATCTAAATCTATAAGCAATTAAAATACCTTCGCCCATAACAGATCAGATTTTCAAGACCAAGCCACTGGCTAATAGTCAAAGCTGCAGCTATGTTAATTTAATTGAAATATGAATCCAAATCTAGAACTACTTGCAGTAGTTGTCCAGCATAAGGTAGCCCTTTAGGACTTTAATTCTTGCTTAGGCATGCAACTAATTTTCATTCAGGTACATGACATTTGTTATCTAGGTCAGGTGTAAAATTTACTATCTGTAAAAGTTTTTTCAGTAAATATTTGTAATGTAATGAAGAAATAAAAGTCTGTGTCAACTTCTGCTAGGGTGAACTATGAGATTACTTTTGTACATGTTAGTGAAGTATTTTCATGGTTATGCCAAACTTAGAAGTTTTTGCTTAAGTCTGCTTAGTTATAAATCAGTCACTTTGATTTTCTTGTAATGAATGAGATTTGTAAGAAAAAGCAAATCTAGGTGTCCCATTAATGACTTTTGATAAGGAAGGTATTTTTATAATTTTCATGACTAATATTGGTCAGTAATGTCACTGAAAAACTAGTTTATTCTGTAGAAATAATTTTCTATCTGGGAGAGGCCTTAGGAAAGGAAATATGAGAAATGTGTACTTGATAACATTAGAAGTAGGTGATGGAGTATGGATATTGTATACTGCTTACAAGTGGGACTCAGCACTTGGATAATGTCTAATGAGTAAGGCTAGGATTAGGTTATTATTTGTAAGATCATGCTATGGTTGATATGGTAAACAGGAACTGGAAAAAAAAAAAGCAAAAAGAGAAGTGACACAGCAGCAAAGTAAGAAAACTGTTTTGGCTACTTTTAAAGTGCATGTGACCAGAATAATGTATGTCAGAGCCAAAGGACAAATTACAGTAATGGTTGACATAAAACAAAAATAAAATCCAGAATGGCAGATATAGCTCTTAATTGATAAGAATTAAAAGGTTTTATCAAGAAAGGATTTGCAAGATTACTTGTGTGCATGAAAACAGCATGAAGTAAGACTTGAAGGTGGGCTGCAGGTCTGAGTAATGGGCAACTTCACGTGGCTGAGAAGTGTTGGGACTTCAGTTTGAGTTTGCACTGCAGGCCATACATCCAAAAAAGGTTGAGATTGTAGTTTGAGAAGAGTCCTCTCTTGAACAGATAGGAAGAACTGAGTCACCAGTTCAGTGCTGGTTATCTTTGCATGTGGTTTTAAATGAGATGCAGAGGGAGAAGACAAAGTGTATATGATAGGGTCTTGTGAAACGGAAGAATATTGAGAGTTACGCCTGGATTTCTTTTGAGGTCTGTCCTGTTCTATCAAGAGACATGTAACATCTTCAGATGCCTCACTAATATCCACTGCAGTCACTTCCCTAAACAACTTGTCAGCAATGATCTGCCCTTTTAGAGGGAATGATACTGGCTTTTGAGAGTTCTCTGAACCAAATCTGTGCCTAGAAAACTGATTTTCACAGGGATGGGTCAGGTCAAGCTCTTCAGAGCAGGTAGTTTTGCCATCATCCTCAAACTGCCTCTGTGTATCTAGATTATGGTTAGTTACCGTAAAGTGTTTCTCATGCTTATCTTCCTCACAATTTGCTATTAAACTAAGGTGGTGAACTGTGCAGTAAACAGATTATTTACTTATGGATGAGGTGTTTTGAGACCACATGTAAACATGCCACAAGGCATTGCAGCTCATAGCTCTATATATTTTAGGCAAAGCATCAATTCACAAAGTGTGGAATTCAGTTCAGGACTAAGAAACAATAAATTTAGATATTAAAATCCCATCATTGTCATTCGACATTATGGGCTGCTATCTAAATCTCCTGTTCAGCCTAAGTTAGAAACTTAAAATTATCAGCTGAATTTCTGTCTTTGTTTCAGTGACTGTAGTGGTTAAATCTCTTCTGACCGTGCTTGTGGCTCACAAGCTAGACACAGAAATTTGTATCTTTACAGGCAAGGTGAGTCCTGCTGCAAATTTCAGTCACTGTTCATCTCTGTTATGAAGTGTTATGTGTTGTTAAACCAAAGGTGATTTAATAATATAGGACTGGAATAAGTATGTCAATCTATTAAGGCTTCAGCACTCATCCATTCTCTTCTGAGCTACTTTGTAGATCTTCCCTCTGGTTTGGAGGTAGTCAGGTGTCTTAAGTCTCTTAGCATCTCTGTAGTTAATCTGCTGGTGAAGTATACCACTCGTGCACCTGATAACATGCTCTGGAATCATATAGTTTACAGAAACAACAGGATGAAAACAATTTATAGTCACAAGCTGTTGTGTCATAACTTACCAGCTCTTCACAGCAGAGTCAGGTGAGGGAGTTCGGAAGACCGCAAAGTTTTAACGTAAGATTCAGACAAACAGTCGTGTTTTGACTACAAGATTTGCACCAAGATGTCTGGATATCACTTGTTTAGGAGAACACTAATGGAAGATGTAGTTTCTTGTTAGGAGATAAAGATTGAGTTTGCTATTTTGTGCAACTATGTAAATGGAAAGACTCTACTTTGTTTGTCCTTTAGTGGATAATTGATGTGGTTTCTCTGCAATATCTTGTAATAAATATCTATTTGAATGTTATCACTAGAATGTTTCCTCTATGATTATTTTTTGTGGGGTTCTCAAAGGGTTTAGTATAAGCCAGATTTGTAGCGAGCAGAGCATACAAGATCCATCTTATACCATGCAGTTTCAGGGTAAAAAGGTGATAGTGGAGAATGTTCTAACTGTAGATTTTGAATCTCTTATGTCAGTGGGGTTCTGGTATTTCTGCCTGAAAAAACTTCCCTGTCTTTTCTGTAGGGCTTGTGACCCTTATTGCTCCACCATTACTGTCTCTAGTAGTGCTGGAACTAAGAACTTGTTTACTACTATCATGGTAAGTAGTGGCAGCAGTTGCCTCTGGCAGCTCCTAGCTCAGTGCTGGAACGGAGCAAAGTGTTGAAGTGGTTTGCATATGATGAGTGAGTGTCGTGTAAGAACTTTGCAGTAGTTCCGTAACCAACATGATGGAAGGCTTGATTCTTTCATTGACCTTTTATAGACAGCTCTGCAGTGTAGATGGTGAGCTTTAAAGCACTCTGTTTGTCAAAGGAAGTTTGTTGTTCACTTAAGCAGTGTGGTGAGATTTATGGTGTCCTTTCTTCCAGTGAGCATACTTCATAGGCTCGTCTCTTGAGGAATCTCTGAAGTACAGAAATAAAATGGAATATATTGCAGGAGACATATGAAATCTGTCATGGGCACTAGAAAGAGTTGCATATTGGTAGGTTAGGGTACAATTTCCTCAAGAAGAGTTGGCATTATGTGTTACTTGGGCACAGAGGGATTTTTTTTTATTGTCCAGTTTGTTTTCCTTGTAACAGTAAATCATGCAAAATTGATTTAGTGGAACTAGAAGTATATCTTCATGGGTGGTTTTAAACAGCCCACTCTACCAGGGCATGACTCAGTCAGATGCTGTACAAGATAGTTTTATTTCTCAACATATTTGCTTGACTACACTGCTACACTAATTTCTGTGGCTTCCAGACATGTTGTTTATGCCTGGATAACCAATAAAATGGGCGCAGTAGGTGAGCAGTTGCCTTTGGGACAGTTCCAGTTAAATTCTAAGATCCTGAAGTGTGCTGTGGCCTTCACAGGACAGGAGCAGTGTACTAGAAGGGCCAAATGGAAAAAAAAAAAATGTAATGCAAGGAATCATAGGGACACTTTTTTGGAAAGCTGCTTAATTCTTCAAATTCAGTAGTGTGTTTTCAGCTAGTCATGAGTTAAAGGTAGACAATTTTCCTAACACCTTATCGTGTTTATGCAGTGAATGACACTTCAGGCAGCTCAGATTAGAATGCCTGTGTTAAGAATGTATGATTCTGGAAGAAGTTCATTAAATTAATTACTCAGTTCCTGTAGTCTTAATGATCTGTGGAGAAGATCATTGCTGACAAGGAAACTGTTGCTGCAAAGCTGCATGGCACACTGGCAGATTTGCAGATTGCAGCTCACCTTGGGCACTTGCTTTCGTATATGCATCCCACCTTGTTGAAACTGTTTTTCCTGTACTGTTTATTTGGCTGTCATTAAAATCCTCACTCTAAAGCAGTTTTTCTTATTTTAAGTTTTCTCAGAAGTAGTGTTAATGCATTTTCCAGTTCTCCTGTGTGTCTACCTTAAAGCAGAAAGATCACATTAGAGCTTGCTGATCAAGGTCGTGTTTCCATTTCTGTAAGATAGTTTCACATACCGTTTTCCCCTTCAGAACTTTGTGTAAATCAGAACTCCCCTGCATTCATCTCATTTCCCTTCAAAGCGAATGTGTTATGTTGCCTTTATCTCCCCTTGTTAATTAAACACTAAGCAGCATCAGGGTGGTATAGTTATACAGGAGCCTGTCTCTGCTCACCAAGTGTATTTTGTATGCAGGGGTTCTATGCCTGCAATCTGAGAAATGCCAACTTAACAAGAGAAAATGTGTCTTTTCTCCTCTTTGAAAAGTTAAGAAATCTGTATTTCATTATTTGCATTTTAAACTATGGAAAGATAACCCTTGTCTCTAAGATTGCAAACACTTTGAAAATGCATTTACTTCAAGTGTTATTGATGATGGTTTTCCTGAAAGTTAGCCAATGCTTGGTAGGATTATTTACAAGAAAGATTAAGTTAAAATATGGATTCCTAAGTAACATTCTCTGAGTATTAAGTAACAAGGCCTATTACTTGCCTTCCTGTGTAGACTGAAGAACAAGAAGAATATATGAGTATGGGAATTTGGCACTAATTTATAAACACTTTCTCCCCCCTCAAGGTGATGGCCAAGAGATTTATTCACCTGTATGTGATATGTGGATAAAAAATAATATTAATTTATTGTATTAATATCTTTGGGTATAAAATTTAAGAGATTTTTTATATCTTTCTTTGTATATTTTATAACAGAAGCAGTCATTTATTGACCTAAAAAGAATCTTATTTTCTAGATAGAAGATACATCTGTTAGATTTTTATACAGCGGACTACTGTGAAGTCGGTAATGATACTTTAGAAATCAATTTAACCACTATTTCTCTTGTAAGCCACATCCTGCTGATTTGCTTTAAAGTCCTACACAGTGACCTCTGTACCTTGACTCTTGTGTCTCCTTACACTCTTTTATCACACTTTAACAAGTTCTCTTCTGTCCCAGCAAAAGGGTTTCCTCCCCTTACTTCCTCTTTCCCCTTTGTACCTCAAGTGTTTCCAGGATCTTCCTTTCTCCCTCCAGCCCCTGCAACTGTAATCTACACAAAGGTCTCCAGGTAGAGTTGTCTCTCCTCTTCACCATTCTTCCCCTCACTCCCTTTTCCCGCTACTTCTCAGCTCCACAAGTGCTTTATTCTCAGTGATGAACTTGGTGTCTTGTCAGACATGCAGTTCTGCCCATACCCAGGGCTGGTATAGACATGGCTTGTGTTCTTCTAACTCAACAGAGCATTGCACAAGGAAGAAAATGAAGAGATGGTCTCTATGCCA
Organism: Streptopelia decaocto; assembly: GCF_964273445.1. Lineage (NCBI taxonomy): Eukaryota > Metazoa > Chordata > Aves > Columbiformes > Columbidae > Streptopelia > Streptopelia decaocto. The sequence goes on from NC_138663.1 coordinate 24,113,875, forward strand.
TCCAGCTGTTTGCTGCTGCATACACAGACTGCACTTCAGCCTCAGATATGACCGTTAGAGATTTCTCTCCTATTTAATCTTTACTGGCCCAAAATCATTGTTAATGTTGCTACTGAAAAGAGAATGGTAGACAGGAGAGGGGGAAGCAAAAACTGGAGTATGATATTCCTCAGGCTTCTTGCACTGCTCCACCCTCTACTGCTGCTTCTCCAGGGAGGACCAGACTCTCCAGTTCGTAAGCTGCTATATTAAGAAACTGTATACTGGAAGATACAGCTTCAGCAACTCCACAGGCTCAGATTTGAAACCACAGAATTGCTTAGTCCTGCTTTAAGTGAACTGTAAGTTATTTCCTGCTCCTCTAACCATGTGACAGCTCTCTCTGAGCACAGCTAAGATGTGGTCATTCTTTGTAAGCAGACTTTTTTTCTTTTACTCCCCCTCAGTTAGCCAAAGCAAATAGAAACATCACTTGGCTTATGACATGGAATATACACAAAGGCATCCAAATAGGCTTCTCTCTGTGAAACTGTGCTTAATTTTTGTGGTTAACTGAAAAGAGGAAGAAAACTATGAACATCCTGTTAGTGGTATGTGTTCTGTACAATAGCACAGGGAAAAGCTTCCCCTCGTTTTTGCAAAGAAGGAAGCAGTAGTTTCTGATAAATAAAATGCAGGGATGTTTTTTCTTTATTTGCCTTTATTCTGTAGTTAGGAATCTCTCAGATATGAAATAGATTTTATAACTGGGCACACGGAATTCTTTGTGTTTATATTTTTAGTAACCTGGCAATTAACCATTAAAAAAAAATAGGTTTGGGGCTTAGTTTTCTGCAGTTTTATATCAACCAGTCTTTTTTAGCCATACAGTAGGTGTTGTAATTTTGACCTTTCTTAAGCAATGTGGGCCTCTTTAGGTGTTATACTGCACTTTTAGCACTGTTCTCTGTTTGTGTAGCTGCAACTTTAAACTGAAAACTCTATAAGGTTTTAAAGTGTCATTGCAACAGAAGATGCTGGTTGCACTTGATCTCTTGAACTCAGTAGTGATTCAACAAACTGCTTATCTATTTAAGAAAATAATTTGTTTTAGTTTCGTCTTTGAGAGATTTGCCCATATGCTATTCAGGTGCCAAGATTTATATCCTTGAGAGATGGTTGCTATATCTGTATCTCTGTACAGGGTATGCCTTTCCTTGCCTTATTTCAAGCATGTACAAGATGCAACACACCCAGTTGCATTATGTTATTGTTTCATAGCATGAATGGAGATGGATTTCTCTAGGAGGTGTAGATTTTACTTATTCCATGTAATGGTTTTCACTCATCTTTTTATGTCATTTAGAAGGGCTCTCTTTTAGGGTTTCTGTTCTTCACTGAGACTTTTCCTTAACAGTCTCTTTGAACACCTCTGGCTTTTGCTGCCTGTAAGCAAGAAGTCCCATCTATTCCAGTGCCCTCTGTGCTGTTTAGATGAAGGTTGCTTATTGAACAAGTGTTCCTGCTGCTCTCCCAGCTTCACACTGTGTAACCCAGGGGTCCATCCCTCATGCTAGCCATACCTGTCTGGACCATACTTTTCTGTTCCCGATAACCAGAACTGACAGGCTCAAAATATGAGATTGCCACCCAAGGTACATTGAAGCTTAGTGGCAGAAGGATGTGTCTTGTCCTTTCTCTCACCTCTGGTCAGCCAGTTGTGATAATGTATTGATGCTGACAAACTTAAGTAGGGCAGTAGCACGAACTCAGGCACTGTCTGTGACTGTCCATGGTGTTTAATTTGTTGGCACACTCCCTGGCACAGGTTTGGGTAATGCTAGCTAGTGCTCGCCCAAATTAATGAGCATGGGTTTGGGAACAGAATGGTGTAAACACATAGATGGTATGGGTAGGGCCATCCTTGCCCAATTGGTGTTGTGTTGGGAGGAGAGTGAGTTCCTCTGTGCAGATGTGCTTTCTGCTGTTGCCATCAGATCCAGAAAGTGCCCCTGGTCCTAGTTACTAATATTTGCATAACCAGTCAAAGGTACCAGGAGACAAAAGCAAATAAGTGCTGGGGATAGAGAGACAAAGTCAACCATCTGTTCTAGTGTTTTAGTAGCATGTACATCACAGAATAAGAGTCAGTTCTGCTGCTCTTCTCATAACCGTCCTCTCTGACATCAAGCCAGAGTCAAACCTGGTTTTCATGCCAGCAATGAAATTCAGGTTTGTCTCTTTGCTGTCAGAAATTGCTTTTGGAAACCTGAGAAAATGCAGGTGACTAGAAGTTTCCAGCAGACAAAAATGTGCCTGTGCTTGTAGCAACCTACTGCAGTAGACAAATGAACAATTGCATCTGACATGCTGTGAACACAAGCTTGTAGGGCTCCTGGTCCTCTTCTCCAATTTCAGGAGAAAAAAAATCTGCTAAGGAGATCAGGCTAACTTGTAGCTGTGCTTCTACAGATTGCATTAGGTACAGCAGGGGTGACCTTAGAGGCTGCTGCATTTTGCTTATTTCTTGATTACAGAGCACTGGCCTACCAAGAAAATGAGTTCCTGTCTAGAGCTTTCTTTTCTGATGAGTAGTTTGTAAGTAATTTAAGAGAACTGCTCATCTTCAGAGACTCCAGGGATGTGCTGAGGTCTCCTGGAATCTTCCCTGCAGCTGCGTTTCGGAACATTTTAGCAGGTTTATGTCAGTTCAGACACAACAATTTGTTTCCCACTTAAGCTCTAGAGACAGTTCAAGGGGGTGTTGGAGTGTAATTAATGATAGTTTAATCATCACATACTCTGTCTGTTCTGGCATCTTGCCTCAATAACTTCATTCTGTCCCGGATGTAAAGGTGTGAGCTCTGGAACCTTTTCAGTTCTGTCTTCTACATCCACTAGTTCTGTTAGATAGTGTTTAGATGCCTCAGTTCTGTAGACAATTACCTGAAGTTTTTAATTTTTTTTTTTCTCTAGTGTGATCTCTTCTTCCTATTCAAGCCATATTTTTTCCAGTGTCTGGTTTTGTAAGTCAGCACTGGGAGGAACTGCAGCCCTGGTGGTGCTTGGCACTGTAGAAGCAGTTCTTCCACAGCAGGTAGTCATTGCTTCAGAGCAGAAAGGAGACAACAATCCATCATGGATTTAGAAGCTGAGTGCTTTTAGTCTTAATTTCAGGATGGTGACTTGCATGTCTATTCTGGCTGCGATAATTGCTCTAGCAGTGAAATGACGCAGTACCCATATCTGTGTCACTGGAAATAACTTCTTCTCCAAGGTCACCACATACAGACAATATCACTATGATGTAAGTCTGAATTAGCAAAGGGTGTTCTGTAGTTGTCTTATTCTGAATAAACAAGCCAGCCGTAAATAAGGATGTCTGCCATGCGTCATTAAGGCTGTTTTTTCATGTCAGGTGCTTTTGGCACTTGTTGAAGTGCAGCGTGGTGCCCTGGTTTGTTGGAGTAACCTAGTCCTGAAGTGAGGTGACATGTCATTTCTTTGACTCTGGGATTCTTCAGAGGACTGTAGAGTTTGTCAGAGAACTGCAGCTTTTGCATGGGGGTTGGCAGATTTAGAGATCTTAGTTCCATATCAGCTAATATAAAACTCTCAAATCCTGTAGCATATTGTACATCACATGATGGATGGCAGAGGCTGTCTTCTGAAGGATGCACTTTTGAATGACAAATGTCCTATGGGGTGCTTTCATCGCTAAAGCTAGTCTTGCAATTTGTCTGTAAATCTGCTTCATCTTTTGTAAATAAGTCCATGTGCCTGGGAGTGAATTCTGGACTACCGGGAAATTGGGCTTTCCTTTTTCTTCCCAGGTCTCGTCAAGGTGTGGCTGTGTTACTGGCATACCCCCATAGGGAGAACATTGCTGTTTGTACCACAATATTGAAGTTTCTGGCAAACAATATAATTCCTAGATCTTCTGAGAAGCCAGTTATACAGACTTTAATTGGATGTTCCTAAAATTTGCTATACGGAACCTGTAGCAACCGTTATGCATTGCTGTTATGTAGGTCCCACTCCTTATTTCTTCCAGGAGACTGGAAGAGAGATCCTGTTTTTATACTCTATATTTCTATTTTTTTAATAGGGTGTAATTTTTCTTGAATGCTGTCTTGATTGGGTGATCAGCTTGTTTTCTCTAAACTGTATACTCCTGGGACTGATAGTATCTTCTGTATACTGAACATAAAGAGCTTCCTGTTTTTATGCTAACAGATTGAGGCCGTTCAGGTGCTCAGAGCTATTGGTGTAGTTAGTTGATCACAAAGGAAAGGCATATCCACAGAAAAACTGGAAACTCAGTGTCTGCTTTGATAAGGAGGACCTCCTTTCAGTCATTGGGATTTAAGTTATATCTGTACCCTTATGGGGGAATATCTGGTTTCCAAAAGTGTTACACATCTGAAAAAAGTAATCAGCATGTCACTACTAACCTTTTTAAAATAATTTAATGGTTACAACAAGTATTAATTAAGATTTTTTTATTCTGTTAGTGTGGTGTCACAATGTACTTGCTGTCTTTATAGTGTCATAAAAGCATTGCAACTTATCATTGCACAAGTGGAGGTTTTCAGAAAAGTGGCAAACACTTGACCTGGCAGTAGGGCTGTTGCCAGCTCTCCCAGGCAGCAGGAACCAGTGACATTGGGTGTTTTAGCCTCACTGGCAGCTCCAGAGCAGGCCAGAGACTTGCAGAATAGCAATCAAATCTGATGCTTGATTAGAGTAATGATACTGGCTGATTGCACTGCCAGTGCAATACAGATTGATTGTTTTCAGTATTTCATTTTTACTGGGATCAAAAGCAAAGCTGTGTTAAGATCTTTTTCATTAAATTTGTTATTTTGGCTCAGCTTGCACTATTACATTAATTCAGACAACACTCACCAAAAAGAGTAAAGTACAGTTTCAGACCTAACATTTCTTCTAAATGTTCTTTGTAATAACAATTTTCTGTCTTAAGAGTTTTTAAAAAATCTTAAACAACTGTGTTCATGTCACAATTGTATTGGTGTGACTTTGTGGATTCTAAGCTCTTTTATTTATCTAATAAATATTGATTGTCTTTATTGTTAGCTTTGTTTCTCACAAAATATAGTGCTACTTCAGTACAGTTGTAAGTAGAGTAAAATAATTGTAGTATTATCTGTAAATTCAGGCTGGGACATATTTTTAACTTTTCGTGTAGCATATTTGTAATTGCTGCGGAACAGTGTTCACAAGTTATGAACTGGAACAGAGCAGTACTGGAGAACTAATTATCTTCAATTTTTTTTTTTTTTTTTTTTTTTGGTGGGGATACTTTTGTTCTGACCCATCCAAACATAGGAATATTTAAGAATAAAAGACTGAGAGCAATACCACTGGCTCTGTTCCTCAGTTCTGCCTATGGTTGCTCATTAGAACCACTACATGAAGTTGTACTACCAGCTGTGCACTGAAGGAAAAAATTACTATTAAACTGGAAACTGGTGAGGGGACATGAACACCAAAGTGTTGAGTACAGAGGAAAAATACATCCTGCTGCCATCTTTCTGCTGTCTTTGTTGTATAAATAAACACTTTATCGTTAACTGTAAATGAACAAGTTCTTTGTAATTTGTGCTGTTGTGCCCACCAGAACAAGGAACCTGGTGATAAGAAATTTTCTGGCACCTTACAGAGTTACAAAGGAAGAATCTTTGCTTCAGGGAAAGAGTTTTCCCATTCAACATCCCTCTGTGCATTTATTTTTGCTTAGTAGGTAGAAAGTTCAGAAAGGAAGTTGTAAACTCTGTTGTTAATATCTGGGCTTCAAGATTGTTCTCCGTCTGAACTTTTTTGCGAGTTCTAGCTTGGCAGAGGTCACTTGTATCCGTTTATTTTTTCACCTTGAAAACTGAGTATGGGGAGCTTTTCTTACATGGTATAGATTTGAGAGTTCATCATACCTGGGTTCATAATGCAAACAAAAATCTTGAGCTGCAGATCCCATGCCACAGAATATTGCTGAGGCCAGTCTCTTAATGCAGTTTCTAAGAGACCTAAGTAGTAATGCCAAAAGCTAAACTAAGCTATCTCTAGCATTTTTTATTATGTAGCCTTGATTCCTCATTAAAGAAACTTAGATGTATGGGTTGATGATTGCCCTTATTGAAGAGCTGTGTGGGAACAAGGATAAACTACTTTTGCCAGGTGATTATTTAGTCCCTCTCGCATTGCCAGCGTCAGTGGCTTTTAGTTTGTGGGGCTGAGAGGAGACCTTATCGTTCTGTACAACTACCTGAAAGGAGGTTGTAGCAAGTTGGGTGTTGATCTTTTCTCCCAAGCAACAAGGGATAGGATGAGAGGAAACGGCCTCAAGTTGTGTTTCTTTACCAAAAGGGTTGTCAAGTATTAGAATGGGCTGCCCAGGGAAGTGGTTGAGTCACCATCCCTGGAGGTGATTAAAAGACATGTAGATGAGGTTCTTCGGGAGAGGGTTTAGTAGTGGGTGTGGTAGTTTTAGGTTAACAGTTGGACTTGATCTCAAAGGGCTTTTGCAACCAAAACAATTCTATGGTTCTCTGATTTAACGGTTTTTGCTGGTCAAGGTTATCATGGGAGAGACAACTGAGAAATGCCAGGTAGGTGGGAAATTACTTTTATTTCATAAAAATAACTTTCTTTTTGCCATTAAGTTTTGAGTCATTTGCTTTGTGCTCTTTGTTCTTCCATCTTAAGAATCAGGTGTTAATATGCTGTTTAAAAAGTCAGTGATGACTTATCAAAGCATTAGTAAATTTGTTACAAAGAATTTACAGCTATGGTTTGTCTAAATTGAAGGTAAGTGACTTACATTAAGCCCAAGATTTGCATAGAATTGGCCGCATAAGACCACCATTCTGCAACACTGCTTCCAAACTACTAAAGTTTGTTAATATGTGGGTGAATTTAAGTGGCTTTTGACCTCCACAGTACATTAATGAATGCAGTGCTTTGGGCCTACAAAGGAGGAACCTGTACAGGCAGTGACAATTGTAGCTGTTAGATTGTAGCTGGGGTTTTTTTAATCAATAGTTCTGAAGGCACTTTACAGAGGTAGACGTCTGTGTTTCCATATTACAGATAAGGAAACTGGGGCATGGAGGAGGAATAAACTTCACGCAACAGGCTATTGCCAGAACTAAATGAAAAATAGTAGTCCTGCAAGCATTCAGGTGATGCTTTCACTTTTATGTGCATCTTCTACTGTGAAAGAGCTTTTAGTGTTGCATTCCTGGAATGAACTTTTAATTTGGCCAGGGATCATATAACTACTACATCTTCATGCTGCTTTTTCCTATAGTAGGACTTCGAGCTGCGAATAACTATTCATAGCGGACTCCATTGTTGGTATAAAAAAACCTTATGTACAGTTATGAGTTTCCTTATATCTGACTTGAATTTTCATAGCTGTTGTGTTCAAACATGAACTGCTGAGGGAGGAATTAAAACCTGTAGAGCCATGGCAGAGTGGAAGTGTGTGGGGGGGTTGCATCCCTAAGTACCTTTATGTAAGTGGATTGAGGCTGCTTTAGGCGACAGGACACAAGTTCTATACACGATTGTGAGACCAGTGCTGGCTATTAGTCAAAGAGGTTTTATTTTTAATAGCCTTTTCTGAAATTTGTTAATATTTTGAAGGGGTTCTTTGTTTTATGTTGGCATGAAGTTAATGTTTTCTTATAAAAGAGTTTTTTTTCTTTTAAAACAACTTAAGCTGTTTTATTTCAGTGTTCTTTAAGTATCTGAAGTCAAAATTCCTTCTGTTTTTCTGTCCTCAAGTATAAAGATCATAACAGAAGTTCACTTAAGCATCACCTATGCAAAGCAAATATTCCTTTTTGCCTTTTTGATTTTTTTTAAATCTAGAAGTACCAGTATATGCTAAATGGCATTTTCAGGGGCTCATTAGTGAGTGTTCCGAAACTGGGATAATTTGAGAATTTCTGAAGCTTATGCTTTACATCCTTTCTTTAATAAATTTAACTGTTCTGAAGATTTTTACTTGTAAACATGATGATACATATACCATTAAGTGGATCTATAAAGAACTACAGTGGGTCTAATTCTTTAAAAAAGCAACAACAATGTTGTATGTTCAAAGAAGGTGTGAGGATCTGCTTATAAGAACCTGCATTAAATATGAAGCTAGTATGTAGCATCTGGAAAAAGGTGGTTATGCAGAAGACTGATTGATGAAGGCTGAAGAAAGAGGACCGTAGTGCATGAACGCAATAGGTTGCTGGTAGAAGAGGGGAGGATGTTGACTCAAAGGAGCTGGTTTCCCTTATAGCTGTATAGGGAGTGGAACAAGGCAAAACAGATTTGAACTCAAATTTTATCATGTGAGTTGTGTGAAACTCAGGATTCTCGCCTTGAATCTGTATGGCTTGAAACACCAATCTGTGTGTGTTTTTTTTTTTTTTTATATATGATCATGAAACATAGTTTTGAGAACCAGTTACTCTGCATATCTGTACAGTTCTCTATTTCTGTAAGGATTATTCTAGACTTGTGAGTCTTGATTACTTTAAAATGGCTCAAAATCAAAAGGTAGACTTTAACGTTTCATCTAAAAACTCCCTGAGCTTTGAAAAGAAACAGTCTCATGTGCCTTGATTCTGAGTGTCTTGGGAGGCTGGGGGTGGGACTCCAAGACAAAGTGTCTTCTGTAGTGAGAATTTTTGCTCCATGGCAGTAGGACAGTGACAAATTTGTGGACAGCCTGTTGTTCTGAAAGTAACTAAACATACAACTTTACCAACAGAACAGAAAAAACTGTGTCTTGTCACATGTCTGCTGATTCCTGACCATCTGGGGTTTGAGCAGTGTTGGGCAGGGAGAGTTGGCTGAGGAAGCTGTGGGGATGCTCTGCAGGTCAGCAGGATGTGACCGTGCTCAGCTGCTCCTCAATGAAACCCCAGGTTGTGTGTGTCATCTGGGAAATGATCTGCTCTGCTGAGATAGCTTGGCATACTGTAATTGGGAGCGTGCTTGTGGTTGTGGTTATGTCACATCTCTGAAAGGCTGAAGTCTTACACGTGTTGTCTGAACTGAGGTTGTAGGATTTAAAAATAACTTTATTCTGTGTCTGATAAAAGCATGTCTCTTTTAATTAATCATGTGCTGCTTGATTTGGTTTTACATGCTATGCCATTTACCCACATCTTAATTGTTTGTCTTCTGTGATCCACGGTTGTGCAACAAGTGTTTGAAAATGAGCTGGCCAGTTTTAGCTGAACTGGGGGTTCTGGGAGGTACTAGAAGTGAAGTGAAATTGCATCTGAAGACACACAGAAAAACGTGACCTGTTTGTAGCTGGCCGAATGAGGATTAGGAGAGAAGGATCACTTTGAACAACTGTGGACTTAAGTCTGGACAAGCCCTCTTACAGTTTTTTAGATTTATTAAAGAGCAGCCCCACGTTTCATCCCTTTTTTGTTGTAACATCACTCAGTGATCACTAGTACCTTTTTCGCATCAGTAGCAGATTTTCAGTGAGGATATTGCAGCTGACTTGTGTGCTGATCAGAACAAGCCAGGGAATCTGTTCTGGGGTGTTAACATTTTTGGTTTTGGTCTCTTGATCCTTTAAGTGTTTTGGGCTATGTGTTGTGTGGAACTGTCTTTTAACTTAGATTAAGATTCTCATGTTTCAGAAATGATAGGAAATATGAGACATGTTTTTTTGCTATTTTAGAAAATCTTCCTCTCTTCCTTCTCCCTTCAAATAAGAAAAATGGAAGCATCTCTTGGGCAGTGGCTTTATTTTTAATATAGCCTTACTTTATGTATGGAGAAAAAAATACTAATTTCTTAGCATCTGTGCATAGTGCATTTTTTAAATTGGTAAGCAATCATAGGAAATTAAGAAATGAAATGCAAGCTTTAAGCTTAAAATTGAACACTTGGTGATTGTAGCACATAATTTCACAAACAGAACTGGTGAGGCCTCAGTGTCCTCAGTTGAGTAATTTTTCAACTTACACCAAATAAAGCTTTTCTCATGTGATTATTGGGTATTTACAAAAGACTCTCTTATGTCAGTTCTGTCAAATAAAGGGAAATCTTGCTTTAGTTTTCCTGTCTGTGAAGCAATCAGTCTGTCTTCCGAAAATAATGTCCTGTAAATGGAATTAAAGTTAGAAGATTGTTTCCAGCTGCTGAACTTCTTGAAATCTGCCAACAAACTTCTGAGGTTCTGTATCTCTTCTTTCTGTGGGGAAACTAATTTAAAATCCTGTCTGTAGCATCTGAAGATAACTTTTTGCAATACAGGTTTGTCTTTAAAGATTAGATATTAGTGATTTGTTAAATATATCTTTAACAGTTATAATAGGTTTAAAAACTGAAGTAATTACAGTTTACCCTAATTGCAAATAAAGAAGTATCCAAATCCCCAGTGGACAAACACTGTCGCATGTCAGACTAATTTATGAAGATTCTGGAGGCAACTTGGTACAAAGACATAAATCATAGGCCAGTCTGAGAGTTACAAAATCTAACTTACTAATAACCAGTTTCATAGTCAAAATATTGTGCAGTCCTTGAAAGTATTTTTATCTACAGAAAAGTATGTGTGTACTCTCAAGATAGTGTTATCACACTTTTTCTTTTTTTTTTTTTTTACAAGATATAGTAAACATAAGTAGGCCCATTCCACTGTTATTAAGGGGGAAAGGCTAAAAAGACAGTCAGATGGATCTGTTGTACTCGTTCTTCTGTCATCTCGGGCCATAATTCTTGTGGGCCTTCAGATGAAGGTGTCAGCAGGAAGCCAAAGCAGTCTGCCTTTAGTGTCTGTAGTCTTTCTCCTTCTGCTGCTTCTTCCTATTTCCATCCCTTCCCATTTAGAACAGCAAAAGTAAGTAATTACTAGTTGATACTTCTGCATACTTATTGAGATCTTTAAAATTTGCTGGCAATGTGTAGTTGTGTTTCTATTTCTTGCTGTTATGCCTGATTTGCACCTAAATTATCATACTAGACATCTGGATTACCTGTTATCCAGGGCTAATAAATATTGTAGAATTCTGAACCTGATTAAACTCAAGTTTTCTAAGTTACTGTGAAAGTGCAGGGAAGTATTTTTGTCTACTCTGTGAAATGCCTCTGCTACTTAGGTGGAAATTGTGAGGGAAGCACACTTGCATGTTGTTTATGTGGCCTAATTAGTTTAGGGATCATCTGAATAGTGGCAGGCTTATTCAGTTCACTCAAAAGCACTGTTGGAGGAGATGGCAGTGCATGCCTTCCATAGGATTGCGTGGTGATGAGAACATTCACCCTGGAAGTGGGTTATCAGCCTTTCCTAGCAGGAAGGGAATGTACTGTTCCCACATGGCAGGAGATGTCCTCAATGCCAAGAAAATAGCTTCACTGTGCAGAAGGAAAATGAAACTGCCAGAAAGAGCGAACAGAGCTTGGCTGTGTAGGCCACCAAAGGCCTTCCCTTGAGAAGTGAGGAGGAGGTTCCAGCACCTGATCCCTGCAGCAGGTTTTGTTTATGTTTCTGTGTTAAGAGTGATGAGGTTAAATGCATAGGTGTGTTGAGCACAGAAACGTTTTTGGAAGCTCCATAGATTTATGACACTGAAGATGATTGCAGAACAACAGGAAGATACTGTTGCTGTCAAACTTCAGTTTTGTTTGCTTTGAGTAACATAAATTTATTCAAGTATTGACATTTGAGTGTGTAATTGTTTAAACAAACTTTTTTTGAGATAAACTAAGATTTCAAGCAATATTTCTGCTTGGTTGGTCGGTGCTACATTCTGGAGTTCTATCTCCAGAATACTTGTAATCTACAGAAACCAATATCAACCACTGAGTCCTAATTGCCTCATTTTCTGTGGATTAGTCTTGATTTCTCATAATGTTAGCTGCCCTGTATTCTCACTTCTGCTTCTTATCTGTCTCATTCATGAGTCTTGATGAGTTTCCATACCTTCTGCTGTGACTCAGATAATGCTAGGCTGTTAGGGATTGCCGTGGTACTGAGGCTTCCTGTCCTTATTGTGGTCAAGATTAGAGTTACACCTATTTGATTTCCGCAGTGAAGTGGTACTTGACATTAGCACATCTCTATTCCTGAATCTTGCTGTCTAAGGAAGAGTCAATGAGTAGTGACGGCCCTTGATTCTTGCAGAGTCACCCTAGAAGCAAACTATGGGCTATCTTCCTGCTCTGTTATCAAAAAGGAAATGAGTGACGCAAGAGCACCCAGCATCACCTGGTCAGGCCTTCGCACATTGGCTTAGCCATAATAAGGATTTCCACTGTAGTAGGTCTTAAAAAATGCTTGCCACAGGTACCTTCTCATCAGCTGTAGTATTGCTCAGGCCATTTTTTCTAGGTGTCTGCTTTAAGAAAAAGATAATAGAAATATTGATTTCTGTTCTCACAGGGTTTGAATTGCACACAACTATTCACCATAACTTTTTTTCACAGAAGCCTTACAGAGTCTAATTGTGTTCACTGTGACTTTCAGACCAAAAGTCTTCAGACCTGATTTAGTGAAGAACATGAGGAAGAAATTTTTTACAATTAGGGTGGTAAAATACTGGTACAAGTTGCCCAGAGGGTGGTGGATGCCTCATCCCTGGAGACATCCAAGGCCAGGCTGGACGGGGCTTTGAGCAACCTGATCTGGTTGAAGATGTCCCTGCTTATTGCAGGAGGTTTGGACTAGATGACCTTTGAAGGTCCCTTCCATGCAGCCCAAACTGTTCTATGATTTCAAGAAGCTACAGGCATTGTGTCAGCATGTTTATTTTTTTTCAATAGGTTATTCTGCGTGGAAACAATGGCTACTATTTGTATTCTTACATTACAGGGCAATGTCTTTTTTTCCCCAGTTTTATTTGTAGAGTACTTCCAGGGGCTGGGAAGGGTGACTGAGAAAAGCAAGCCTGTCATGTGAGATTAAATTACATATGTATGCAGCGTTCCTGCACATTTATTGGAAATAATGTGACTCTTAATATTGGAGAAAGATTGGTACTCGCGGCTAGTGTGTCCTCAGTAGTACTGTCAACATGTAGCACATAACAATACTGAGCCATTAAAATAATGCATCAAACTTAGTTGTGTTTTTGCATGCACTAAAATGGGAGTGATTAAGCACTGGAGCAGGTTCCTCAGAGGTGATTTGCAGCCTTTAAACTTAACTGGACAGGACCTTGAGCAACTTGAGCTCTAGACTTTTACCCTTGCTGTGAGCAGGCGGTTGGACTGGAAGACTTAGAGGGGCCATGTCTGACCGAAGTAATTCTGTGAGTATTTGATCTTTGTACCACAAGCAGTTGTCAGCTCTACATGAGTGCTACAAAAACCATCCCGATGGGCCTTGAAATGCTTTCTGTTCTGCTGTGTACTGAGGTGGCTGAACATCCTCTTAACAGCCTTAATCTTGCTGCTGCTCTTTGACTTTTGGGCCACTATGTTTTATTGTCTAGTTTCCAGTAATTTCTTAGCTTTTCACAATCCGTGTCAGCCATGACTGATCTAGTGTGATGGCTCTTGCTTGGAATGAGATGTGCCCACTGTCTGTGTTGGCTTGCTTTACTGTTTTTGAGAAACACTGAGTTACAGCAGGTCATTAACTTTGCAGGCTACTGCAGCAACTGTTCACACCAGAAGCTCATCAAAGTACACAGCTATCTGCTGCCCAGTTGGAAACCACCAGTGGCTGCTGTGATCACATTCTACAAATGTGTGATGACTAGTTGTGGCTACCTTTTGCAGGCAGGAGGTGTTTTCATTAGCCTTTGCTGATAAGCACATATCCTGTAGTATGTGTGTCCAAGGACGAGACCAGCTCTGCCAGTAAGGCAGCCAGAGTACAGCTGACAGCACCAGACTCATTGCTTCGTAGCTCATCAGTTTGAGGGGTGTGACAAGTTTCTGGAATCAGTGGCATGTCCTCTGGCCAGAGGTTGACCATGGAAAAAATAAAGGGAGCTGGGGGGGGTTAGTTCTCATCTCCATGGCCCAGCAGTTTTTGGTGAGCTAACTTATTTCTTTCCCCTATGCACCTTTTCCAAATATATAGATAAATAAAAAGGACAAGGTCCTCGCCAAAGCTGTTAAGCAAAGCAGTAATGCCAACTTCAAAATTCTTCTCCTGAAAAAGTATTAACTTTAGACATTAAGTGACAGATCAATTTACTATATCTCAGAAAGAATGCACTAGTTACCTGAGGACTCAATTGTAATCTAATTCTGTATGTAAAATGGGTGGCATGACCTTGTGTGATGAAATATCCCCACAGTTTTAAAGAACCCATACTTACTAATATAACGTTCTCTTCAAGAATGCTGTGAGAAACTGAACTGAGTGTATTAATTGGCTTCAAAATAGACAAAATGAATGCTTATTCAGAAAATATAGTAGGATACTCAAATTATGATATTTGCATAAACATTCTCAGATGCTGCAACTGTGCAGTTAAAGATGACTATTTTATTAATTTATGTGACTAGAATTCATAATAAATAGTAGTAGATTATGTTCATATATTTTCTCAAGCTTTAAATTTTGCTGATAAGTTTGTAAGTTTCCAAAGGCTGTGGATTATTACATATTTTTGCCACCTGTCTTCCAGAAGCTGAATAGCATAAAGCATGGAACCACTGCTCTGCAGGATGAAAATGAGCAGTGACTGAAGTAAAAGGAGTTGGATTTTATTGTCCCTCTCCCCACAAAAATACACCGTGTATTTTTTCCTGTATTGTCCTTTTACTAAAAAAAAAAATGATAGTGGTGTAACAGTGGAATTCATAATTGTATGTTCTAACATCTGAAAGCCTCATGGCGCTCTGTCAGCACTAGGAATTTGCACAATGCTAATGAATAAGTTAAAATGTAATTGAACTCTTAAGCTTAGTAGGCCTCAAAGCAGCACCTACTTTAGATTCAGTGAAATTGTTCTCTAACTTGTAAATTAGGCTCTACTTATAAAGAATTCAGGTGTACATTAAATCTGTTATGATTGGGCAGAATGAGGACACGCTCTTTTTGTACAATATTCTTCTGACTACTCATGGGGTGGGTGCTGGCTCAATGTTTTATACACAATCATCATCGAGTTACGACAGTTACTGGTTTACCCAGATAATCCAGTTGGTGCTTTTACTGCTAGATATGGTAGGAGGCAATGCACAGGGAGCCCTTCATTGGCTCAGATCACTATTTTCTGTGCCTTGAATTTAAGTTGCATAGTTCCTGCCAAGACCACCTATTTCTGTGGGTAGTACTGTTGGGGGGGAGTTTAGTAGAACTGGACTTGTTTTGGAGGGTTGAGAAGGTTTCTTGCATGGACAGTGGGATGATTGCTGCAGTTGAATGTGATGCCTTAGTTACACTGTAGGATGTCCCACCTATACTCTTTTTTGTTGTCTTGTGTCTACAAGATTATCAGCTTAACAATGGGGTAATGATGGAGAAGTGAGAGAAAAGACTGTTAGCGGAAGTTTTGAACGAAGTCTGACCAGTTGTGCCCAAAGTTAAGTCTTTGCCTATTGCAACATAAGAGTAAAAATGGCATCTCTTACACCTGAAACTTAGTGTCAGCTGTTTGGTTGTAGTAGTATGGATAATTGAAGGGTCTCCTTTTTACTCATCTGATAAATCAAGTTATGATTAAAATATTGACGTTGCACTGTAGGTTCCAGGGAGAGCAGTTTTACTCTACACTTAGCTGTAGAGCATTTGAGGAGGCAACTGCAAAGCTTTCTTTTCATCAGTCAGTCATGCTTTAGCTTTTTCTGTAGGTTACCAGAAAGCTTAGTTGTCAGTCTGACAACTTCTGAAGAGGTGGTTGCAAAGAGGAATAGAATTATATCTTGACTTGGGAAAGTTGCATCACAGTTCTTGGTCAGAGGTTATAAAGCTTTCCCAAGGAGTAGCTGTCAGTCTGGCTAGATTACTTTGACTTTATTTTAACAAAATTGGAACGTTTTTTCCCATGAAACCTAGGTTCTTCTTTTGGTTATTTTAAACCCATTGAAAAGTGTGACATGGGTGATACTGATATTTAGTAGATAATGTTATAATGCAACAAGACATGTCTGTATTCTAGATGTCAACTGTTCTGGCAAGTAGTCAGTGTTGATGAAGGCCAAGTAATGCTTGTAGAGCGTGTGGGGAAAATTTAATATGGAGCCCATGACTCAAGACTAGGTGTGATCCCTCCAGAAGGGTCTGGGAACCATAACAGATCTATGAAAACTTCTGCTTAATGTTCCATAGTGAAAAGGAAAACAGAACTCTTTGACTTACAGGGAAATAGAGAACAAAACAGAAAATATTATTATGACCCTGTGTTCAAAGGGCTAACAGACTGGATTCATACAGCATTAGTCTCATCCGCAGTCAAAGAAGGATGTAGTAGGACTAGCTAAGATCCATGTAGGAAACTGACAAGGCTAATTAAAGTGTGATTTTTGTTCAATTTTTTTTTTCTTGGTATAAGACTGGCTTAAAACTAGTATAACTTCCAAATCAGTAGAGAACTTTTAGGGCAAAGAAGTGTCATAAATATATATAAAAGCGTGTGCAGCATGGAGGGGCAACTATGAAACCATTAACACCATGTCCTAATATAAGAACAAGGAGGGACAGTCAACTGAAACTAGCAGCATGGCAGACTTTTAGATAAAAAGCTAACTCTTCACACAGTGCCTACGGGAACAGTGAAATACAACCCTGCCCAATGTTGTGATGCCCAGATGTTCACATGGCTCTGAAGAGTGATGAGATAAATTCACAAAGGAAAAATCCAACATGCGCTGTAAAACACGTATGCTGGCTCAGGGAAGCTTTGAACCTGCCAGTTCCTGGGCTTGTGCTCCCAAGATTCTGCAAGACGATGAGTTTAACAATGAGATGATGTTGGACTCTTGTATTCTTATGTAGGTGTCTGGTGCTGTTGGAGAGTAGATCTTGGGTTAGGTAGCCTCTGGTCTGTCCCATTACAGAGCCTCTAAGCTTTATGACTTGGCTGCTAAACAAATATTCTTCAGAGGCTCCAATTTTCATTTCCTCATAGACCTCTTAAGGTAGGACACATATATACTAGAAAATCTGTTGAGGAGCATTCCCAGTGACTGAAGCAATTTGGTGTGGAATAATCTTAATCTCTTATTAAAAACTCTCAGTTTGAAAACAGGATGATTTCAAGTTGCCAACTGGGAATGAGCCTAGCTCATGTGAATTCTCAAACTGTGCCCAAGAATTTTAGGAGTTTGCTAGTTGGCATAGGCTAAAATCATGCCAGAGGCCATTTGAGCAACTAAGCAACATAGACAGTTGAGTTCCAGTACCCAAGAGTGTTTCCAGGCACTGTGTAATTTACAGCTCTAGCTGGAGTATTGCTTATCTGTCCACTTTGAAGTACTGAAAAGAAAGAAATGCAGTTGCACAGTGGGGCTTCTCTGTGTGACCACCATAGTAACTGGTCTGCCTCTGAAAGTCTCTTTGCTGATATTTTTGAGCAACAATTAATAAAATGTTCAGTTGTGTTCCTAAGCTGTCTAAATCTTGCGTAGAATTGAAAATCTAAAGCACAGAAGTGATTTGAGGTCATTTGAACTTTACCACCTGGGAAACCATCAGAGTTGTTGCCTAGAACAAGGAACAAAATTAAGAGATGTTTTGATAAAAGGCAAAATGTAGAATTTGTAATTTTTTCCTTAAAAGTAATAGCTACCTTTTCTTTTTAGACGATGTCTTCAGCAGTTGTTCAGATATATGCAGCAGATCGCAATGGCATGTGGTCAAAGAAATGCTGTGGTGTAGCTTGCCTTGTAAAGGACAATCCGCAGAGGTCATATTTTATCAGAATATTTGATATTAAGGTAAGCATCTTTTTTTCATTTTTCAGACTCTTTAAGCTTGGTTGTATTCTTCATTTTGAATTGAGTGTTGGTTGTCGTAGCTACAAGCTCATAGAAATTGTCAAGTAAATGGTCGTGCTTTGAGCAGTGCAATTACAGTGCTTATTAATAGGCAAGTGCAACTTTCTCAGGTATTCTAAATTTAAATTATTTCATAGATGTCAGGTTTTATGGATGAAATAAATATCAGATACAATTTTCTTACAGCTCACAGAAGCCGTCCTCTGATTAGTCAAACCAGTGAAAGTATAGTGTCACTGATATGGATAGCTGTCAAAATTATAGTGGGTGTCACTACTTTGGGTGATATTAATGAAACAGATGCTGTCTTCTGTACAGGTGGAAACAATATTTTTGATTAGTGTGTTGATGCATGTGGAAACTGCAGGACAAACAAGGTGTTTGGTTTTTTTCCCCACCACAATATACACATTCATACTGAAAATCTTTGTCCTATTGTAGTATTTCACTCAAGCCAGTGGAAGCTAAAAGATGAAGTGTCCAACATGTGTTTTCATAACAAAAATGCTACCAAGAAGCGTAAGTCCTACTGACTTTGAGACTTTGGAAAGCTTCCCATTATCCGTGTAGCCAGGAACAGCTTGTTATCAGTCAGCATCCAGTGCTTGAAGTCTCTCAGATTTGTTCAGGGTTGCCAGTTGGCGCTTGCATTTGACTTTGTGATTTGGTCACTTGAATATTAGACTTAATGAGAAACCTGTTCCTTAGGTCCTGGACTGTAATGCCATTTAAAGATATAAAAATTCTTAAAAATATGAGGTTTTTGTTTTCTTTAAGTTAACTGTTTTCAAGCCTGAGATAATGACAGGAAACTGGAAGTCTTCTTTATTACTATTGCTGTTATGGCTGTATTCCTATCGCTGGTCACTATTACTGCTCTCGGTATCACTATTGCAGGATTGTAGAACTTGAAAGATGTTTTTTGAAAACATGCAGGAATTGAAACAGAACAGTGACCTAATAGAATAGTCTTCCACAGCACTTCCACAAGTTCCAGTATTTTTTTATTTTGATTGAGCTCATTTGTTGGCTTAATAGCAAAGTAGTTTCTTAATGCCATGCAACTTCCAACTCTTAATAGATTCTATTGTGAAAGAAGCTAAACTCTGCAATTTCTCTTAAGTTTTTTGAATTTTTTTTTCTTTTTTTCAGGATGGGAAATTACTGTGGGAGCAGGAGCTGTACAATAATTTTGTATATAATAGTCCTAGAGGATATTTTCATACCTTTGCTGGAGATGTGAGTCTCGATATCTTTGAATACCTATTTTAAAATACCTTTTATTTGAACAGTAGTTTCTTTTAATATAACTGAGGTTTTTATTTCATTCTCTAAATTATTTATGAAAGTAAAATATTACCTGTCTTCCTTTAAGCTTTTTAAGCTTATTTATAAAAGAATTTTTCTTGTATCTCAACTAGAAAACTTAATCCATAGGACAAAAGCATAAAATGCAATACTTTATTTTCAATTCCCTTTAATGGAATTGCATTTTGACTTGCAGATAATGCTTGTGAACTGTCATATATTCTTAAAGCAGAAATTTTCTTCTCCCCGCTTTGATTCCAAGCTACAAGATTTTGCTCAAATTTGTCAGCCACGAGCTCTAGAAACTTGATTAGTAGACAGACATTCCTAAGAAAGAAAGTTTCACTAAGACTTGGTTCCTAATTTGCAGTCATTATTTTTCTGATAACACCTTCAGAAGGTGTAAGAAGACATTTAAGAAAGGCTTTGAAACATTTTCTTAGTCATGGGTGGGGGAATATTAATGTTTTTCAGACATGTCAAGTTGGTCTTAATTTTGCTAATGAAGAAGAAGCTAAACTATTCCGCAAAACAGTAACAGATTTACTTGGACGACGACAGAGAAAATCTGGTAAATATTCAAATTAATCTTAAATTCAGGCTTGTTTATGTTGTTTGGGGGGAGGCAGGAAGCTATTTCTGTGTCTGAAAGCTGCTGGCAGCACTACTGCCATATTTATGTTTAGGAGTAATTGTGTTATTAAAGCTTGCTTTTTTATTGTGCAAAAATAATATTTTTCTGAAATAACTTAATTTGGTGCTCCTTACTCTAAGTTTCCCTGTAAGCTCAGACTTCAGGGTTGTAGTGTTTGAAAGTATAGATCAGGAAGAGCAAAAATGGTAAGCTGTCAGCAGGAAGGCTAGAAATCTTTCTGTAAGCTGTTTTTGCATTTGATTAAACCCTCTTTTAGCTCTGGGCTGTTTATAACTGGTTTGTTTAAATTCAGCCCAAGTGGGTTGTAACAGATTTTACCATATGGTATATTCAGTAGTTTATGTGAATGAGTTTTTGGCATTGGTCCAGCATTTAGTAGAGAAGTATCTTTTATTCAAAACTAGTGAACAGAAGATATGATGTACCTATACTGTCTATAGCAGCACAGCCAGCCTGAAGGACACTACCCTTTTTGCCAGCTGCAAGATGCCTTAGGAACGTGGTCCGTGTTTTAAAGGGAGCTCAGACTTCCTACAGATCTCGTGTTGGTCTTTTTCCAAGGAGCCCATAAACAACTTGCCTGTCTGACAGCAATGTGTCTGTGAAGAATAAGGTGATATAAAACATACGCTGGGAACACATGGATGTGCTCAGGCTTGCTTTAAGCTGTAGCATGGATTTTTGTTCAAGTTATAGGATGCATTTTTGTGGTCCATTCTGGAACTGAATTGCACTAGCAATACAGAGTAGAGTAATGTAAGGGGAGGAAGCTTTCATCTTGGAGTGCCATCCTTGCAGGTATTCTTGGGAATCTACATGATCTGTATGTGTTCACTTGGATTTTGTTCAGGTATGGTGACTCAGGTGCAGAGCATTTATTCCAGAAGCTTAAATGGCTTCTTTAAGATTCCTTCTGCTCAGAAGTAGAGTAAATTCATAGGGTTTCATGAGAAAAAGTGGATTCATTAAGAAGTGGCATTAGTAATATTTCTTATACTTGTATAAAAGTAGTCTTGCATCAGCTTGCATCTTCCATTCCTGGAGTTTCACTCTGTTATGTGTCTAAAACACAGTGCTACAGTGTGCAGACTTGAATTGGGAGAAAATACATTTGCATTATTGGCCATAGCAAACTTTGAAAATAGCAGTTCAGTCAAACCTCCTGTTCACGGGACAGAGCTTGACCTCTGTCCTTCCATATAGGCTAATATCTTGGTTTGTGTGCCCAAGTTCATGTTGTAGGGTAAGCTTAGTCCATACATTGTATTCTAACAAACAGCTCCCCTTCGCCAAATGCTTACAACTTCAAGCAACTTGAGTTAAAAACAAAACAAAAAACCTACAAGTTTGGTTTTTTTGCTTGTTAAGAGCTGCAAAACGAGAATTGAAAACAGTAATGAGATTACTTAATCAATCCACCAGATGGAGTTCTGTATTTGTCATCGATGTAACTGTATCTAATTTTGCTTTTAAAATAATGGGCATTGCAGTTGCCCAAGTCAAAGCTGATTTGCTGGTGGCGTTTATTTATTTATAAATGCTTATATAAAACATATATTGATTTATGCATAAATTTATAGATAATATAAATGATATATGAAAGTTGTAGCTTATTTATAATGTATATATACATTGTGTGTGTGTATTCTAATGCGTCTTAACCTCTCAAAACAGCGGAAATAGTCTGGTAGTTTTGATGCTTCTCTCTTTTAATGGGATCTTTACTCCCATGGCTTCCAAAATATGTGCCATTTCTTAGCAATGACGAGTGACATGCTTTCAACTGAAGGAGTATTCCACGTGATCACTTAGCAGCCTGTTTTACTGTTCAGGACTTGCTAGGAGACTTCTCCAGGAGTCTTATGGAAAGCTTATGTTGTTGGAAGGTAGCAAGAACAGCAGTTCTGGCTCTCAAAACTATGTTGTGGTGCCAAGACTAGTGCACAAAATATTGTCTGACAGCTGCAAGAGGAGGCAATGGTACTCTGCTCTTCCTCACTCAGCGTGAAATGCACTCTAGCATACAGACAATTCCTGAGTAAATGCATCTGGAGTTCCAGAGAGGTGAAAGTTTGACTCTAAATGAGAAATGTACAAAAGCTTGTAAATGTACAGGTTATCCAATGGAACAGAATAAGGGAGAAAGGCAGAGAAATAATTGTGGATGTGTTGTCTTAATCTTTTTAATATCAGGCTGGTTTTCATCTAGCTAAATTCTCATTTAATAATTTACTTTTAAAGTCAATTAAATTCTTAACCTTAGGTTAGGGAAAAATTACTATATTTAGTTAATTTCTTTGGTAGATTTATTTAAATAATCTCTCCTTAAGCCTATGCCAAATAGTGCCCTAGGTAAACAGGGTAAACACAGTGTTTCTCTTTTCAGTATTTATCAGTGTAGTACATTCTCACTTCAGGTATTCTTGCATGTAGGTACCATTAGTTTTTATTTTATTATCTTGCCTCAGAAACGTCAGTGTGTACACACACACAAGTGTCCTTTCCACATACTGAGCACTCAGTTTCTTGACTAATTTTTATGGACCGCTCATGGGTGGGAGCTCTGTTAGCCCTCTCTGAAGCTGCTTTTTTCCTCCACAAGCTTTTAGCTCATGATGCGCTTCCTAACACACTTCATAAGCTTCAAGCTGGATACTTAATATAGAGAACTTTTTTTCTGCATCTTTGGTCACAGCTTTTGTTTTTGCTGCCTGAGAGACAGGGGCATCTCTGAAGTGCTCAGATTGCATTGGATTCAAGTCTCAGCGGAGATCCTTCTTGTTTCCAGGAATACTTACCGAAGGGACCTCTGTTTTCTGGACATAGGCAGCTGGTGAGGTTGATCTGTTTTGGATCAATAGGCATCTCTATTTTCAAAAAAGGAGAAATCTGCCACTGTCCAGTTAGGTCAGCTGCAGTTCAGAACAGGAGTTCCTATTTTCTAGTCAGCAGTGGGAACCACAGGAAAACAGGTCTAGTATCTTTGGGCCATAAATTAACCTTTTATATACCTAGCAAAATTACAGGAAGTGTTTAAAACATCTTGTTTTGTTTTCCACTACCTTTTCTCTTGAACTCTTTCTTCTAATGGAAATCGTAATGGATTCCCATGATTTGGCCCAGTGCCGCTTAACACTTCTATGAATACCTTGCTGAAAAGTGAAATGTCTCTTACAAATTCTTATTGCAAAACTCTTGGAAGTCTGTTAGGTTTCAGATACTCCAGATCTTAAAGGGAGGGATGTACAGCCTTGACTATAGAGCCATGTTTTTTTGATGTGGTGAGATGGCAAATTGCTTGCCCATATGGATACTGCTAAATGAGAAATTCTCAAGTGTGTGTGTGTAGGTACACAAATAGTGTAGCGTGTGTGTAGGTACACAATTACTGGGGGTTTTGAAGGATGCTTGCAAGGCAGGTAAATCTGGTGGTTAGGAATTAATAGTGAGGGAAATCTTTAAAGGAGAATTTACTGTTGTAGGCTGAGAGTACTGAGGTGTGAAATGTTTACAACTGCATTTTTAACTATCAAGCCAAATTCTTCATGGTCTGTGAAACAGTTTGCTGTTGTGAAGAGACTATCAGATTAGTGCTAAGGAACTTCTAGTTCTGTTCCACATTATTCAGTTACCTGTTGGATAACATAGGGAATTGTCTTGCCCTTCTGTGTCCTCTTTTCTTCACATAAAACAAAGGGAGAACAATACTGTATAAAAGTGCTAATTTTATTTCAAATAAAAATCAATCAGCAGTCTCATTCAGTGGAAATCAAAACACATTTCAAAAATCTTGCATTAATAGGTTGTACCAAACCAGCTGCATTTTGAATATTTCACCTTAATTTGGAGTCAAATGTTATAAACCAACTCAGTAGCTATCTTGTTATGTTCATACTTTGTTTACTTACTTGAAACCTGTGCTTATTATCCAAGATTGAGGTTTTTTTGTTCTGTAATGCTTTGTTTCAATTGCACAACAAGTAGGCTTTAAGGGTATTTATTGGTAGATTCTTGAGTTTGAGTTCACTGGAAACTAAAATTTAGATTTATTATTTCCTGTGATACCTGTGAATAAATACGACTTTTTTTTTTTTTATAACAGAAAAAAGACGAGACCCACCAAATGGTAAGCTTCTTGCATGAATCACTGTGTTTTATTTTTTCCTGCTACTGTTACTTACTGTTTATGTACAGCTTTGTTTTGGAATTGTTCAGGATGGTCATGAGGTGGCAAAAGCAGTAAACTTATCCTTCAGGCTAATATATTTGTTTGGTTTCTGTTCTATGGCATTTGTTTAGTTTGTAGCTTGAAAGATTTGTGGCTTAGCTGGCATTTGTAAAGAATGTTTTTGGAGGAGCATGTGTTGTTGCAAATAGGACTGAGGTCCTTGAGCATCAACTGAGAAGAAAACTTTGTATCTTGCATTTTCTGCTTGGTCTTTGGAATATTCATGCATAGGATCACTACACAGAAATGAATGCTGAAATTAAAAGTTAGCTTATTTGCCTAAAGGTAGCCATAATGATGACTGATGTCATAAAACATTCATAAAATTTCTATTTCAATGTATCCAGCTAACTGTGTAACACAGATATTGGTCATAAGATTGTCAGTATGAAACTTTTTTCATGAAGGCTTATTTGAATCTATTTGCCTCTCAGAAATACATTTTACTGGCATGAAGATACAGATTTCTCTGGAGATCCTCTCAGTAAATTAATGGAAGGAGTCAAAACTAGGTATCAATTTGATTTTTAAAAAAGTTACCATCTATTCTAAAATCAAGTGAAAAATGCCCATCCGTGAACATCAAGTTTGGAGTCTTTGTAGTTCTGAATTCACACTGACATTAAAAAGTGATTTCTCCTGTGATATTTCTGTTGCTGATGTGGATTGTGGGTTGTATCGCTGTACCTGTTAGTTCACTGTTTGAGCAAGGGCACAGTCGGCTGATCATCTGAGGTCCCCTTAGAGCTTGAGGAGGTAGTCTTAATTTTATACTTAACAAAGACATCCAGGCATCTTGGTCGGTGACCAAAACAGGTAATCCTTAACTAATTCTTAATTATGGGAACTACTGATATGTCTTATATCCAAATAAAGCCCCTCCTTACCCACTGCTGTTCCCATGTGGAATGCTTCTCAAAAAAAGTTACTCTTTTTCATAAACTTTTTTTGAGGAAGTTTGGGCAATCATCACTTTAGACCAGGCATTTTTAGTATCAATTCCTTCAACTGGGACTGGGTTGTTTAGTTCTGAAACATTCATAGTAACGCCAGCCATTATGATCTTACCAGCTTTTCTGAGCTTTCAGAAGGTTTTAACTGTTTTGCGTCTTGAGTGACATTTGCTTCTGCTCACCTAAACAGTGTATCTCTGATGGCGATATCTGCAGAGCAGCTCAGAAGGAAAGCAGCAGTGGTGATTCTGTAGTGTTACCTACACTGTTCCTAACATTTAACGTAGAGACAAAGGCTACATTTTTATGTAGCCTTTGTTTCTACTTTAAATGTTACCAACTGTAACACAAACAATATGTTTGTCTAGATTGCTATCTGTGATTGGAATAGATTTAAGAAAACTAAGCCTGCAAAAACTTTTGTGCTCAAAATAGTCTCCATAATTCATCCTGTAAGACCTCAGGCAACAACTTTTTTTTTTTTTTTTTTGAGAAGAATACTGAAATTGCATTCATTGGTCCTGTGCCTCAATCCTGAATATTCTGTGGAAAACATAGGTTTATGCCCAGTGTTTCAGGTTATAATCCATGGTCAAAGCTCTGAACATCCCTGCTCTTTAGTGAGCTGTTTCCCTGGGACATCCATGTACTCTTTCACAGCCTATCCATTTTCCTTGTCTGATTCTGTCAAATTCTTATAAAATTAGCTGGCCTCTCTGCTGGCAAAGAGTTGAGTGTGGTCATGCCCTCTGTAGTCACAGGTGAGACATGGTCAGGGTATGGGTTGCAGCCTCAGGGGTTATACTCTGTACAGACTCTGCATTTCAGTATTTGCAATTCAGACTAGAGCAGATACATACTATCAGCATATAACTAGAAAAAAATGTTGTAGGATCAGCAGGTTTTTGTTCTACCCTCCATATGCAGTGAAATTCTATTGGGAACAAAAAAGAAAAGAAACACCTGCTTCTTTTAGTGGGTATCAATGCATAATTACCTTTAAAACTGAAAAACAAGAACAGTCACATTTCTGTACTCACATGATCCATGCTTGAAATGCTGTGAGGAATTTTGGTTTAGTGGGGCTTGTTTGCTTGGATTTTCTGCATACATTGAAGCTGCATGGAAAAAGCCCTCTGTCTTTTCATATGACATTTTGAATGGTACAGATTTAAGATTTTTTTTTTTTTTTGTAGAATTGCAGGATTAAAATCAAATTGGTATTAACAGTTATGTAAAATGTATTAGTCTGTAATTTCCTGGGATTTGTGTTCTACGCATTTGTAACAGCTAGGTCTCTTTATGCAAATAAAGAAGAGTTATTGTGGTTGAACTGACCTCTTAGTGCAGTTCTGGATGAAATAAGGATTTGTCAGAGAATTAGGTTTTATGGGGATCTTTAAGAACCATGTGGCAGAATTTTGTTTCAGATGTTAACTAGAACAGTTTGCATTTATTGTAGGGCTGTCTGTAGTCTGGGACAGATGCCTAGAGAGGTTCTAAATAAAATACAAAGAATTTATTATAATTAACATTTCAAAATGTTCTGTACTACATTTTCTGGAGCCCTTTCTGAAGATGTCACAGATTCTGGTAACAGTGGATGCTTAGGGCCACTGTACTGTCAGGTGCTTCCTAACGATGAGCTCTATATGCCTCTCTCATCCTCATTTACTGAGCTGTCTACACCTGATGGGGAAGGTGCATGTCTTATGATGGGAAAAATTTTACTGGATATAAATATGGCAGTTCTAGAAGAGTACAATTCTTTCCAAGGTTCTTTTATCCCTCGTGGACATCTAAGGTCTAAACCTGACGGTAAGAAAAAATTTCATCTTTAAGAGTTTACTGTGATCTCTGGTATGAATTAGCATCAAGGAATAAGTATCGGGCTATCTGTCCTTAGTTTCAGTTCAGCTGAATACAATTTTATTTGCAAACGGCTGCTGCTTTGTGGTTAAAACCATGTATGGCTACTTTAGGAATTTACATGCAAAATGGTGTAATTTTATAGAATTTTAGGAATTTCCAGAAGAGTATCAAGGACTTCCTAGAAGTGCTAAGGTGCATCTTTCTTTTTGAACCTCAGTATATCTTTTGAAACTACAAGTATCACTGTAATGGTGAGAAAATACAGTATGTGATTGAAATGAAAATGAACTCCTAGAGTATTTTGGGGGTTGGTTTTGAATCTAATGAAATTAACACTTTTAGATCAAAGCACTTCTGCTTAGTGGAGAACACTTCAGAAAATCTTCCTGCAGTTTCAATGAAGTTTTAAATCATGTCCTTTAAGACTCCTACAGTAGTGTAGGGGTTGTCATGTGGCTTCAGATGAGTTTTGCTGTATCCCAGTGTTGTGTTTCTGTTCTTGTTTCTTGTTCTGGCCTGTACTAGGTCCTTCCCACTGAGGTGTTAAACTCCAAATGCCAGCTATGTTATCGATTGTTTCCTTCTTTCTGATTTGGACTTTTCAATGTGAGATTACATATCATTTTTGCAGGGTTTTTTTTAATATGTATATGTGTGTGTGTATATATATATATATATATATCAAAAATGCATAAACTGCCTGTTAGTATTTAAATCCTACTTTTAGTTATTTATGTCAAGAGTTATCTTCTGTCAAAATTTAAAATAAGACTGGAAAACATGCCAGGTATTCTATATTCATTTGTTAGTATTTTAATACTAAAATGTGAATATTGGCAGGAGTATAAGTCAGATGCATTTTAAATAACAAGAGTAGTAATTCAGAATTGTTTAATGAAGAAAAAGGTTTGAGAACATAATTAATAATTTGAGTGTTTAATTTCTATTCCTGGTGCTGTTTTCACTGTCACTGCTCTTCAAGCTTTGTTTTTATGTGGGACTTTATTTTGCAAACCTGACAAAGAGTAAGAAATAAGAAATCCAGAATAGCCCCATAGATATTGAGATGTACTTGAAGACACTAGTGTATCCAGAGCAGTCTTCTCAAGTTCCGTGCTGTCCCGGTTCTGTGTGCATTGGCAGAAAGCATTCCTGTATGGGAGCTCATCAGCAAAGGTTCCTTCTCCTTTAAGATCAGTTTGCCAAGGTGATGGTGTCCTGGGTATTACCATTGGTGGCACTCACATCTTTCATCTTGTCCAGGATTGTAGCTGAGCTGTACCTTAATGTGTCTGTTTCCATGTGTTCTGTGCACCTGAAAGCTTGTTAGTTTAGATTTACTGTCTTTGCCAAGTTTGCAAAAATCAAATCCTAGTGTAGAAAATTTTTCTGCCATTGCTTTGCTTAAGCATTGTGGTTTTGGGTTTGTTGGTTGGTTGGGGTTTCTTTCTTCAGCAAATCACTTAATTTCTGTTTCTGACATCCAGAACCCAGACAGATATGTGTGGCATGTAGAACTGTGGCTATGATACGATTATTTTGCCACTCAAAAAAAAAAAAAAATATTTGTAGGTTAAATATGGCTTTGTTGAAACACAGTAGTAAAAACCCTGTACTTTACCTTCACAGGCCCAAATCTACCAATGGCGACTGTTGATATCAAAAACCCAGAAATTACAACTAACAGATTTTATACTCCACAAGTCAACAATATTTCGTATACCAAAGAAAAGAAGAAAGGAAAAACTAAAAAGAGAAGACTGACAAAGGCAGATATTGGAACGCCATCTAATTTCCAGTAAGGACTTTTTTCTTGAGTTTGGGTTTGTTCTGTTGGTGGTTGTGGTTTTGGTTTTCTGATTTTTTTTTTTTTTTTTTTTTTGGGGGGGGGGGGGTGGGGTGGGGAGAATTGTTTATTGTTTGGTTTTGGGGTGTCGTTGTTTATGGGGTTTTTTGTTTTGTTTTATTTTAAAATGTCTCCTTGAAGTGGTCAGCTCCGTGCAGACTCATGTTTAGCCTCAGTGGTCAACTCTTTCACACTGTTATTCCTACAGCTGTGCCTGCTTAGCTGTGCTTCCTTGTACAAACTGCACATGGGTCCTGACTCATCATAACAACAGAAATTATGTAGCCATATTTTTATCTCTAGCTTTCTGTTTACAAACTTACTTATTCTGGCATATGGGCTAGTACCCATATCTTGTGATGAAAGTACAGTGTGCATGAATACACCTCTTAGGAATGGGTTGGGTTTTTTCCTAATACCATTTCTTATGTATCTTCAATCTTTTAGAATAGTTATGATGTATGATTTCAAGTTTTGCTTTCATGAAACTTGGGTTTGGTCAGTTTACTGAATTAACTGTTGTCTTCCTGAACTGTAATTTGGTATTTTAATCTTCTGCCTTTTAAAATAACTGTACTTTATTTGTTAAAGCAACAGGAATTTAAAGAGCTTGAGTTAGTTACTGGAAAGCTCAGTTTCTGTCAAATACTAGAAACCCAGTGTCAGGTTTACATGCCAAGAGAATGTCTTGTTCTTTTGAACCATTATTTTGCTTTACTTTCACTGATGTGCCTTCCCAGAAAAACTCTCCATAAAAGTAATGCTGGTATTACCAGTTACAGTAATGTTACTGGACAGTGTTTTGAGAGAGTGCTCTGTACAATGGGATAGTGGATAGAAAGTAAAAGGAGAAATGGGCTAAAATGATTCCCTAACCAAACTGTGCTTAGACAATTCGGACATCAACCATGTTCTTTCTGATCTGAGTACCAGTGAAGTCCTGCATTTGTTAATGTCACTTAAACTGAAAAATGCAAAAAAGAAGGGAAGGAAGGAAGGAAGGAAGGAAGGAAGGAAGGAAGGAAGGAAGGAAGGAAGGAAGGAAGGAAGGAAGGAAGGAAGGAAGGAAGGAAGGAAGGAAGGAAGGAAGGAAGGAAGGAAGGAAGGAAGGAAGGAAGGAAGGAAGGAAGGAAGGAAATCAAATAGTGTTTGGTAGCTGATCACTGTTGTAACTCTACTGATGCAGACTTCAGCATATGCAGACTTAATTGCAAATAATTATTTGCCTTAGTGTGTCTCACCTCTGATCAGAATTTGTAGAAGTAGCGCAGATATAAAATGAATTTGAGACTTGGTTTATAAAGTCTGTCAGGTTCTGACCATTACAAAACACTGTGTGCACTCATAAAATATTGAAGGAGACCTTAGAAAAGCTGAGAATAAGATGATAAAATATTGAATGAAGTTCAAACAAAACGATATGTTCCCAAATCATTAAATGTAATATTAAATTTTAAATGTTGAACCTTTGCAAAAAAAGATTGGAAGTCTGTTTTTTTTCAGCTTAAGGTCTAGTTAAGTTTCCTGTAGAGTGCAAAGTGTCATTGTTCTGTGTAAGATACTTTAATTGCTGGTTTTGTACAAAAGTGTGGGAATTTGTGTTCGGTGGTGTTAGGGAAATATGCCAGTAGGATAACTGGTATGTAACTTGAACTGTGATACTGGTGAAGACAAACTTCATTGCTGTTTGTTTATGCTGGATCAACTTTGCAATCAGTAGATACAACTTTTAAATGCCTTCTGTTGGACAGGTGTGGACTTTCGGTGTTCTGAGAAATAAAATAAACTATACTTAACATTAGTATAACTTCCTGCTGCATGAGTTCTTTTAAATAATGTAAGAGTTGCAGTTTACCTGGTAAATAGGCATTTTAATTGAAAAGACCCCTGAAAACAGTGTGTTATACAGTCAATGTGTACAAATAACTTGTTTTATTCTGAGGATGAAAAATAAATGAGAAATAATGCTAACACTATTCTATGGAAATTTTAATATCAATTAAGTACACTAAGCTTTGAATCGTATGCTCACAGCTTGTTAAAAGAGCATCCTGAATTGCACAGATGTGCAGAGATACATGGGTAAGATTGTGTTGGCTGCTAAATTTGTCAGCTTCCCTATGCCAGTTAATACATTACAATGGTATATGAGGGTGTGTATTAGGAAATGCCTGTCTAATTTATGTGAAACAAGCTGTAGCTTAACACCCAGAATTCTGTAACTAATAAAACATCCTATAGTTTGGTAATGAAGGGCCTTTAAATATTTAGGCAAAACAGAGGTCTTCCTTTTTTTGCCTTTTCTGTAGCATAGTGTCACTTTTAAACCAGAATTTTTACTTCTTGTCCTTCAAACTAAGTAGTTAACAAATCATACCAAGACCATCATTGATCATGGAACTTCAGTAATGACATTAAAAAAACTTATGCTGTTGGTGGTACTGACAGACCCAAGCAGGAGTGCAAGGTCTGTTGCACTGTGTAATTTGACAAGCAGAGCCTAGACTCTGTTGGCTACTAATGGTTCACCTGGTATTTTTAAAACTCTGGAAGTCCAATTCAGAAGACTGCATTGTGTTTCTAGACCTGGTCATTGACAAAAAGAAACCCAAAACATGGAGTTCTGGTGACACGATGGTTCTGTCTCCTAGAGCCAACAGCAGTTGCATGAAGTAGTTTGGAGGGGGCTCAAACTCTTTGCCTTTTTAGCTGATTATAGCATCACATAAAATAATACTTGAGTAGCCGTGTGAAATGGCTACTA
The DNA here is from genome assembly GCF_964273445.1 of Streptopelia decaocto. NCBI lineage: Eukaryota > Metazoa > Chordata > Aves > Columbiformes > Columbidae > Streptopelia > Streptopelia decaocto. The sequence goes on from NC_138663.1 coordinate 24,145,423, forward strand.
GAAGCCTAGGAAGATGGCAGCTGAAAACAGTCCTGACTTTCCTTTGAAAGAAGGCAGTGAATGAGAGAAGGGTGATGAGAGAACAAACAGCGATGTTGGGAAGAGATTTTTCAGCTGCATGATGCTCAAGACTTTGGCAGTAGCTTGAAGTCCAGTTACTATATAAAGGCCAAACTCCTTCCTCGATCTCCATGCAGTCCACCTATCACCATCCATGTGCACTACAGGGTGACAGGGAACCTTCATGTTTTGCTATGGACCATAACCTAAGGGGGGAAAAGAACTTCTCCACTTGGTCTTTTTGACAAAAAAGTGGGAGTAAAGAAGGTTTTACTATTCCATTCTCAAGTGGGGTGCTGAGAAGCAAGAATTGCTTAGAGTGTTATTAGCCTGGAGGTAGAAGCTGGAAGTAATCTCTAGTTATCTCGGTGTCCTGTTATTTTAGTTAACAAGGTCCTTTTTATGCTGATTAAATGGACTTTTCTGCTCTTTTAGACATATTGGACATGTTGGTTGGGATCCAAACACGGGTTTTGATGTAAGTAATTTTATAAGTTATTCAAGATACTGAATAATTAAAAGTTTAGAGGTTTTTAACGTAAGTTGTGAAGATTTGCATTAAATAAACTTAACTGCACATCAAAATAATTATAAATTGTGATTTTATGATATAATTCAAACCTAGAGAGATGTTGGAGTAGAGGAAATAGGAGAGATTCAAGATCGAGGGGAAAACCTGCAAAATTGAGTTTTTGTGAAAGGTACTTACCTCTCCTAAAATAGTCCTTTCTGACTGAAAATTCAACCCGGAGATGTGTCTTTGGCTTTGCTGTTCCTTTTAACTACACAGTTTGTGTTCATTTGTTTGTTTTTTCTCCCCAAACAAATGATATTTTAAAAAATTATTTTATTTCAAGCTACTTAAAACTAATATATCTGACTTGCAGGTGAACAACTTAGACCCAGAACTGAAAAACCTGTTTGATATGTGTGGAATTTCAGAGGCTCAACTGAAAGACAAAGAAACTTCAAAGGTCATATACGATTTCATTGAAAAAACAGGAGGTGTGGAAGCTGTTAAAAATGAACTGCGCAGACAAGGTGGGGTTCCTTTTATTTCCATATAAAAATGAGTAGGGCGTTTTTAGCCTTAAGAAGTAGAGTAGAAGTTGTTGATGATGGGCAATTTTTGATTCTCCTCTCTGAACTTCATGTTACTGCAGTTGCATTGGATTTCACAATGTTTCTGTATACCATACACTATGTTAAATGTTTGTGCATGACCCACGAGAGTTCCCTAACAACTAAGGATCTTATCTATGTCAGTTAATTTCCTGTAACGGTCTGACTATAAAGCTATGCAGTATATTCCATGTAGACTATTTTCAGACTGCATATGTTGCATATTTACTTTATAATCTCAATCTTATAAATAAATTAGAATCTCAGAAGCAATATTGCTGTTTTCAGTTACAGTAGTAGCACATGTCTGACAGGTGTATGTGTGGTGCCCGTTTACCCTGGCAGCACTGTGTAATGAGCCTTGCAACAGCTAGAGGCCTGAAAATTTTATATGAATATTTAAAAGCAGGAAAAAAAACCTTTTTTCTAATTTAAAGTAAAAAGTGCTAGTTTTTAGTAGGCTTCTGCTGCAAGGAAATTCTCAAAGAAGCCATTTCCTGCCCAACCTTGAAATGTGATCTCAGCTGATGCATTATCTAGTAGAATATAGCAAGTAGGTCTGAAAAATTACAGTGCCAAGGTCAAACTTTCAAAAACTTGCCTAGAACACTTTGTAAGAGGAATAGGATATAAGTGCCATTGAAATTATAGCAGTTTGAAACTAGTGAATAATTGTTTAAGTGACTGAAGAGATACAGATTCAGGGTAGAATGACTTGTTACCTTTGTTCCTCAGGTCCCCCTCGGTGGAGCGGTATGTATGTGAGCTGGTGTCTAAGCATATGCTTCAAAGTATTCATGCTGCTGTGTGATTTCTTTCCTAGAAAACTTAGTCCATATCTGGTTTATTGCAATAATAAAATATGGTTAGACTTCTTAGTGAAATTGCAAGCAAAATTTCAGTTATGAATTTTTTCATCAGTAAGAAACCTGTCAGTCTTAACTCTATTTAAATGCTTGCACAGTTGTTGATCCCTGACTGCGGACCATAAAATTGGATTAAGAAGACTTGTCTTGGAGTTTTACGACTAGTTTAAAATACCTTAAAAATGCCTGTCTTTTATTACATATGTGTTAACTTCAAGTTACAGCCACTTGCATGTATGCAATTGAAAGAAAAGCTGCCTTATCTTTAACATGCATGATAAAAATCTACCTCTGTACCTTTTGATAGAGGTAGATAAAATATTCCAGTATTTCAGTGGGTTTATCTGCATTTATGTTAATTGATGTGTTGGTTTGATTGCTGTTTGAAGTGTTCTTTCTCAACTGAAACATGTTTTTCTGGGTTTTATTGCAAGAATTTCTGTGCTTACTTATTCAAGCTGCTAGGATGCTGACTAGAGAGTTGCAGACACATTGTTACTTTCTTTTTTTCCTGCCCTTTCCCTAGTTTTGGTATTGCTGGTTGTTTTTTGGTTTGTTGTGAGGTTTTTTTGTTTTGGTTTATTTTTATTTTTTTTTTTTTTAGTGACAGTACCACTAGTAAAGATTTTATGTACTTTTTTTGTTAATAGCCATGTTCAGCTTAATGTGCATTTATAAAAAAAAAAAAAAAAAAAGCAGTTTTCTTGTTTTGCTTGTACCATCTGTTTGGGGAAGGAGAGAGGATGAGGTGATGGTGCTCCGTCTGTGCTCCTCCTCCCTCGTTGCACTCCAGCTGAGTGCAGACAAGCCTTATAAAAACTCCTGAACTATTGCCACAGATTGGCTGTGACATATCTCTCTATATACCATGCAAGTAAAACCTTTCCCCACAGGAAAAGTGAAACCTTGTGTTCAAAATCTACAGCCTCTGGAGCATGACCATGTTATGTATCTTTCCAGTAATACAGAAAAGCTGTCGGTAGTGCCAGCTGAGTAAGTTGTATTTGAAAATGCTGGCCTCCAATGACCGAAAGGGAAACTACAGTCTTGTCAGCCAAAAAGTGGTGGGATTTTATTTTTTTCTTTTAATCAACAATGGTGGCAATATGCGTCTTGCGAAATATGTAAAGTTTGAGCAGAGATTCTCCCATGTCATTCTTTTGAAGGGATGGAAAAGAAAAATTGAGCAGTTTCTGGAACTTAAGAACATAACACATAACTTTAGGAGGGAGCAGGGAAGGAGGTACTGAGGCACTAGTGTCTCCTATTTCCTCAAAATCCTTTTTTTTTTTTCAGAATGTCTTTTTTCTGTTCCAATGCAGGCAGACTGCTTTTTCAGTATGTAATAGGAAGGAGATAATGAGAAAGAGGTAAAGAAGTATCTTCTTGAGTGTAATACAATTTTTATTATCAAAGCACATGAAATCGAATGTGAATTTTCTCAGTTGTGTGACAACACCAAGATTATTAAGTAGTTAACATGCAGCAACTGCACAGCTTAAAGTACTGTAAGTCATTAGATGCTTAATGGAAGAGGAAATGAAATGGTGGTATTTAAAATGCCATTAGCAGAGCAGGTCCATTTCAAGGCCACTTCATATAGAAATGATCCTGTGCATTGAGGTAGCCCTGAAGTTGTTTCCTTTCTACAGTCTATTCCCTTCCATAAAGGTTGTTTTGGAACTAATTTTCTGTAAAAGGAACTAAGAGTCAGTTTATGCTGCATCATAATGCTTTGGTAGGGTTTTTTTTTTTACTAGAAGATGATGCTTTAAAAATATTTGCCTGTATTATTCCCTAATAAAATAGTGGATAAATCATACAGTGGTAATTTTGTATTTTACTTCAGGTGTATTTTCTAAAACATATTTTCTCTTGCCTTCTGTCCTAGCTCAACAAAAGTTTAGGGGACTTTTTGGGGAATTTTTCTGCATTTTGTCTTGAGAAATTAAAACACTAACTTAAGATACACTTGGATTATGTAGAAAATTGCTACCATAGGACCAAAGCAAAATTAATGACCAAGCTTGCTTTGTAACTTTTAATTGTCTTTTTATGTATTGCACTGCTTCCTGCAGTGCAATACACGACAGACCTGGGGGCTATATTCAGTTTGATTGCATTCCTAGAAGCATAACTTATACTTAGCTATATTCAACTTAATCCAGAATTGGTAAAATTTGCACAGGCACAGAGATCCTTGTAAAAGGCAAGGCAAAGCCTTTTTTCTTTTTCTGCTAGTCTTTGAAAGGCTCATGGGTATTGAGTAGTACATAATTGCAAATTGTTTCCTTTCATTTCAGCGCCACCTCCACCACCACCGTGCAGAGGAGGACCCCCTCCACCTCCACCACCACCTCCCCACAGCTCGGGGCCCCCTCCTCCCCCTGCCAGGGGCCGAGGGGCACCGCCACCTCCTCCTTCCAGAGCTCCCACAGCAGCACCTCCACCCCCACCTCCATCTCGCCCTGGTGCCACGGTGCCCCCACCTCCTCCCAACAGGATGTACCCTCCACCACCACCAGTGCACTCATCATCTGCACCGTCTGGCCCTCCTCCACCGCCACCACCACCAGCAAGCGGATCATCTGTTCCTCCACCGCCACCTCCTCCTCCACCCCCTCCTGGTCCTCCTCCACCACCAGGCCTTCCTTCAGAGGTTGATCACCAGCTTCCAGTTCCTGCAGGAAACAAAGCAGCACTCTTGGATCAAATCAGAGAAGGAGCTCAGTTAAAGAAAGTAGAACAGAACAGTCGACCTGTGTCCTGCTCAGGAAGAGATGCACTGTTAGACCAGATACGGCAGGGTATCCAGCTGAAATCTGTGAGTAAAAGCAGGTTCTCATCTATGTCCCCTTGGGACTTAGCAATGGCTGCAGTGGGTGTGAACAGTAACTTGTGGCTTGATTTTGGGCTGGATCATAACTTTTAGAGTTTTTGAAGGGATGCTTTAAATGGTAGTACTGAGAAAATCACAGAATCAGAGAATGTTAGGGATTGGAAGGGACCTCAAAAGATCATCTAGTCCAATCCCACCACCAGAGCAGGAACACCTAGATGAGGTTACACAGGAATGTGTCCAGGTGGGTTTTGAATGTCTCCAGAGAAGGAGACTCCACAACCCCCCTGGGCAGCCTGTTCCAGTGTTCTGTCACCCTCACTGAGAAGAAGTTTCTTCTTATATTTAAGTGGAACCTCCTGTGTTCCAGTTTGTACCTGTTGCCACTTGTCCTGTCATTGGTTGATACAGAGAAGAGCCTGGCTCCATCCTCGTGACACTCACTTTTTACATATTTATAAACATTAATGAGGTCAAATATGCTTAGAATGCATATTTGCTATAGATGAGAACTAGTGTGTGAAATTATCCTTGTTTCAACTCACTTCTCACTGTTCAGTAAAGCTTTAAGCATTAATCCTACAATGATGATACCACAGTATTGTGGCTGTAAAGAACATATGCAAGAACTATGAAAGATTGCTGGTTTCCTGAATACTTTAGTAAAATCATCTGAACAACTGCAGGGGATGAGTTCAGCAGTAATGGTAGTGGAAGGCAAACACTGTATTATTACTTAGTAGTAGTAGTATTTTTCTCCATCTTAAAATGGAGCTGTGCTCTGCAAATACTGAGGTTTGTAAGAAGGTGGCTGCCTGTGTCTGGAAAAGTGCCACTCATGAGAGATGTTTCTGGTGTTCCTGCTGCAGCTCAGCCTATTACCATTACTATTTCTTCTTGAGGTCACTGAATATCTTCAAAATAATTTTGCCTATAGTTAATTTTCTTTTTTTTTTGGCCACTCTGCACTTGAAGCTTCTGGTATAAGAAGTGTGAGGGCGTGTTAATATTTATTTGCCATTACAGATGTACAGTATCAAAGTCTATTACTTTCAGAAGGGATTATTGGCCCAAAACAGACCTGGTTAACAAACCCAAACAGGAAAAATTATTTTGTGTATATACCAAGGATAAAATAAATAATGATTATGCAGCCACACAAGTCATGCCTGCACAACCATATTAAGAAGCTTTCCTTTAGCTGAGCACTCACTTGATGATAGTCAGAGCTAAAATATTTGATTTTGAGTATGGACTAACTACAGTTGTGGTATGGCAAAAGAAAAAGGGTTGACTTTTTTATAAATAAAAACTTAGCTTAAGCTAAAGAAACAAACTGCAGTTTCTCTCTTGCCTCTGACTGGAAATAAACTCCTTAATTTTATAAGGAAGCTTGTCTCAAAATACACAGTTCTGTTTTGCTAATTGTTTATTTCTAATGTATCCTTTTTTAAAAGGTATCTGATGGTCAGGAGAGTGCACCACCTACACCTGCACCCACCTCAGGAATCGTGGGTGCATTAATGGAAGTTATGCAGAAAAGGAGCAAAGCCATTCATTCTTCAGGTGAGTATGATGGAACTTTTCTGACCTCCTGGTGTCAGGTTTTCAAGAGTTAACACTTCTATTCAACATAAAATATTGTTGGATAAAAGCATGGATTTTGGCATATAGCAGATACAAAATGCTCTAGGCATTTGGAGTCTAGGCAGACCCCTTGCGATGGACTGAATGGTTGGTTCATGCTACTTTGAATTACTGGTGTATAGTAGTTTGCAGTAATACTGAGTTAAAAATTACTAATCAAGGTTAATATCCTTATAAAGATTTCTGGTGGTGTTTTGTTGGTTTTTGTTTTTTTTTTTTTTTTACAACTGACTTATTTGTAGCCACTAGATTTCACAGAATCACAGAATGTTAGCGATTGGAAGGGATCTCGAAAGATCATCTAGTCCAATCCCCCTGCCAGAGCAGGAACACCTAGATGAGGTTACACAGGAAGGTGTCCAGGCAGGTCTTGAATGTCTCCAGAGAAGGAGACTCCACAACCCCCCTGGGCAGCCTGTTCCAGTGCTCTGTCACCCTCACTGAGAAGAAGTTTCTTCTCAATTTTAAGTGGAACCTTTTGTGTTCCAGTTTGTAATCATTACTCCTTGTCCTATCATTGGTTGTCACCAAGAAGAGCCTGGCTCCATCCTCCTGACACTCACCATTTATATATCTGTAAACATTAATGAGGTCACCCCTCAGTCTCCTCTTCTACAAGCTAAAGAGACCCAGGTCCCTCAGCCTTTCCTCATAAGGGAGATGCTGCACTCCCGTAATCATCTTTGTTGCCCTGCGCTGGACTCTCTCCAGCAGTTCCCTGTCCTTCTTGAACTGAGGGGCCCGGAACTGGACACAATATTCCAGATGTGGTCTCAGCAGGGCGGAGTAGAGGGGAAGGAGAACCTCTCTTGACCTACTAACCACCCCTCTTATAATACACCCCAGGATGCCATTGGCCTTCCCGACCACAAGGGCACAGTGCTGGCTCATGGTCATCCTGCTGTTCACCAGGACCCCCAGGTCCCTTTCCCCTACGCTGCTCTCTAATAGGTCATTCCCCAACTTATACTGGAACCTGGCGTTGTTCCTACCCAGATGTAACACTCTACAATTTGTGATGAAATAAGTTGTCAAAATATTTTGGAAGGAAGGTTTTTAATGCTTTTTGTCTCTAGAAGCCAAAGATCTTGCAAAGATTCATGCTCTTAAAACTGTGGCTTCCAGTGTGCTGTGGATGCCACCTGCTGGATAAAAGTCAGATAACTAGTGTTACTTGACTAGTCCTCTACAAGTACTGAATCAACTTTTCATACTTCAGTACTTGGAAAAAATAAGGTTGTTAGATGATTTGCATTTCTCAAATACTTGCTTGTAATCAAAGCAGTTAGAAGCTGCAGCACAGCTGTTTGGTCACATCTCTTCTGTTTAGGCTTTGATATATTTTTGTTCCAGAGCTTGCCTCCATACCAAAACTGCACTTGCAGTCTGTAGACCATTTGACTAAGTGCAATATAGCTTGTTGATTTGCTGTCCTATGTAGTTATTTCCAATTTTGGTACTTTACATAGATTAAATAGCAGAAGAGTGCTCAATGCAGCATTTTCCCAGGGAAGGAAATGCTCTTGCCTAACAAATAAGTAGTTTAATTTTAACAGGCTACAATTTTGAAATTAGGATATGTGTAAAAATAGTGGAAGGCTGAATAAAGTTAACAACAAACATTGATGTTGATGTGTGTTACACAGCTCAGAATGTTCCAGTAACTGCAGTGGACTTCAGCTCACAATTTTTATTTTTTTTTTTTAATCTGCTTGTACAGTAAACAGAAATCTTGTTATGTAGTAAAGTTGGAGAAGCAGTTCTTACATTTCAGAAATCTGTCCTTGAAGTTTAAAACCCAATCTGGAACAAGCTGGCCACTCTCACATTCTCTAAGAAAGAGTAGTAAGTGTTAAATGAGAACTTCCGATTCATTTTGTCATAGTAGAAAACAAGGCACCTGAGGAAAGGAATGAGAATGGAAAAATATTAGATTTAACTTTCAGACAGTATCAATCGAAACTAAATGTCATGTCTAAGAGTCTTAAAATAGAGTATTCCCAAATGTATTGTCATGTCCTCTGTGAACTGATTGCGCTGTTTTCAGAAAGTTGTGGGAGAAGTCAGTAACACGTTTGCCATGTTAACTGGTTGCATGCAAGTGACTTGTTTATTTTCATCTTACAGATGAAGATGAGGATGAAGATGATGAAGAAGACTTTGAGGATGATGACGAATGGGATGATTGATCATATATTATTATATATATATATTTTTTAAGGTGAATGATATACTAAACACTACTTTCTGTCTATGGAATCTGTAAAATTATCATGTAAATGTTCTATCAATTTGCTGTATATTTTTGTTGCCTTTTGCTTTTTTATTAATCTGTGCAATACCTCATTTAATCTGTAAAGGTTTGTCATAATCCTCTACAAAGCTACTCCCTGTTAATGTGTGCAAGTTTACACCTGGATGATCATGTACATGTGAATACTTTCCATTCCACCAATAAGGGAGTTTAATATGCGAGACTGACAAAAACCTTAATGTAATTTAGTTATAATGCAAGAAGGAAAACACTATTTTCATACCCTACTTTTTCTGTATCTAAATTTTCTTATTAAAACCTAGTATAGCACTATGTTCTTTAAGTGATGCAGCTCTTAGTTTATTTAGCCCCTTCATTTCAAATGCAATGCTACGTGAATGTTACAGCTGGTTTATACTATTTCATGGTTTCAAATACATCACAACGTTGCAGTTCAAATCTTAGCAGTATACTTTACATAAAACAAAATCATGACAGAAATGCACAGCTAGTTGTGAAGATACCTGGCCCTAGCTGTAGCTTTACTGACTGCTATTGAACAGCAGTAGTAATTACATCCTTCAATTAGGGAGTTCTCTATCTGAAGTTAAACAGGGTGGCTTTACTTTGTAATAGTGGCAAAGGCATCTTTGATGCAGATAAGTTGTCTTTTTTCCTTCCCAGCTCTTACTTGCAGAATGAAGAAGTGTAAATTACTGGGGGCTATGCTGGAGGCTGCAAATTGCTACGGTTTGATTTATTTTTAAAATCAATTTTATGTGGTTTTCAGGCTGAAGGGCTGCGTTTAATGCTTGCTTTAATAATGTTTAATTACTTTTTAAAATTTGTAGGACATTGGTGTACTAATAAAGTAAACATAAGTGGTATTACTTTGCAGTCTTTGCGTTATGGTACACAAGAAATGCTGAAACGCCAGTCCTACATCCATGAAGTTGGAAAGCCATTAACTCAGAATATACACTTTGAATAAGTACTGAACTTTATGCAATGTTCTGTCTTTATGTGTTGGCTTTAAGACTACGGGTTGTGATGAAGATCAAGAACCCGATTCACAAGAATACTATTTGAATAAGTGGATGGCAAATGGGATTCTCATTTCACAGCTTGCACATTTATATAAGTTGTACTTTGTAGTGCAGTAAACATTGGCATATCTGCCTATTACAAAATACTAATCTATGCTATGTGGGTATTCAATATCTGCAGCATTAATTACTGTACTTACTGTAACTTTCAGGTAGAAATCTTTTAAAAAACCACATTATCTGACACAGAATGTTTAGTTAAGTCAGTCGTATTTGGAGTGTAGTTAATGCATAGTGTCCTGGGTCTTTGACTGTAGTCAAGCTATCAAACTAAATTTAAGTTATCGGACTTGTATTGACTGAAACCCAGTGTTGACCTGATCTTGACAGGCTGGACCTGCATGATGCGGCTTGGATTTCTAACCCAGTTATAACCTAGTCTTTAGCGAATTAATTTAGTCATATGAGAAGAAAGGAAAGTTGCTGAAAAGTAGTGGGGGAGGTAAGGTTGTAGTTAAATTATTCAGAGGATGCTAACTTCCTTCCAAGACTAATTTAAGCACATTACTTGAGGAAAATATTTCCAAGTGGTCTCATTGTCTTGCAGTAAGTTTCGCCTTGCCCTCTGCTGCTGGAAACACTTCTGCTCGCTTTGCTGCTGGAATGGCTTGAGTGTTGGATCAAGTGCAAGGGCAGCCTGGGGCAGCTAATAGCAGTGGAGTTAAGAACTTGTGTATAGGGAAAATATTTGTATGGCTTTCATATAACTTCTGGCACTGCTCCCTTATTTTTTTTATTGCATATAGGGCATTTTAAAATTAAGCAGATGAGGCCTAGAGGTTTTCCTAACATGCTACTTACTGGGTATGTTTAGCTGTTATGTTCCCAGAATTGGAATTTCTGTAATATAGTTAATAATTAAGCATCACAGCTCAGAATTCAAAATTCTGTTCCAGGTTTTGGAAGCTCTGAAGTTACCTTATTAAATAAAACTTTGATTTGTAGATACTGGCCAAAGAAAGCTTTTGGGTTTTCTATTTCTTTTACTTCATACGAATAGTACACTCACGTTCTGTGGTGTCCAGGTTAATATTTACTTTAAAGTAGTGTTTTTGTACATGATAAAATTCAGGCATAACAACTGCAGTGGCAGTTAAGTTAGTCAGAACTGCATGCTTCAGCACTCCGCCACATGCACTATGAGCAGAAGATAGCAGCGTTTCATGATACTGGTGCATTGTTGCTAAACATTGTAATGAAGGCCTCTCTTATATATTCTGGTTAAATGACTGTCCAGATAGCCTTAGCAATTAAAAAGCTAGCATGAGGCTTTTGTATCTCAACACTCTATGTGCATAGACAATATCAGGTAGCCACTTGTACGTATGAAATCCGTAAGAACTTCTCAATCATTCAGTTTTCCATTTACTGAAATTTTTAGTATGTGAATTTTTGAAATGTACAGTGAATAGGATGTTGCACTGGTGGCAATTCATCATGGAGCATAATAAAATTAATTTGACCCAACTAGTGTAAAACTGTGTGGTTTTTAAGTGCTAATCGTGGCACAGCTCTTAAAATAGATCTGTATATTGATTGCACATTTTAAAAGTAATGTTGGTCGCATAGCCAAGTTCACAAAGCGGTAAATAGCTGCTGTCAAATCGCAGTAGTTTTCTTGACTCTGGAAAGTTGGATTGTGCTGGTGAACAAACACAATGAGTAAGAATGTGACACCCCGTCCCTCTGGCAGATGTCACAGCTGCTCAGCGGCTCCTCTGGAAACAGCTACTGCTGCAGGCAGCGCGGGGATCCGAACAGTTCAAGGTCAGACAAACACGGCTTTGCTCTTCAACGCTCCTGCACGAGTCCTAAATAGTTAGCTCTTGTTGATGAAGGCTGTAACCTAGGAGGTTTTTACAGATGTAAATCTTTGTCTTGCATGTTGTAATGTTTGAGCTCAGGACACTTTAGACATCAGCTTTCCTTCTCTAAAGCAGCTGAAGAGTCCAGCATTTCAGATTTTTATCTGGTGTATGCTTTCTTTTGGAGTTTAGTGCTTCTGTGATTATTTAGGCCTTAAGTGCAAGGCGAAGTTGCAATTGTTACTTGCAGGGTGTGCTGAGGTATGTAATTATTTCCTCTCCACTTAGTGAGCAGAAGCCTGACACATGCTTCTGAAAGCGGGCTTGTCTGTCTTCATTTGACAACGATTACTTTCTCAAGTAAGATGCATGTAAAATGGAAAAAGCAGGAGAGATCCTCTTGTTTTTGTTTAAGGCTGTTGCAACAGCCTTTATCTAATCACTAGAGGAATTCCTGGTCTAATTAAAGTTCCTGAAGCTTAAGTACAGTGATAAGCAGCTTTATTTATAGAAAAGTGAAAATGGTTTAGGGAAGCTTAGAAGATACTAAAGCTCTGTCTCTCAAAGGACCAGTGTTATCCTCTGGCACTGCCGTGGGGGCTCCTGTTGCTATGGAATTGTTTACTGCCTGGAGTCTTCTTGTGGGCGAGGAGAAGGAAAGGGCAGAGTAGTATGAACTAGAATGTGAGCTGTGTAGGTTTAATGCCCTTGTTTAAGCCTGACACTCCTCTCTAAGGTAGCATTTGAAAGTTTGAGGATGTTTATACAGTTGTGGAAGAGACTTTTTCTCTCTTTCTAGTCACTGAACTGCTATGGCATGTCTGCTATTTTCTGCTTGAAGAAATAAACCATTGGTTGTTTGAAACCACAGATTGGAAATTCATGCAGGTACATGTTGAGAAGTAGAAGCATTGCATCAATATCAAAATATTAAATTGCTTTCTGACATTTTATTTCTTGCTGAATTTTACAGTATTTTTGGAGCAGCCTGCTAAAATGAACTAGAGGAGTAATTTATCAGCTATTCAAATTTTTCTCTAGCATAGTTTTGTATAACAACTCCAGGAGTTACCCATCTGGAAACAGCTTAATACCCACTTGAAATTCTGAAGCTTGATATTTTACATTTATTGTGGTTCTTAGTACTGACAATCATACTCAAAGGCCTTTTTGCTAGTGCTCTGAAGTGTTTTTGGAGTCTCTTTGGAGTTAAATTCTTGAGCCATTACTTCATGTGTGGTTTTTTCCCTCCCTGAAGCTTAATCATCTTTTCTGAGTTTTGTTACTCGAGCAGTGTGAAATTTAAACTTGTTACTTGAGGATCAGATTAGGGGTGCAAGGTTTTCTGAGGGAAAAAGTCTTCAGATAATCTTTAAAATACAGAACAAGTTTGGAAACAGCCATCACTGGCATTATATTTTTGTATGTGCCAGCCAGGGGACACAATACAATCCAGAGTTTAAAGCTTTAGAAATATGATAATGCTTGTATCATATATCAGACACAAAGTATTTGCTCAAATGACATTGGCAGGCATGCAAAATCAACAATCAGCTCTTCTGGATGTTGATACCAAAAAACAGGGAACAGCCGGAGCAGCCGAGCTGGATCTGGAGCCCTTTGTCAGTAGATGGCGCTTTCCCTGGTGCCCGGGATACAAGGTGCACAGACTGACAAGCTGCTGAGAAATCTGTATCCGTTGGTTTGTTTAGTTGGGGTTCTGTTCATTCGTTTGTTTTTGTTGGTTTGTTGTTTTTGTTGTTTGTTTGGGGTTTTTTGGGTAGATGCTTCTGTGGAATTTTTCTGGTTAAAATAGTCTTTTGGACCAAGGGAATAAATGATCCTCAGCATATAGCCCTTTTTCAGGGTTGTGACTGTTCAACTGTTAGCAGAGAACATGTCTTTATATTTAAATTCAAAATGAAATGGAAAAAGCAGTCTAGACCCAGTTAACTTAAAACAGGGTTTCTGTGGTTAGCCTCCTGAGGGTAATGTGTGTAAGCGTGAAGAGCAATGCAGAAATCTGCTAGGTAGTATTAGTAGCATTCTCTTTCCAGGTCCTACATCAAGAATTGAAAGTTTTCACCAGTAATAGCTTTAGCACCTAATCCTTCGAGGATATATTATTGCAACTTACCTACTGTCCCCAAGACAGATAAGAGGAGGATGAGCTCTGGAGAACAGGTGAGCCCCGCTGCTGTCAGTTGCGTTAAAAAGCGCTCAGGCCTGTGGTTTATGTTTTAGACCATGTTAATAGCGGGTTATCTGGAACAAAAACAAATAGAAAACTCATTGTATCAAAGTTGGTGCCAAGAGCATGACAGGGAAGGTGCAGACCATGACACTGGGGGGGTTGTTTTTGAAGTGGGGATGCTGCTGCTGAGTTCTCAGCATCCCACCTGACTCCTGTCTGGGTTCTGTGCTGCCCTTTTCGTTTGTGAGTCAATATAATTCTGGATGAAAAGCACAGCGGGATGGTACCTGGACCTTTTAGTTTATTCGCCATGTCTACAATTTGCCAAACAGAAATAATACTTCTTTAGAAGTATTTCTAGATGACTTTTCCAAAACTGCTGTCCGAACGGTATACTGTGGTTTGGAGAGGGAAATACTGATTTTCGCGGCAGGAGGTCTCCCCGCAGACTCTGTTCTTAGAAAAGCGTTTGAATATGGCACATTACATTGCTAATGTGCTCCTCAGCCGGGCAACCTGTCACATGTGCATTACTCTTATGGAGAAAGTAGTTATTAAAAACCTACTGCATGTTCCTTATGAATTACTCTGATTTTAATGCAAGCTATCAGATAAAGCAGAATTCTTATCAGACCAGGAAAAAGGAAAGTTACCAACAGAATTGAAGACCTTGGCCAGCAAGATGCCTGATAAGAAGGCACAGCCCAAATAGGGTTTTTTAGTGGCCAAAACTGAAACAAATACATGCCAAGAGTGTATTGTAAGTCTGTAGAAGGGCCAAAAGAGTGCAATAAAGCAAGATGAAACAAAGTAAAAGTGTGTGATAAACATTCCGTAATGTTTAAAAGGTCCTTTTTAGGGAAGTGGTGAGTCACCATCCCTATAATATGTGTAGAATCATAAGATCATTTTGATTGTGAGAGACCCTCAGAGTAGAGTCCAACCATAACCTACCCTAACTCTAGCACTAAACCACATCCCTGAGAACCTCATCTAAATGCCTTTTAAACACCTCTGGGGATGGTGACTCCACCACTTCCCTGGGCAGCCTGTTCCACTGTATCACAACCATTTCTGTGAGGAATTTTTTCCTAATATCCAATCTAAACCTCCCCTGGCACAACTTGAGGCCATTTCCTCTTGTCCTATCACTTGCTACTTGGGAGAAGAGATCAACACCCACCTCGCTACAACCTCCTTTCAGGTAGTTGTAGAGAACAATAAGTTCTCCCCTCAGCCTGCATTTCTCTTTCTAAACAGATCTCTCAACTGCTCCTCATAAGGCTTGTGCTCTAGACCCTTCACCAACCCCTCGCCCTCCTCTGCGCTCTTTCTAGTACCTCAATGTCCTTAAGATGAGGGGCCCAACACTGAACAGAGTATTCAAGGTGGGGCTTCATGAGTGTCGAGTACAAGGGGATGATCACTGCCCTAGTCCTGCTGGCCATGCTGTTCCTGATACAAGCCAGGATGCTGTTGGCCTTTTTGGCCACCTGAGCCATGCTGGCTCATGTTCAGCTACTGTCAATCAACACACCCAGATCCTTTTCCATCAAGCAGCTTTCCAGCCACTCTTCCCTGAGCCTGTAGCGTTGCATGGGGTTGTTGTGACCCAAGTGCAAGACCCGGCACTTGGCCTTGTTGAACCTCATACAATTGGTCTTGGCCCAATGATCCAGCCTGTCCCGATCCCTCTGTATGGCCTTCCTACCCTCCAGCAGATCAACACTCCCACACAATTTAGTTTCATCTGCAAACTTATGAAGGGTGCACTCAATCCCCTCATCCAGATCATTGATAAAGAGATTAAACAGAACCAGCCCCAGTACTGAGCTCTGGGGAACACCACTCATGACTGGCTACCAACTGGACTTGGCTCCGTTCACCACAACTCTTTGGGCCCAGCCATCCAGCAGAGTACACCCATCCAGGCCATGAGCTGCCAGCTTCTCCAGGAGAATGCTGTGGGATACGGTGTCAAAGGTTTTCTGAAGTCTTAAGTACACAACATCCACAGCCTTTCCCTCATCTACTAGTTGGGTCACCTTGTCATAGAAGATATAGATGTGGTGCCTAGAGACATGGTTTGGCGGTGGACTTGGCAGTACTGGGTAACAGTTAGACTTGATGATCTTAAAGGTCTTTTCCAACCTAAATGATTCTATAACACCCTCCATGCATAACTGTCAGTGAACAATTGAACTGTCAGAGACAGTTCCCCAAGAAACACATGTGCAAATGCAGCTCGTCACATCTGACCTGTTTTATTACTGTGAAGACTGGCTGCTTGGCCCAACTGGAGGTCATTAGCAATTGTATTGAGTATCACTTATTTTATATACATATATACACATATAAAACTGTTAGTAGTGATTGTTTATGGTTATGATTATTATGTCTTGTTAAACTGTTCTTAACCCATGAGTTTCTCCCTTCTTTATCAATTCTCTCCCCCATCCCATGCGGGGAGGGTGAGTGAGTGGATACCATGGTCCTAGTTGCAGGCTGGGGTTAAACCACAAGAGTGCAGATGTCCACTGGGCAGGTATGCATCCATACTTCAGACACTTAGATGTAGGTGTCTTATCTGAAACCACATCTCATCCCAGCTTGACTTGCGCCTCAGTTGTCCATCTGTGTAACGGTGGTAACAGCATATCAAAAGTAATGCACATAAATACATATAGACCATGACACTGCAGTCTGGACATGTGATACTTAAAATACTCTTAAATGACATTTTACTTGTTAAAATATCGTTATCTCGATTCTCAGAACAAAAACATTAAGACTTTTTTATTTCTACTAGGCCTGGTTTTCAGAACCAGCAGCCATGTTTAAGCTCTCAGAGAGAAAAACAAAACCCACCAGAATCATGTCTGTAAACCACAGTTAATCCGAGCAGTTCAGTTATCTTTGTGTGCAAATATCGGGTCATATTCTAGCATTGCCTTAAACTGTGCTTTTGAATTTAATATCTCCTGTGTGACCAGAACACTGGAAACCCAGCTGCATCATGCCGTTCTGCGTGGATTTAGTTTTAATAAACTGAAAAAAAGTTTTAATAAACTATCTGAAAGACATGAGTTTTGAGACTTATAGAGCCATTGCTAACCTCGTGGTTCACAAGCCAGGTTTGCAGCACACCCTCTCACCCATCAGGAGCTCTTCACTGTGACTGACGGTGTCAGCAGCTTAACTGATCCTGAACAGGGAGTCCTGGCCAGGGCAGTCACCCGAGCCCAGCGCGGGATTCCTGCGGGCAGCGCTTGTACGAGCGGCAGCAGCAATGTATGGCCCTATCGTATGGCCACCCAGCTCCGCCTGCTTAACGCACCAGACTTCCCTGCTGATTGACCATGAACAGTCACGCATTTCTCCCTAACGATGTAACGATCATGCGTTTCAGGGGTGTAAATCATTACAAAATCACAGGAATTGTTGCCTCTTCTGAATCCCTGCAAGTGTGCAAGCCCAAGGGGTGCAGCAGTGCGGCTGCCACACTGTCAGAAAGCTCAGGAGCCTTGGAAGATTGTACATAGAGGAGGCATTCTGTTTATGGCTTGGATTTAGTGCTGTTCTGTCAGGGCTGGCTGCTGCTGGTTTCATCTTACTGCCTCGTCTGTGTCTGTCATCTCGGTTTGAAAGGGGCCATCCTGTGTCCATCAGGGTGCACATTAAAGCTCTGGCTTTATCTGAGGAAAGACAGCCAATAGCTTTGAAGTGTGTGATAATATTTTTGCTGCAGAATGACAGTCATGCTCTGTAACCCCCAGCCTCTTGGATCATTGTGGGACATGGGGAGGAATTGTGACTGGACACAGATGAAGTCAGATTGATTTATTTTCCTCTATTAAATTTCTTTTTTACTATTTGCACTTGATAAATACTGCAGCCACAGGATTAAAATGTGTCACCTATTTCAGCTTAACAATGTGATCCTTACTTACTTAAAACTGTTGGACTTGCCATATAATTTAAGATCCCAACTAAGATTTCATTAATTTTTCTGCATAATTTTCGGTGAACAGCTGCACTGTCAACTTAGAGAGGTCTTCCAAGAAACACATGTGCAAATGTAGCTCTTTAAATGTGACCTCCTGCTTTGTTACTATGAGTACAGTTGGATTCTAATTCAGCAGCATCTATTTTGCAGCATTAAAGAAGGGAGAAAAAGAAGCAAAACCTTTGTCTTTCGTGTTGCTAACTAGACTGAAACTAGCAAAATGTTTCTGCTCAGGGCAACTACTGAAGGTCCTGCTAAATGGCAGCTTGTAGACATACTAACCCCAAAGTTTTTCATTCAGTTTAAATATTGGTTGTTCTCTTCACGTGTATGCCAGTGTTTTTTTCAGGACCTCTCAGCATTTTCTGAACACTAACCAGGCTGGCCTGTAAGAGGTACTGTAAAGGGTTCAGGCAATGAGATGCTAACTGCTCAAGTTGCAAATGGGGAAGGCTCATTGCACCACGGCTTTTGCAGAAGTTCGTGATAAAGGTACATGCTCTACTCATTTCTCCTTATTTCCAGCAGTATTACATTTATTTTATCCAGTCATGAAGTCTTTCCACCAAGCCGTATTTAGAACTACCAAACTGGATTGAAGTCACGGTATGGACTCAATCAGTCACACTGTTGGTATGTTATGGAAATGGGAGGGTTGGGAGCTCTGCAACAGCAAATGCAGGGGTACAGCACTGCTTAACTAGCAATAGTCTCTGTCTCAGAGAAGAATAGTGCCTACTTGTTGTGATACTTCAACCACAGATGTGCTGAGGAACAGAGATACTAGTTTGCAGAGAGTGAGTCCCTAGAGGTTTGGTTTTTATTGCGTTCATTGAGTTGCCCTCTTGTACCATAGCTACCTGCTGGGGACACATGGTGTGGGGTTGTCTCTGCATTGCGTTGCTGCTTCCTCTTAAATGTGTGCTGTATCAGAGAAGAATGCAGCTGATGTACAAAATCCAAAGTTACACTGGAGATGGGAGCATCTGAAGCAATCTGCACGGTATTTGTGACCAAAGCCCCCAGACTTCTCTCTGGGGCACGTGAGGGTTTGGCAGAACTCATAGGGCAGAAACAAAGGCTGGAATTACAGGCTCGAGATGGGATTTGTTAGGCTATCTGAGGCAGTGACCCATTACACAGAAAGACTGTACGAAAATATATCAAGAGATCCACAAGTTCATATTACAGTTTTGGCAATTCTTGCCTTTGTAACAGGGGTAATTGTTTGGCTGTCTGGAGGCTGGAGCCACATGAAGGACGTACCCTCCTGGTAGTGGAGAAGGCTTTTAAAATAAAAATCAGGCTGACTCTGCATACTGCATTATATTTAGAAAATTCTTCCAATAGAGAGTTTTAAATACCAGAACAAGCTTATTTTCTTCTCAAAGTTGTAATTACACATTTTATATGTGGTGCAGGTGATTATGCAGCTGCTTTCCAATAAAAATCTGTAAAAGGTATTTTTTGAACACAGAAGAGCAGCAAATCTATATTAAGAATGCTTTGTGGTTTTTTTTTCTTTAGAAAAATTGGTGCCGAACGACATTAATTTGGATTCATAGTGTAAGTTTCAGTTTTATCTTTCTTTATCTACCAGAGAAATCTCTCCATTCATGTTTATCAGACTTCCAGCCACCAGGACAGGACCCTCTACCTGAAACACATTCAGAGATTTAAAAGCCAGGAAGAACTTTCTTCATTGGTAGGGAGACAAAAAGCTGTCTTGTTCTTTGTTCTTGTTCAGAGTCAATGAGAAGGAAAAAGCAGCTTGCTGGAACTTTGATTCATACTGTCTTCCTGGGTTAGTCTTGGCTTTTCCTTACCTGCTGTACTTACATCTCCCATGACGTGAGCAATGCTAGATGACAATTTAAAGGAGAAAGAAAATGTTGCAAGGTGTCTTTTGAGATGACAATGTAGAACCCAGCACAGAGGTATGATGAAAGGATTGACATTGATGAGAGCACCCTGAGCTGGTAACACTTGGATCACACTGAGTACGTCTCTGAGGGAGTTATTAGACAGACAAATGTCCCAAAGCAAACAGGGAGAAAAGCAAGCCTCTTCTATGCAAAACACTGAAACGAAGGGGAGCAGAAGAAAACAGAAGTGATGGGGCATGCTTCATCCGTAATTTTGGAAGTGGTAATTGGAGGAATGGGGAAAAGACATAGAAAGAAAAAGAAAAACTGATCATAGTTAAACCTTTCTTGGTGCTGTGCAGTGTGGAGACCAAGCTGGTGAGAAAGCCCTTCAGGTGAGAAGTCAGATCACAGGCAGCGTGGTGCCCACCTCCACGTCACAGCAAGGTGACCCCTCACACACCACCCGGTGGGAAGGCACATAAAGGGATATACCATCCTTAGTTCTTCATAGATCTTTATGCAGCCGTCCCCTGTGTGCTGCCCTGGATCCTGCTCACAGGCAGCCGTACAGGAAATTCTGCCGCTGGTCAGCTCAGTGTTTGTGTTTTGAAGCATTATGGAATGTCTGTTTTAAGAGGCGGGAAATCAGAATAGAGCTACAGCTTCAACAGCATTTCCACACTAAATCCTTAATTTCACTTAAAAGCTGACTGTAATAGATTATGTAACTCCTGATCCACCTTCATGTCATTCCCAGCCAGTTTCAACTAAATCAGATGTGCTGCTTTTAAAGTATGACGTTCTGTGTCAGAAATACCATACCTAAGTCCATTGCTTACTTCCAAATGTCAGCAATGCCCCTGAAGACCTCCCGTGACCTCAGGGCAGCAGGCAGCATCTCTTGCTGGCAGAAAGACTCTCCCAGCCCCAGCAAGAGGACTGAATGGTCCTGTGGAGGTTTACCATTCCATGGCTTGTTGAAGAACTGAACGGTTTCATCATTTGCCCCAGGAAGAAATGAACCCTAAAGACTTTTTAATGAAAAACAAATGGGAGAGAGAGAGCGAGAGAGACACTCTGAATCTGCCCAAGAGATACATTAACTTTGAATTTCAAATATGGAAATATCCTATAAACAAAGCTACAGTCAAACTGAGTTTCTCTCGAGACCACCAGTCCACTTGGAGGTGGGTATAAATACTTATCATCTCAGAAAGAGGCTGATTTGGAAAGCAGGTGTTTAAGCATTCATTGGAATATGACAGTGAAGTTCAGGTCTTCATTTTGAGTGATCTCAGGCATGTGAGTCCCACCACAACAGCAGCACTTGAGATGCCGAGGCTCAGGCTGGTTCTCTCACTCTGATCAGAAATTCCACCCTGGAAGTATCAATTGGCCCATCCCTGATGAAAGAACAACCTCTACATCTATCACACCATTGCCACTTTCTCCCAGGTGGCACTAATAGTGTCAACATGATGAAACAGCATCAGAAAACTGACAGGCAAAGCAAGTGATGTGAGAGCAATATTGGGTCATGCAGATCCTCAAATGTGATAACAACCCCATATTCCCAGTTACTCACCACTGTGTTTCTTCTGGTGGGAATACAGCTGAGGAGCTGCAGAGCAACACACTTCAGGGGCAATGGGTGACTGCTTCAGAATTAAGCATGCTTTTGGTGGGATCACAGATAACATGTGCAGTGAGCTATGGGTCCTCTTAGTTTTCAAATGTATGACCATTAGAGGACACAGTACCCTTAGCACTCAACAGGTCTGGTCACCCTGTGTTTAATTAAGTGGTAGAATAAGATACAGCGTTTTGTAGTATTAACATGCTATACAGGCACTCACAGATGAGGCTACACACCACCACTGTGAGGAAGCCAAAGGAAAAATACCCAGTGTGAATGGTCCTGCATGTCCAGAGTGGTTGATACAAAAAGTAATGGGCTTACTTTCCACCTGAGAAGATGACAAAGCACTAAGGAAGACTTTCCAGAGGATGGATGTTTTAGGGGGAGTAGGAGCTCCATCTATTATGTATTTTTAAGGACCGTTTTAATTATGTTTGACCTTCTCTTGGAGCAAAGGCCACTCTGGAAGCGCTTTCTATAATTAATTGTTATGCTCTACAGAGATAGGAAGCTAACAGGACTCACTCAGTGCCCTTGAGGCACACGATGCCTCATAGCACAGAGCTGGCAAAGTGGGATTAGAGCCCAGGATTGTCTGACATCCAGCTGTGAGCTCAGTTCTCCATGTGACCTGTGGGATTCATCTCAGTGGGAATATGAGAGCAGGAGCCCGTGCGTGCAGGGGTGATGTGGCCTGCTCAGCTGTGCTGGGCTATCAACATCCATGGTTCTGTCGTCACAAAGAGGTTAGGGTACAGACATTTAAGCCAAGACAAACCCATGCTGCTCTATGCTGTCCTCCCTCTGTCCCTGGCCAGAGGTTCCTACCACCTCCCCAGCACCAGTGAGAGGTCTGGGGAACCAAACCAGGACACTCCTCCTTTTTGTTTGGCTGTGTTTATTTGTTTGTTTGTTTGTTTGTTTGTTTTTCAGTGCTAGTTTACCCCAACCTGAACTGACTGATTTCAGGTTTAGTGCAAGGGAGGGGTCAGCAACGCACAGATAGGCAGGTATGAAGGGGGCAATAGGGACCACAGCAGTGCTCTTCCAGAGCTGCAAAATCATCCTGGAGCTACTCTGACTGGTGTTGCACCTGAAATCTGGCTATAGGCATGTTTGGAGTGATGGGATCTCACTTTGACTAGTTTTGCTCACCCTAAACTATAGCAGAGGCTGAAAAGTTTAGCTCATGACTGGCTAAACAGAAGATAAGCCTGACATGAGTTGTCAAAAGTCATGTAACAGGGGCTAGTGATGCACCCAAATCTGTGTGCTAAACTGGGATGAAAGGCAGGAATATTTGCCCTGTCTGAGTGCTGTCTGGACATCAACACACCATGGAGACTGGCGTTGGTGCCCATCTCATCAGCTCTCAATACCAGCAGAGTTTGTTTGTACCTGCCCACCCTACACAGCGGAGACAGGGCAGCCGTGGTGAAGAGCTGGAATTCATCCTAAGTGTTCAAGAGCACATGAAACATGATCACTGTTGCCTTGCAGCTTGTTTGTGGAACACAGCAACACGTTCACGCATTGCTGATTGAAAGAGCAGTATAAGCTGAAACCCAGCAAAAGGAGTGGCCCCCTCTGTGTACACATAAACACTTCCTCCAGGTGCCTCTGAAATTCACTGCTCCCACTGAGGCTCATTGACAGCCCTGGAGAACATTCATGAGTATGCTAATAAAAAAACAAAGCTGTGGCTCTGAAAGTTTATCAGGAAAAGCCTTGTAAAGAAAAGTTCAGGTAATATTTAGCCCTTTATGGGTGAATTGACCTAATGCTCTCAGCAGAAATGCATAACAGGGTGCAGAAGGGACAAGCTTCTTAACTGTGGAATTCAAACTTCAGATATCTCCCACACAAGAAAAATAATCTGATGGATACAGATTGTACTTGGTTAGTCTTGTGAAACTGTCTCCTAGGCCTCTCCTGGGAAACAGCCCCAGTTTATCCTCCTCTATGTGCATGAGGTGTCCTTTCAGTTCCTTAAATGCTTGTTTCTTAGGTGACTGACTACATGACAGAAATGGCACGTCTTCCTTTCGATGGCATCATTGCACAACCCAGTCAGCCTTGGGATTCCTGCCCTCGTGGCTTGCTGCTTCTGCATTGACAAAATTTCCTGCACTGGGTCGTGGGCTGTGCTTCTCTTACCACTTAGAAATATGCTGACACTCGTCATATCCACTCAGCTATTCAGCCAGGCAAAACAGTCCCATTAGCTTAATTAAAAAAAAAAAAAAAAGCATCTAATAGTGCATCTAATAGCTCTTGATATCCGAGTATCTCAAGAGTACATTTGAGTCCATGTGAAAGTAGCCCTGAAGTATGGTGAGGAAGATCAGTCCTATATCTCCAAGGCAAAGCAGAGGCACAAGAAATTAAGCCATTCACTCAAAAGTACACATATAGCAGAAGCACAGCCTCAGACATAACCTCCAGTTTTGGCTCTGGGATACATGTTCTGGCTTTTGCTAGAAACTGCAATCCAGAATAATATTGAAAGCTGTAAAAATCTCCTACAATTTGTAAGATGCTGGGCTTATCAAGATGTGAACCAAATTCTGCTCACTCTTGTAAGTATTTGGTTCCTGCTGGTATCAAGCATAAATGGTATTAAGCCATCATCTAGTAGAAGACTTTGGCTTCCATGCGAGTCTTTTTCTAAAGTTATATCTGACTTGCATGGGTTTGAAAATAAAGTGTTACCAGTTTCAGGCTTCTGCTGCTGAAAGCTCTACACCATACAATCCTTTTCATAAGATTCTTGCATTCTTTTAACAGTAAGTTGATGAATTTGCTCATTCCTTTTTAATGGGAACCTTCTTGTTCTATGAGTTAGGAAATTTATTCTAATTTCTGATCCAAGTGCAGTAATGGATGGTTTCTGTCCTTTCTTTTTTTCTACTGCAAACAGTGTCCTGTAGCTGAATGGCTCTCTCCCTTTTTCAGTATTTATAGACATGAGCTGAAATCCTTTTGTGATTTTGTTTGGCTAGATTGATCCCACCACTTGCTCTTGTCTCTCTCCTAGGGCAGCCTCTCCAGTCGCCCAGTTATCCCCATCATTTTTTGCCCCTCTTCCAACCCAAAACAATTTTTCTGGCCGTTAGTTACCAGAATTGTACACACTCTTCCAGATGCTCTTTCTCTTGGGCCTGAACCTCGGAACAGTTCTTGGTGCTATCTCTTCCCTTTGATCCAAGCATTGCAGGTACCCCCTTTCATAGCTAACTCATGGTAGTTAGGATGTGCTACTCTCTAAACAACCTACAGACAAGTTCTGTTTTGGCTGTGGAGCTGCTCTTCCTTAATCATTACTTCCATGTATCTGATGAGCTTCTGAGGAAACTATGAGCAGTGGTGTGGAGGTCTTAAAAACTCAAAGCCTCTCCTCTGTGCTGGGAGGGTTGTGCCTGTATTGTGCTGGTGTGTGGGCAAGGAGAGGCCTTGGCCATAACCTCCCGCTCCCCTTCGCCTCACAGCCCAGGGCCCAGGACATCCTCATCCCATCACGCCATGCTGGGACTGAGCTGCACCTCAGCCAGCTCTTCTGGCTTCCCAGCTGCGTGCAGAACACCTGACCTCCAGAAATGCATGTGGCTTCACCTGGAAGAAGCCATGTTGGCCACCTGCCCTGTCTGGTGGGAAGGAAGCACCTCTGCAGGGCTGCCAGACCAGCACCTCCACCCCAAGTAAGCCTCCAGTTGCAGAGCAACGTGGGTCACTGTCCAGAACATCTAACAGGGGGCTCAACATGTGGCAGGAAACTTCCAGAACACATGGAAATAAAAATCTATTGGGCTTTTATGAGCTCCCGCTCTTTCTATAAACTCAGACACTTCCCTGGGTGACAAGGCACAAAATAAATGGCCAAATACTGGAATTATAGGTAACAAACTCTGATATTTCTGGTGCTTCAGTAGGTCAGCTCTTTCACACTGTGTTATCCAGCTTGGGTGCTCACATGGATGGGTGTTATGGGGAAGGGCCGCAGCGGCACACGGGGCAGGGCAGCTGGGGGCCGACAGGACAACCCCCTGTCAGTCTCAACCACGGTGTGAGGCTTGTGTGATCTGCGCAGTACCCATTCCCCCCCACCCTGAATTTGGGGGAACACTCATGGGAGAGAGTTGACTGAGTGTAAACATGGAGTCAGGCTTTGCTGGTTTTCTTCCTCGAGAAGATACAGTATTTCTGCTCTTCAATGGGCTGGTCATTTCTGCAACTCGTGAGGAAATAAATAATGTTCTAAGGACATACAGACTGTTCCTAAAGAGGTTATAACCTGTTGTTCTCTCCTGTCCATTTTCCTCTTCAGTGACAGCAAGCACTGGCTTATCCTGGCAGCTCTTTTGTTGCTGACCAATTCATTGTGACAGATTTTGGTGTGCTTGTTTCTCTGACTGGTGTCTGGGAGAAGGTGGATGGCCACCCACTGCAGGGAGCCCTGTGAGTCCAAACAAGGACCATACCTGCATCCCTCGCTCCCTTGCCCAGACTCCACATCCAGCACTGATGGGGACATAGCACTGGATGTGCAGGAGCTGACCCAGGGGCCACCTTCCTTACAGGTCAAACAAGAGGCAGCCAGGCCTTCCAAAGAGGTGTTTTGCCTCCCTGTGACTCAAGGGTAGGGTACGGAAAGTAAATTGAGCTTACAGGCAGGCCCTGGGCCCCCGGGAAAATGCACAGTTGCAGGTCTTTGTTCCCCAGGTAGGAACCTGGAGCACCTCCTGGCTCCTGCTAAACCATCCTCCAGTCTGGGAAGGTGGCACAGTATCTCCCAGAGGGGTTTCATATTGTTGTCATACAGAGCTTTCTTGCCTATTTGAGAGGAAAGGAGATTGGTCCTCAGAAGCATCCTGGAGGGAGCTCGGTGCTGTTGGCAGCAGGGCTGACCCCCACCTGAGGAGGGAAGGAGCTGCCTTTTCCTTCAGCAGGGCATCAAAACCTTGACAAGGTGTTTCCTAGGACTCTTCCTCGTGGCTCTGCAAATAGGAGACAGGCCTTGGAATGTCTCCAAGTGAAACCGCTGTGAAATTTATGTAGGCAGAAGGTAATTACCCAGATTAGACTTTGGCTAAGGTGCAGGACTGATGTTTCGTGTGTGCTGCGGGACCTTAAATAACCACACAGGACCACTGCTTCCATGACTTTACATTTTAGCTGAAATACTAATCTCCACCAGCACCAGAGAGGACCCATCAGCCACTTGTCAGCAATTGCAATCAGCTGCTCCAGCCGAGCCTTCACAAAGGCTGTGCCCATTGCTCCTTCTGCAAAACAGTAACTACAGAAGCTCCTACTGACCTGAAAGATGAATCTTACCTTCTTTTTTTTTCTTTTTCTAGGTTTTCTTCTTCCACATTCTCCTATTTTCTCATCTGCCACTTTTCAGTATTCATTTTCTTCATTCACCTCTTTCAATATCAATTTTCACCTCCCATACAGATAGTTTCTTCACTTCTCACTCTCTCTCTTTCCTTAAAGGCTTGCTTTTGGTATTTTTAAACATTTACTTGTCTTCCTCCAAATCCTCTCCGTTGTGCTTTCCTTGAGTTCTCTCCATATCTTTCATTTTCCCTTGTAATTGCTCAGCTGCTTCTGGCATTTGATTAAACATTTTGCTGTTTCTCATCCTTCACAGAGCTATCGGGGACAAGGTCACAGGTCTCTTGACTGCAGTCTGGATTCCAGCATTACTTCCATCCTCAGAACATTCCAAGCTCCAGCTTCCATTTGGTCATGGGAGACTGACCACAGGTTGATTTTTATGCTATGGGAGTCTATGCAATTATAAAATCAGCTAAAGACTAATTGTACATACCACATGTCCTGTGATACTGGGCCTAGAAACACTCATGAGTTGTTGGGATCCTGAGGCAAGAGGAAAAAATGTTGCAAAGTGTCCCCATTAGTTATAAATTGGTTTAGGTAAGTTCTAGTCAATAAATACTAAAGCAAAAACAGTATCTTCACCACTTACTTGCCGTAACAGTAACCTCCCTGACAATTCACTAATGGATCCCCTCTCCATTACGCTTCAATTCCCTCCAGTAATTCATTCCTCTTTCTAGGGAAATCTGTCTCATTAACATCTCTAGCTACAAGCTTACCTGTATTTTTTCAGTACCACTGCAGTGTTGGGTAACCTTAAGTAATTCTCTTTGATGTGGTTTTATGGAAAAGAAATACTAATTCTGTTCTTTATTGTTGGAATGAGCAAACTAATATTTTTAGTAGCGCTTCAAAACATGTGTCTCCTCTTGCCTTTCAACATTTTGGCCACCGATCAGTTTTCTTCACGTTGTCGCTGCCTTTGCACTAGCTGAAGCACCCAGAACCACAGCTGATGTGACGAGAGGGAGATGTCTGGTACTACACGAAGAAGGGCTATTCGTGCCATCGCCTGTGATGTGATACCTCCAGCCATGCAGCTCCAAATGATATTGGCTCTGCTTCCACCATATCATATTGACAGTTCACACCCTGCTTGTTGTTCAACTGATATCATATGAAAGTCTTTTTCCACCTGAATGCTAAACTGTTCTTCAGGTTTCTCTGTCTGACTGAATGTCTGCACAGGGGTTAGCTCTGCCTAAATACAGCAGCGTGCACTTGTGCTGAATGGATCTCAGTTGAATAATTCTGCTGCATCCTTAAAATATCCACAGTAATTTTTAACCTTTAAGTCAACATGAACTGCAGCTCTATTCATCACCCATGTCCCCTTCTGTTAGACCAAGGTTTAGGACCTGATATGCAACACCAGTGACCTGACACAGCCCACAGCTTAATTTTACTTGTACATAGCCTTATGAACCATTTTTTTCCATGTTAGTATGAAACTTCAGTAACATACAGGCTCAGGTACTACCCTACATGCAGACTTGACAATTGCAGCTGAGAAAGATCTCAGGTTCTTTCACGGGAGACTTCCCTGATGCTCATTAACTTGACACAAAAATCTGGTCGGTTTTCACTCACAGAACCCCAGGACTATGTGTCTGCTTGAAAGCTTCAAACCACATTTATTGTAAATTCATGGAAAAAAAAAGAAAAAAATAAGAAGAAACCACAGGCTGGTAAACTATTACATCTCAGAGTGAAGAACTTGTCCAGTGATGTGCAATCAGATATTGAAAAGAATATCTCAATAAGCAGCAATTTCTCAATAGAAATCTCATTAAATAAAAAAGAAAATTGTTTCCATATTTACAGATTATAAGGTAAATGTATCCTTAAAGCATTCTTTTGTATTTAGCAGGTTTATTTCTTTGAAATAAAAGAGAAATTGTTTGAAACTAAGAATGCACTTTGGCAGCAGCTTGCTATACAGTCTATGTTACCAGCAGTGACCAGACGAGTAGCCTCCGCTCGACCACCGCAGCGCTCTGCTCCTCCTGCTGTCCAGGCCTTCACCGAAGGGCTTCTGGCACCTCAACCTATGAAAGGGGAGTGGGGAGGGGGTTCATTACATTTGCTGTACAGTCTGGATGGCAAAACTACCAGGGACACGCCTCCAAGAGCCCCCCCACTACACACCATCTCCCGCAACCAGCCTGAACCTGGGAAAGTTCCCCACTTTCTGTCAAAATCACAGTTGAACAGATATCAGCGTGCTGAGAAAAGCCCACTCAGAGGAAACCCTCCTCCCAAGTGCTTTCTTATGCTCACCTTTCTAAGAACTCTTTTTTTTTTTTTTATTAATAAAATATATATGTACTACAATTGATTAAGCTTGTGCTGTATCTGAGCCACCATCATTTACTGAAATAGGATCCCTTGCTTACCCGCCTTAACTGCTTTATGCTGCTTGCCCGAATTGCTTCCATAAGGTTATCATGGAGAGACCTTTGTGGGGTGGAGGGACGGGTGGAGGGTCGTGAACCTTCCTCTGATTTTCTGTCAGAGACCGATTTGAGAGAATCTTTAATTTCTTTCAATATGCTGTTCTCATGTTTTTTGCTTTTTTTGCCTTTTTTCTTTTTCTGTCCATTCTGTAAGGCTTTTTTTGAGCTTTCCTGCTGTTTGATGACTTCGGCTATATTCCTGGTTGGTGCCTTCTTCTCTGGAATAACTGGGGGAGGAGGTGGAGGAGGTGGGGGCGGGGGCGGAGGTGGGGGTGCAGGAGCTGGAGGTTGACTTTTCACTGGTGGTGCTTTCTTAGGGAGCTTTGGAGAGGACCAAGGTGAGCTCTTTGGTGACACATAAGGTGAGGACCGAGGTGTCCCTTTCTGCAAGACTTTGGTCTTTGGATTGGTGGCTCCATCACAACCAAAATCTTGTTGTCGCTGCTCCTGCATGCGCTTTTGTCTTTGTTTATCCATATTTCTTGTCAGGATACTTGTCATGCTTATTCTTGGGCCAGCAAGGTCAAAGTGATAGCCAAGCTTGACCAGAGTGGTGTTCTCTTTCAACAGTTTAACTATGTCCATTTCCACCTGGCTGCCCATGATGTGCCTTTGATTGTGGAACCGCAGTTCTGTCAGAACCTTGTTGTTCTGCAAAGCTCTCATGATGGCCAGCACTCCTTTGCCTGTGATAAAATTTGACTCAATATTCAAACTAGTTATGTGCTGATTTACCTTTAGCATACCAGCAATAGCTATTGCAACATTGTCATCAGCGTGCGTGTTAGCCAAGCTGAATGACTTAACCACTGTGTTGTCCCTCAGGGCTTGAGCAAAATGTATAAGCATCTGTGAAGTGATGTTTTCAATGTTGTTCAAATTAACCTCTGTGGTGTCAGGGTCATTGCTCCTAACTTTTTCCAAAGCATCCTCAATAACTGTGGGATTTCCACAAGGGTGGATGGCACTGCTTTTTAAGCTCAGATTATCAGTGTCTTTTCCATCATGGCCATTGAGTAAGTTTTCATTATCCTTTGCACCATTGCACTTTTTGCGTCTGGTGTGGTCACAGCTCCTGCCATCCTCAGATCTTTCACCAGCTGCAGCATTTTCCTTTTCCTCATCATCGTCATCGCTGTCTTCTTCATCTTCATCCTCATTTTCTTCTTCTGCTTCTTCTTCTTCTTCTTCATCATCCTCCTCAGTACACGCCTCCTCAGACACTTCACTATTGCTTTCTGTGAAATATTCTTCTTGAATGTCTTCTGAATTGTCGTCTTCTTGCTCAGAGTCCTGAACAGGAATGTAGGTGTGGGTGTTAAACATGATTGCAGTAATGTAGCTACTGCTTTTTTACACAAAAACAATTATCTTGAAACTATATAAGTTAATACTGAAAGCTAAAAATAAATCCCCAGAAACAGAGAAACTTAGAACAGAAAATGTTTCAGCACCTAACACTTTTTAAAAAGCATTTCTTTCATATTCCTTAGAAGACAAATGCTTAGCATAAATTGCAACAGCTTTACTGATGTCAATGATTTCTACCATGAGAAAATTTGATACAAGATATTGCAACATGGACATACTTCATGTTTTCTGTGTGTTCACCTCTCCACAAGGAGATGTTATCTGGATCCTTGCCAGCAGAAACCTAAGACTGCACTTTCAGAATGGACGTGATCTGCGAGCAGCAAGTTTCTTGATTTCATAAGGATTAGACGTCTGTGTCAATGTTCAGACTCCCTTGCATATTTAGTACATCTAAAAAGGCTAAAGTCTGCCATAATTTAGAATACAAATAGTGTTTGCACAGGTAAACAGTCATATGGACATGCAAAATAATATAGAATTGCAGGAGTAATGTTGAGAAGACTCTGGATGTACTGTATGGGCTATACGCACTTGGAAGCTCTTTGTGAAGTAAAGATTCAGACACATTCCCACAGGTAACAATCATGTCAATAGTTCACAAATGTTTGCCAAGAGCTAGGACTGTGCTCACTGGCAGCCGTCACAGATAGCTATCATACGGTAACTTGCTATAACTTATTGCCTGCAGAGTAAACTGGCTGTTTTTCTAAACCCCAAGGTTATTTTAGTATGTTTGATGGGTCCCAAAATAGCAAATTTGGATCTGCTTCTCAAAGCTCTGCCCAGTGCCCTCAGCAGTTATGGTGGCAGAGGACAATTCTCTGTGCAGGAACAGCAAAAGATCTGTGCCTCAGGGAAGTCTGCCTCCATCTGGAGGACTCCAGAAGCCAGGCTGCATTGTATAGGCCATGACTGAACCCACATGCTATGAACAACCCAAAAAGATCTCCCATGTCCTGTTTTGTCTACTGGCCAAGATATAGTGTATGCCTTTTTGTTTACATTTGTAAATGTTTCTAAAATTTTGGATTAAATATACTTGTTCTGTATCCACAACTTTAGCAACGTTCATATTTTAGTCTTTGTAAAATACTAGAAGGTATTTTGCAAAGCGCGTACACTCTGCAGAGACACAGCAATCCTGTTTTGTGCTTCTGGAAAATGAAAGTGTTACAAACGTGACAGCCTATTTTTAGCAAACCGGTGCAGTTTCAGGTTTGCTTAATTATCTGGCTCTAAAAATTCAGGGAAAGGTTAAAATAATTGTAAAGACAGATTGCACAGTACTGTTTCACAATCTTAAGCAGACTTCTGTGTTGGGACACGTGCAAAACAGATGGTAATTGTAATGTTTGCAGAAGAAGGACTGCAAATGAAAAAGGACATCAAGCTGTTCCAGCCTGTCGTTCCTGATTGTTCCATGCTTGGAGGGCTTGCAGGGACTGTCCCCATAGCCCTGCACACAGAGGGCTTGTGAGGACTGTCCCCATTGTCCTGCGCATGGAGGGCTTGCAGGGTCCAGCCCCATTGCTTCTCCCATGGATCATGTGCGGGAAGGACCTTACCCTGAGAGATGCTGTGCTACATACAGAATCAGGCCTGTGTTTAAGTCAGCTTTGTTGTGGGACTAAGATTTACAGCTGTAGGTTACACACACACACACACACACACACACACATATATATATAAATGCAGACTTTTACAAGCTGAAAACACCCCGCATTCAGGAGCCCACCATCATGGTTATGCTTTTACCTATCCAGGAATACATA
Source organism: Streptopelia decaocto (assembly GCF_964273445.1). NCBI lineage: Eukaryota > Metazoa > Chordata > Aves > Columbiformes > Columbidae > Streptopelia > Streptopelia decaocto. The sequence goes on from NC_138663.1 coordinate 24,177,834, forward strand.
CTATGGCCTTCAACAGAGCTGCAGATAGAACAAGTTGTTGTCTCTAAATGGACTGCTAATATGCTTGATGACACTAGGTTAATTAAAAAAAAAAAATACTTGATTTTATATTTTGAATGGCATTTCTGGGGTTAAAAGGGGAATTCAGTTTCCTGTCACATACATTGTAGTACTGCTTTGTAGTAGTAACTTGATGAAAAATTAGGACTAAGATAGTCAATGCAGAGAAGTAAATATCTCTGGAGGGCAAGTCATTCACCCTAAAAGGCTATCGGTAGGATGTTTGCCTTCTGGAGGGGCTGATCTCTCACCACTAACTATAGAAGGAGCACAAATAACCACCTTAAATAAGGTGTCTAACTTTCTGACAGTTCAGGGCAAGAAGAAAATTACATTCAAGAAACTCAGAAGGAGTATTCTTACTGCCTCCAGTGGAGAGAGACTCTGTGCCCACTACATCAGTGTGTCAGCATTTTCATACTTACAGAGGCATTTAGGAAGTTTCTTCTCAAATCAAAAATTATAGAGACTCTTTCTAGCACTTTGATTTTTAGCCTGTACCCATTGTTAATGCTGCATAGACATGGAAAAGGAAAAAAAGAATCCTGCCTTTACATAAGACACCAACCAGACCTGTTCAGAGGAGTTTTTGGAAGTGTCCAGGTTTTGAGTTCCAGGATCAGCTGGAAATAAACATTAATCTTGCCATTGCCTCCCTAGGACTTGACAAACAGGGAGTGAAGTCAACGTCTGCAAGCCGATACTAATGGTCTGATGACAGCTAGTGGTCTGTGCGCCTGCCTACAAAGACATTACACCACCATTCACGAGCAGGAGAGAACACTTCAGTGTCAAGAAATCCTGGATATTATTAGTACAGGCTAATTTAATCCAGGTGATTTTTCTTAAAGAGCGTATTTAATCTATGTACAAACTGCAATTATTGCCTTGCAAATGACTCAAGCTCCTGAAACAAGGCTGTTAGAAGTTCTGAGTCCAGTTTTGCTGTCTTTACCTTTTTTGCATTATTTTCTACTTAAACATGGGAAAATTTGCCCTTTCAAGGAGAGCCAGAGCTTGAAGCAGTTCTTGGAAATCAAAAAGTTACTCACATCCCCAGCTCCCCACTTTGCCTTGAAATAATATGGAGCCAATGTGAAAACAGAAGTTGCTTTTTGATAGAGCTCAGTCTCACAAATTGTTTTAGCAAGGCCCTGGGGGTGCCGATGTGTATGTGAGCTTGGGCTGGGAGCGCTCATCACCTGGGGGGACTGAGCCCTTCCATCCTGCCCAGCCGTCCTGTTCATCTGCACTTCAGGGAACAGCTTTTCTTATTAAAATTGTTACTTGGGGGGACAAATTGTGTAACAAGCACTATCAGTTGGGGTTTTTTTTGCATTACAGATAAATGTTTTGGTTGATCACTCTACCCCAGGCCACTTTTTAAATAATTTACAGTGCACCTCTGACAGCAGTTTCCAGAAGGCTCCCGAGCCGTGCCAGGGATCCTCAGCAGGAACAAAGCAACATCAGCTGCCCGCTGCAATGCAGGTCCTTCCAGCGAGCACCAAGCCAGGCAGCTGCTGTCTGACTTCTGACACAACATGTATTCAAAATTATCTTCCTGACATGCTTCTCAGCAGTCAATACTGTGTGGGTTTTTTTTTTGAAGAAAAGGAAAAGTCGATTTTTTAGCTTTTAAACAAAATCAAAAGTTACCCCAAAGTCTGCATCACTACCTGGCAAAAATTTCTAATGTGCCTGTTAAAATTCATTCCTATTTTAATTGCTAGCAAGAGTTTTTATAGTTTTCTGTTCTCAACTAAGCTTTTAAGGTACCTCCAGAGAGAGACCAAAACCTCCCTGAGCTAGCAGAAAGCGCTTTAGCAGACACAAAAGGATGGCTAACAGTGTTCTTACAAATGCTACTGAAAGAAAATGAAAGCAGTGAGCAAGATTATGCCAGGAAAGAACAAGCCCAAATATTTCTAGGGAACTGTGAATGCCTCAGCATCCTACCTTGTCGCACGCACCCAATCTCTCTTTTTCTAAGAGTTTCTTGGTCTCCCTCTCCCAATAGGCCATCAGCGCTTCCCGGCTGAAAGTCCCTGTCGGTGTTTTCTCTGTCAGGCTCTTCTGCCGTTGTCCCACTGGAAGGTTTCGGTCGGGCTCTATGTCCTCCAGCTCTCGCTCCAGCTCCTTCAGCTCCTCTTCAGTGAGAGAAGCCAGGAGTTCATCTTCATCAATGTCTTCATATTTACTGAGCTCTCTTCGGTAGCCAAAGGTAGACATGGTCCCTCTCGGTCAGGCTGGTACAAACCTGAAGTGACTGGGCATTCAAGAAGGCTGAAGCAAGCAAGCGGTGTCTCGTTTGGTCAGCAGCTGTTTCCCTGTGTAGCAGAGGCACCCTTTTAAGAGTAATCATCGGGGGCTTACGACAATGCACGGAGGGATGAAAGCATGCTCCGTTTTAAGCATCAGACGTCAGCTAGACATCTGAACAGCAAGAATGTCCCAACACTAGTGTTTGCAGGTCCCTTAAAGAGGGGGATTATTGACACACTGGCCATGGCCATATTTAGAGCAGGCGGCTCGCAGGAGAATACCAGCCTCGCGGCTGGGGGAACAGCAGCAAATAAAACCCCGGGCGCATTTACACCGACTTCGTGTCCAAACTGCAGTAGAGAAAGAACATTGCAAATCCATTTAATCCTGAGCTGCCACAGGGGCTGGAAATAAATCACCCTCCCTGTTGTTCAGTGGACTTCCTCTCATTTTCACGGTTTTTGAGTGGAACCGCGCTGTGATCCCGCTGAGGTGTCGGAAGGCAGGAGGCTGGGGTTGGTGGGAAGGCAGGAGGTCAGTCTGCTGGTACCTGTCATGCTTCGCCTGTAACAAATCACACAACTGGATTATTTATTAATTCCCCCTTTTATTTATTTTTTTTTTTTTTTCTGAGGATGATCAGAGGAAGACTCAGTTTGACATGTCCATCTGGAGCTCCTGTGAGGTTTATTTTCAAGTGGAGAATTGTGCTTTGCTGGGGGAGTGAGCAGAGAACCCAGAGCTGCTGGGGAACCAGCCCTGGGTGGGCTGTGAGGCTCCGTCTTCATCACTCCGGACAGCCCCTGGCAAATGAAGGCCTCTAGTGGCTATTTTAGATAATGGCTGTTGCTTGCTGTAGCTGAGTGATGTGCAGCTGGAGGGTGTCCTTCAATGCCTAATTTTAAACGTACATCTATATTACCATGCCCACTAATAAATGAGATATTATTCTGATATTATTTTTATAGACAGATTATCTTCCAGTGTAAGAAACCACAGAATAAAAGGTTAAACTTCACACTGGTTTGGGTTTTTTAACTTTTTTTTTTCTATTAGCACCAAATGATGGTGAACTAGTGATGCTTTCTGAAATGTACAGGCCAAAAATATTTGCAAACTTGTGTCATGAGAGAGAGAGAGGCAGGAAGAGAGAAAAACAGAGAAAAGGTTTGTTTTGGTACAGGGAGGTAACTACACATCTGTGGTGATCAATGTCAACCTTATTAAATTACAAGACACAGCGGTTTTATTTTTTAGTTAGTCAAGTCAGTATTTAATGAAAAATGTAAGTGGAAATAATTTCAACTATTGTTCTTGTCCAGCACCATCTCTTTTTGGTTAGTATGGACTCAACACTAGAACTCATGTGTGATGCTTAGTCAAATTGCTAATTTAGTTTTATTATTATGCATATTGCTTTACTGGCAATGGGGAAAGGAGACAGTGTGATTTTCATGAACAGATTGGGCAAATAAATGTATTTTTCATTTGATCATTTTTCTATATGAATTTCACACAGTTTACCTTGCTCAAGAGGTGGGACGAAAGCTTAAAAACTTAAGCTTTCCTAATACATGAAGCATATTAATAAAGCAGACTGAGGAATATTTTGCATATGTAATGAAATTAAATAAATATTTGCAGGCCATTTACATTGATCAAATTTGCATAAAATAAAAAGGAAGAATATGCAACACAGTTTGGCTTATGGAGCTAAGAGCGTTACTTTCATGGTATGAGACACTGTGATAAGTTAAAAAAAAATGTGGGTTACCTGTGTCTGGACAAGTCAGTGTGTGAGTACAAGTTCTGTTCACTCTTTCAGCTGCACTCGAAGAAATGATGCTTGGGCCAAATTCTGTAAAATGTGAAACAGCAGGAAGAAATAAATATGTTTCTTCTTTTAACTTTGCATTGTGAATGCTGATGTTGGCATTAATTAAATGTATATAACAATGTATATAGCAATTTTATTTCTTCGGTGTGTCTAGGACAATGTTTCCCTGTGTTATCATTCAAATTAGCTGGAAAAGCAGCATGATAAAATTATCTTTCTTGAGCGCATTTTTGCAGACAATATTTTGTTGCACACATTTTTGGGTGGAGTTGGTTAGAAAATGTGTACTGGACAGATTTTGTGTTGAAAATGCCAATTGAAAATGAAATGCTTTTAGAAATGTGCTACATTTTATTAGTACAATGTTGACATGTACGGCATTGAGATATACAATATTAAAACTGAAAGTATGCTGATAAAAATGAAATCTATTCAAGTATAATATTTTCCAGACAATTCTGAGCAGTCTGTTGGCCCAATTGCTGAAATGGCGCGAGCGACACCTGTGGGGTGGTGTTTACCCCCCCAGCGCAGCAAACCCCACAGCTTAGATTTTACTTCCACTTGGGTGAGAGCAGAGAAAATTAAAGGCGAGCAAAGAGAGGGCTGCACAACCTTGTCCTCAGGGGTGGGACACAGCCGGCCCCAGCATGGTGGCTATTTCAGTCACGGCTCCTGAGGACAGCCTGTCAGACAGATGCGTTGGCTCGTACCGAGCTGCAGTCCCACACTGCAGCAACAGGTTTAATTTCCATAGAGCAGGTTAAAAACAATGCACCACAGCATGCCCGGGCTTTCCCCACCTCTCCTGCTGCCCTTCTGCCTGCAGCCCTCGCTCCCGCCTCCCCCCATGGCTTCTGCACCCCTCATTCCTCAACCAGCCCCTTCCCTCCCACTGCCCCCTCTCGCAGCCCCTGAGCTCTCCCACCTGCCCCTTCCCCACCTCCCTGCTGCTGCGCTGCCTTTGCCATCCCGGGCCCTGCAGGACCCCTCACCTGCCCCTGCACAGCCCCTCGCCGCCCTCTCCCCCACCTGGTTCCTCGCCTCTCCTGCCCTCCCCTCCTCACACATCCCCTGTCCTGCCCCATGCTCCCCGCTGCCTACCTTCCCCCTTCTGCCTCTGTCAATGTTTATAGACATATATACACACGCACATTACATATATAACTACTATATGTAATTATAGATGTAATAATTATACATAGCACATATAGACATTCTATTTACAATTTGAATATATATATATATATATATATATATATACACATGTATCTCAATTTCTGTATGCTCCTTCTACAGGCCCAGGTGGAATGCAGAGCACAAACTGGCCTGAAGAGACAAAGGGTCAGCAACCTGGCATTGAAGCAGGACCATGAGGAAGACTGATGGAACAAGCTGGAGCTCTTTCCCCCAGGGAGACTAGCGTAACTTGTGAAAATTGTGGACACCATACTGTTCCTGAAAAGGATGTGTCATCACCTACATTTAACAGTGGTATCAGCAGAGCAAACGGGATAAAGCATGCACTGAAGGCATTTGAAGGAACAATTTTTCAGCTGCTTTTCCCTACGCCAGATGATTCTGTTGTCCAGCCCATGTGTCCTGGTGATGCCATAAACAGGGAGTCACAAGAGAGAAAGAGATCCTTCACTTCATCCATGCTGGGGAAACAAAAAGTGGGGAAAATTTAAAGATGACCCTGATCCAAAATCAGTCTTCACTTGGGAATTGGATTCAGTTTTCCAACTCAAAGATGGATTTTTCCTGCTGATCCCCTGCAGCAGACCCAGGCTACTGGGAGGGAAGATTCCAGGTCCAGATTGTAGCTTAACGACTCTGACCCATCACAAACAGTGATCAGATTTCACAGAAAAACATGTGCATGTCGGTTGCCTTATTACTCAGATTAGTTTTGAAAACAGGATTCCCAACAGCTGCTGGGGACATCACCACAAGACTATATACATTACTGTATACCAACAAGCCATGGGTAACAGCTAATCTAACATATTTTGACGGCCTGGGTGTTTGGGTTGCCTTGCTTATCAAGAAGACAGAAGAGTCACACGCAGTGAAGAACTGAATGGGCTCTGACAGTGCTTGCTGGTGGGAAAAGCGTTAGGATGCTTCTTGGGAGGCAAGAGGTTGACCTGGCTGCAGGGAAGCAGCGAGGAAAACATTATCTGGGTGCAAATGAGAACATTTCTGGACTACCAAATTCCTCAGTCTTTGAATAAAAGAAGGAAAACTCACTGTGCACATTGCACAGACACCCAGTGTGCCTTTCATCCATGAATCCTGAAGGTCTGTTTGGTTATAGAGAGACATGCAGCTGGGTGCCAAGGGTGCACCAGGCTCGGGTTTATTGCTCCTTTTGCCTACCTGAGTCACATTAAAATAGTGAAGGTGAGGGAGACAAATACATTTTACTGAACAAATGTCACTCCTATCCCCAGTTTTCTTTCTTTCCTACACAGCTGGTACTTTTTAATCATCTTGTGCCTGTACAGTGTCATATTCTGTAAAAAGAGCACGAAATGAACCTGCCTATCTTAGCATGAGCTAATCCTGCCCGGGTTTTGCTCAGAGCAAGTGCTTCTGCACATCCCTGCAGGTCGCCCGTTTCCTCACTACCAGTTTCTGCCGCACCAAAAAGATAAACTGCTTTGTATGCAGTGATCATCCTAATGCTCTTGCTTTCATATAGCTGCTCTTATCCCTCAGGAAGAATCTCAGTGTGCTTTACAAATGTTGCCAACAGATTTCCAAGCTATATATAGAAATCATTTCACCCGCTACTGATGTACAGACATAGGGTGACCACAGCAGCTGTTTGGAATTACACCACAATATTGCTCAACAGATTCGGACAGGAAGTATAGAGTCCACAGTATTGAGAAGAAAGTGGCAGAAGAACTGCTGCATGCATAAAAAATGTGGGGTTTGGTAGTGAAGTTCGAATGGGATGAGATTCAGGAATCTGCAGTTAGCCTATTCTTTCCCTAAAAAGCATAACAAAATAGGTAACATCTGCCCATGTAAGCATTATATTATTTGTGGTGGTATTTGCAAATACATTATAATTTGCATGTCCAGGTCAGGTACTTATTAAATTATAAGTGGTTCTAAAAATTTAATCCCTGGTTAATGCGTTAGTCCCAGACAGTGCTCTCATGCAGCTTAGCCAAACCTACAGTTTGTCATTCAGACTTAAAAAACGTTCTATTTCTTTATACACAGACAGCAATAGAGGTATTACTTCTATACTTAGCATTTTGCTGGTTTTTGTCAAGTTTTTTAAACAGGGTGTGTTTATTAAGATTTTTTTTTTAAGTAGATCCCAGAAGTGTAAAAAAGTGATGTAATTCATAGGGAATTAAATAAAAGCAGCAGTACTAAGTATATTCTCAGCTTTATTGTCTACATGTCTATTTTTCAAATAGCCCATATTCATGGCAATGGGAGTTCTGGGCACCATATCTACCATGAGCAGAATATGCAGATGAAGACAACGATTTTGCCCAAAGACTCAATCAAGTGTAAAGATTTCTACTGAAAATGTGGATTTTGATAATTAAGTGTAACTACTTTGTACATGTCACCAGAACTACAATGTTCTATCAATCTTATAACTACTAACGATTTACTAATATATCTTCTGCAGCTTTTCAGGAGAACCACAAAACACAGCTTCCTTGGAGAATATTTCTGCTGATCTAAGTACCTATTTTGCTGGTGTGAGTGAGAGAAAATGCTTCCCATTGCAATATACACTTTTAAATATTTATACAGTTATTTGGTGCACTTACCCATGTACTTATTTTTTATTTATCCAGCAATTGTCCTGGTAAAGAATCGGGGTGGGTTTCTATGAAGACTGTTCCATGCATTTGGAGACACACAGTGTATTTTTGAACCAAGATCATTATCTGCAGGGTGCAGAAGAAGACTCTGAAGGATAGACACCTTGGGTGGCAAGGTGTTAGTTTTAATTGTTGCAGCTTAAACAAATGATTTCCAGTGGAAAGGTCAGGGAGAGAATAAACCAGAATAGGGCTGCTAAGGGTGTTCCACTTTGGCTGGAATTACTTTTCTTCATAGCATTTTCCTGAGCAGAGATCTATCCATCCTAAGACTGATAGGAAAAAAAAGTGGGGAGGAGGCTTTAAAGGGCCTGATTTATGGGGCAGAGAACAGCAGGGAGGCAAAGCTGGCTGCAGGGGAGAGGCGGGGACAAGAGAGAGGTGATCAGCTGCGCATTAACAGGAGGGATGGAAAAGCAGAAGAGATGAGATCTGTTCTCCAGAGATAAGCGACCATGAATTTATGCAACTTTTCTTCATGCAAACTATAACTACACAGCTGGATATTTCAGAAGCCTTTTTCTGCCCCAAGTAAGGGTCAGGAAAAATCCCTTTGCCCTACCCCAAGGTAGAGATAAAAGAGTCTGTGTCTTTGCAACTGTTATTCCATGCATGACTCCCATGCTATCAGCAACAGTCTGAGAAAGGGCAGCTCAGGCACAAAGAGCCCAAGCCAGAACACTGACTGCTGCAGGGAAACAGTAGAATCGTCCCTTCTTGATATCCAAAACAAGAATCTGCTGTGCCAGCCCCCAAGATCAGATGGTAGCCAGTGTATTGAAGTTTTATGGATGGCACACATGACTTTATGGCCCCTACAGGGAACAGGTGCTCAAATACAGAACTGATGGCTACACTTCGGTCCTTCACTGAGCTATGAAAACACAGCTACAAAGTCCATCTCACTGGTGCTGCGAAGGCTGATGTAACCACTGTTGAATGTCTGGCTCCTCGGAGAGCTCATCAGGCTGGTGCAGCTGCTTGTGTCAGATTTTATGAGAAACGGAGACCAAATGATACCTCTGCTTTCAAGTATTGTCCCCAAACCAATAGGAGTTCCTACCCCAGAGCATGCCTGAATCGCTGCCAGGGCATTTAATTACTTTTAGCCAAAGTTGCCCATGGGGTGGACATGCCATGGAATTGGGTTGTGGTGGAACACCCCAGGGGTCACACCCAAATAGCAGAGTAAATTAAATCCCAGTGTTGCAAGGGTTCAATCATAGTCCAAGCAGGGCAAAAAAGGTGTAGTTTTTCCCTACCAATTTCATCTTCCAGCTGGGGCTGTTGCCTTTGCCTCTTTTCACACAACCACCAGTCCTGGACCAGTTACATTTCCTGCTCCCACCGGCACATACTCAGCTCCATAAAAGTAGTTTTCAGTGGTCTGTCTGCCAAACACAGCAGTTGAAAGACTTGTGTTCAATTCCTAGCTGTGCCATAAGCATGACATGGGGGAAACAGCTCACTTTCCCTGTCTATCTTGCCTTATCTTCCATTTAAAACAAAATCTTTTCCCTCTTGCCTCTATTCAGTTCACGTGTCTTGCAAGCATTAAAGATGCTTTCTCATGGTGTTGTACTTTCTTTAGCATCTGGGGAACGGGGGAAAATTCTTCAATAAATAAACAACTTGAATGATGAAGGACAGAAAAGCTTTAAAACAGAATAAGGCCACCTTCTGTAACAGGTTACCAAACAACAAAAAGAGCCCAGATGTATTGTTTAAAAGATAAACACAATAATATAATGCCTTTTCAGTTTACCTAATGATATTTTAAGGACTAGTCTACAGTATTTTAAACACGTGTGGCAATGGTCTGTCCTAGAGCTGCATGCTTTGATGCCACAGGCAATGTAACTATTGCCTGAGGCGTGTATAAAGTCCTAAATATAAACCTTGGCCCATGAACTAAAATTACTAATGGAATTTGGCTCTAGCCACAGAAAGGGTTTAAAATCTCCTGTCTAAAGCCCTGTTTGATCATGTTTCCTTTGGTGGTTGCAGCCTGCTGTATCAGATATGTGACCACTCAGATTCTTGTGTTGTGCTCACTGTATTCATTAAAATTTCCACTATTTAAGTCTTTTTATTATTAAGCTCACATTTCTGTTCAGGAATTCCCACACAGAAATATCAGTTCATAGGTTATGCAGCATACATGCATTTAGCCTGGTATGTCCAGGGTGTTTTGATCAGTGGAGCCTTGACTGTGGGCAACCGTGTTGAGCTGATGCCTGGAGTCACCAGTCACCCAGGACATCCTCCTGTCAGGGACCCAGCCCAGATGCCAGATACCTAGAAACTTTGCGCAAATGAATAAATTCTTCTTTTTCATCCTGGTCAAAATTTCTGGCAAGAAAACAGAGACCATGCCTTGGAAAGCTGCATAAATAGTAGCCCTAGCAAGAGCAGAAGCAGCAGTTAAGCCTTCTGCTCAACCCTTTACGTGTCCCAGACCAGTAATTCTCACTCCTTCCATTTGCTCCTGTAAATCTGTTGTGAGGAAGGACAGATGTACAAAAGACTGATACAGCTGCCATCACAGTGGAATCTACATTCCTGATTGAGGTGTTAGTAAGTTATATATGACAATGACATCCAGCAAATAAGGAGAAATTCAGAAGAACAGGGAGAGCCAGTGTAGGGAGCAGGGCAAAGGATGCTTGAGCTGACTTTTAGTTTGTGTGTGTATGTGTGTGATAAGCAGCATATCTCTTATATCATGTTTAGCTAAACTCTTGACTATGCACTACATAGTTCTGACATCCACCAACTGAAATATTTTCTTAGTTTAGGGGGTCTGGATTATTATTTTTTTTTTCTTTTTCCCCGCAAGATGAAAGGATGGAACAGCAAAAGGTGTAAGTGCAATTCACTTTTAACAGAATAATTTAAGGAATATTTAATCAGATGTGCTTTTCTCTAGATGTGCAGAAGCATACTGCCAAGTGCATCACGGCATGACTGAGGATGTTGCTCAGTCTGGTCGAGAAGTGATCTGCCAAATGTCTACAAGAACCATAATTCAATTTATCACCTTGCAATGTTTCTCAACCAAGGGGATATGCTGCTTGATTTTCTGGTTTCTTTGTCCGTCCAAATCTACTCTTTCTTCAAAATAGCCTACTTAAAGTCCTGCAAATTTTGCCAACCCTTGAAACGTGCAGTACAGGCATCCACAGCAGTCAAACCTGGTAGCAAACACTTTGCCAAAATAGCTAAAAAGAATCTTTTAAGTGTTTTGAGAATTTTATAATAGGGCCATGATCTTCAATGTGCTACATTTCAGGCCAATTACCTGAAAGAGATGTGCATCTAGTAGTTTAATTTTCTTTGCCAAGCTAAATTACACATGTATTGTCTTTTACAGATAAACTAATGCCACAAACCAAGAACAGCAATTGTACTTATCATCTTCTTTAGGAAGTCCGCCATGAAAATTTTTATTTTATCCTTTATTCATCTGAATTTCCATTTCGAGTGCACTGTTCTACATAATTATTATAGTGTCATTATTCTGATTTTAGCCTATATTTGGATAGCACAATGTTGTGTTAAAACATAAGCTTTAACATACTAGTTTTGAAGAAATGTTTGTTCCCATAAAAGAGCTATTAACAACACATATCAGAATGTTGTGAATGCACAGGAAACAATAAGCAGCTCTTTAGCTAGTAAGAAATAGTGAGGAAATTAGTCAAATTACAGACTGTACAGAGTTATTTTTAAAATCTATTCTAAACGTATCCCTTCTCCATACAGATCATACTCTTTATATAGGATATAATTCTTGAGAACTGGTGGAAGTGGAAACTTCTTCAGAGACGAGAGGTTCTGGAGTCTCCTTAACCCCAAGAGTTTACGTATTTTCAGACGACACAGATGTTTCAATGGGCGAGGATTATCTGAAAAATAACAGTGAGAGATAAATAGTGGAAAAATCAGTGTCATTAACAATGATCATAAGCCAGTTCACAGCCTCAAAACATGCTCTACTAAAATAAATGTCAAAATCTATTACCTTGGGGCATTATTTTGCCATTTCTGAATAAAATACCATTCTTTTCACTTCAGAATTGTGACGATACACAATGCTGATATCAATTAAACTCCTTCTGTCAGATATCTGTGTAACATTATTGTCTCACTTTTGGAAACAGGCACACTGTACTCTGTATCCAAAGCAGTCATCTGAACACCTAAATTAGGACTTTATTTAGCATAATCAATGGTAATCAGATAATGATATCTGTGCACCTTATAAAAATTGCATGCTGAGGTCAGCTACAGCACCTTCCATTTCTGCTGTAGAATAAGGCACAAGGACCAGACTTTGCCATCTTAGGCCTGCCGAGTCTTCTGAACAAACACTTTTTATCAGAATGGATGTCAATCAAAGAGCTCAGTTTAATTTAGCCTTCCTGAACATAACAGAAACTTTCAACATACTTGAAATATCAGTAGTAAAGACTACCAAATTATTTGGATGTTCCTGTGACACGAAAAAAAGGAGTTCCTCTGCATGCCCATGTAAAATAATGAAGCAAAATTAAACATAAGGTACCAGTTTTAAACCTGTTTTTTTAACATAGTATGTTAAATCAAACTCCAGTTAAAATTTTAAAAATCAAAAGTAAAACAAAAATAATTAGTGCAAATAGAACATTTAATACACTCCCCAACACCTTTTTTTAAGTTAAGGTGGGTGAAACCTATCTCTGGTGCCAATGGTGGTGAAAGGTCCAGGCTAAAGTGCAGAACTTCAGAAGTAAAGCATACAAAAGAAATATTATTCAGTTATTAGCCATGGCAACTCTAGATGTCTATCATGTGAATTAGAGGTAGGAAATGATGGTACACGGATTGTGATGGCACACTCATTGTCGCTGCCCACTGCCTTGAACATAATGGGATCTAAAATGTGCTCTTACGATAATCCTTGAATGCTTAATAGACTTCAGAGATCAAGGGAACAAAAAGAAGGAGGGAAATGTGAGCAATATTGCTCAATGAAAAAAGTTGTGTGCCAATGCTGTGCAATGACTGGAGTCACAGGGGTTAACAAGGCGTTTGAGACGTACCTCAGAGGGTGCTTAACTAAAAGGGCTTCCCATACCACAATGACATTCCTTATGGGATTAATTCTCACCAGGTGCATGTTTGCCATATTCTAGTCCAATTGACTCATTTTTGATGAGTGGCAATACATAAAGATCTGTCTCAACCTGAGGACTGAATGACAAGTACAGCTTGGTTCTTAGCTAGTATGCATTTGCACTGCTGAAACACTTTGGATCTTACCTGACACAAGCAATTAAATTATCATATAATAAATCATAACATTAACTGGAAGTTAGATATTTACCCAATATCTGACGTATTTCTGTCCATTCTTTCTGTGTCTCTAAGACAAGCTTAATTTTTGTGCATAAAGGAACGTAGTCCATGTAATCTATAAAAACACGAACCACTTTTCCTGCTAAATGTTTCAACCAAGGAACAGAAATAAAGTCACAGAACTGAAAGGGAAAACACATCAAGTCATCATTTCAAAATCTGTGCAGAGGAACAACACATTTTAAAGCAATTACTCAAGATCATTTAAACAAAGAATTAGCAACTACCTTTAACACTCATAAATTAATGCCTAGGTAGGTTACTTTAAAAACCATTTTCTTCCATGTTTAACTTTTGTCATCCCTTAATTTGTCTGGACAGGCCCGAAGGCCAATAATTGTTATACTATTGCTATAATTTGCAGCACTATTTTGTTTTACAGCGATATCTCTTTGGACACACATCTATTCCGTCAGTTAGGATAGGAACAGAAATTCCAGAATCCTGCTTTATGATTTCTTAAAACTTCCTTCCTAAATCTCTAATATATGAACCCCAAACTAAAACAACTCTATGTACATAATTTTCGCTATCTCAGAGTAGAAAATGAAAAATGGCTGCTTTATTTTTAGGGTGTTCTAAAAAAGGACTTTGCCAGTGTGTTAATCTTAATTCTGCACGATAATCTGGCTAATGAAAAGAAAACAGTGAAGAGAAGGAAGGAAGGTTATGTATTTACTGGATTGTCCTTTATTACAGAAGAAGTCCACCCAGGGAGAATGTCTTCCTCTGGAGTTGACCACACAAAAGAATTTCCAAAGATATCTTGATGCATACAGTCAAAACACATCTCCACGTTATATCCATGATTGAGCAACAGCCTCAGCATCACCTCATCATTCAAAGCGTACTGAATGGCGCTGGGGAAATGTGTGTCATTAACCAACATGAAGTAGCAATTGACGTTTGCTCCATAGGATAGGAGCAGCCTTACAATTTCATGGTTGCCAGCTCTCACTGCCACAAGCAGGCAGTTTAAAGGATCCTTGTTCGGATTTGCCCCTGCTTTGAGCAATATCTCAGTACAAAGAATGTCATTGTTAGAGACAGCAAAATAAAGTGCAGTTTTCCTTTCGTCATCGTAACTGTCTGACATGTGTTCAGCCAAGAGAGTATTGACATCAAAGCCATTTTCAATGAGGAGCTCTAGACACTGTGAATTCTGGCCCTCTGCTGCTGAGTGAACAGGGCTTAACCCACTTTTCTCGATTGCAGTTTGGGATGTGACCGGAATGAGATACTTCAGGGCCCTAAAAAAAGAGTGAATAAGACTAATTAGGCAGTGCTTCCCTCCATGAAGAAAATGACCCTCATACAACTCTATGCTAAATTACCAGCCAGACACTTTACACAACAAGATCAAACACAAAACACCAGTTTTGAGCACTGTTAAATAGGATCTTGTGTTTAAGTTGTTTCAGTGGTTTTCACTAAGGAGTATGTTTTGCATTTTGCTTTGTTTATGATAAAAATACTCAGAAGTTAATTCAAACTAATGTAACATAGGCACTTCTGAAATAGAAGTGATCTATACATTCGCAAGTTTACCACAAACTTCTTCAACGTGACATTGTACCACACTATGTCTTAATGAAAAAGTGAAGTCTGAGCTCATACTCACAGGTAATGCCCCTCAAAAGCAGCTTTGTGTATGGGAAGCAGTCCTGCCCTGTTAGGCACGTTGCCACTTCCTCCATATTCCAAGAGAAGGGCGATGCAGTCTGGATTACCTCCTCCTGCTGCATCAAACAGGATCGATGAACCATCATCTGCTACGGCCTGGACATCTCCACCTTGGAGGAAGATATAGAGTTTATAAATTATATGCAAAGTGATTTGCAGATCACCCTAAAAACTTTCCTCTTAATTTTCAAATGTATATAAGTTAAAACTCTACTAAAACAGTAGATACTTCTTGTGGAAAATTTAAAACTCAAAGGCAAAACAAGAGTCGTACAGATACAAGTTCACATGCTCAACTGTGCAAGGTCTGCTTTTACCATGTTATAACTGAGGATTTTTTAAATTCTGGTATATTATAAAAATACTAAATTTCACTAATTAATACCAATATAATTCTGTCCATGGGAGAAAGGGAAGAAGGGAGGGAGGAGAGGGGAGAAAAGAGAAATAAAGAAGGGCAAGAAAGGCATGTCTAGCAGTAAGTCCCTTCTTGATTGAAATGGCTTGGTATAAATTCTGCCGCTCCTCTCACATGCATAATGGAAACATGTAACCATCACTCCAATCTAGCAGGAACACCCATATATGCTTCCTTGTCTTATGAGAAACCAAATCTTCTAATTCATCACTATTCTTTCTTTCCTTTTACATGATTACCCTAAACAACCTCAGCAAGCAGGCAAGATGTATGCCAGGGCAGAGGTATACTTCCCTTTTACCCCAGTATATACCTTTATGAATAAGATGCTCCAGCACTTCACAGTGGCCATACTCAGCAGCAACACCTAATGGTGTTACTCCATATCCATCCTTAAGGTTCACATTTCCACCATTCTTCAGAAGAAGAGCAACAAGGTCTTTGCGTCCCTTTTTTGCAGCTTCATGCATTGCTGACCAACGTTTTACACACGGCTGGTTGATAATACAGTTATGTTTAATCAGAATGGACGCCATTTCAAAAGAGCCCCTTTTTACAGCTTGAAGATATTTTAAAAAGGAAGAGAATAATATGATTACATTTTCAGGTATGTTATCTTGAAATTTAGAGGCATCTAGTAAGTTTAGAAAAGCTTTTCCTTGTGTACTGATATGAGGAAATTAAAAATATTTGCAGTCCTAGAAATCTGGGAATCCAATGTAGTGGTAAATAAATAGTAATGTCAGCTGCTCAGGAAAACAAGGTAAACCAACACAAGTTCGAAAATATGTCAGTCTGGAGCACGGATCACAAAAGCAGCACTGCTTTGATTCTGAGAAAGCAGAAGCAGGTGTATCACAATGAAAAGCAACAATAAAAGCATAGTATTTGAATAATGGTCCTTACTTCTAAAGTTGCTGCAAACATTACAGTGTCCCCAGAAAATTCCACTTGTGACTTTGTCACCTGGTAACACTAATCCAGGCATGTACTCAGTGGCTGCTGTTAGCCAAAGTGCAGTTGACATCTGTCACACTTAAAGGCCATGTTCTGCCCTTTTGAGGTTCCAGGCTAGAAATTTTCATGGGTAACTATGCCTGCAAATTATTTACATCTAAAATAGTGATCCTGAGCAAGAGTCTAATTTTACTTCTGAACGGCCCTTTGGAATAGCAGATCCCTCCACTGACTCAAGGGGCAGATGAGAGATATCATTGTTATAGGATTAGCAAATTTAATTTTCGTGAATGTCCCATTATACAAGTAAGAAGATTTTTAAGATGCAACAGTCTTCATAATTATCCAAAATTGCTTTGAAGCAGAGTATTACCAACTGTACCTGGAAGCAGAAATCATCCCACTAGCTAGATACTTCTTCAGCATTTACCTTTGTACTGAAGAGCTCTTTGCTCCAGAGCAACTAAATCATGAGCATCACCTATTAAGTGTCAGGCACTTGATCCTCTACTTCACTGAGACTAAGATGGAAATGTATGATGCACAGCAGCACCTACATCCACATTTTCAGTGTCAAGTGACACAAAAACATAAAAAGCATCACAATACATACACAATACGTAACTGACAAACCTCATTTTCAGGAGTTTGTTTAGAGAAATATTTAGGAAAACAAATTGTCATTATAAGGGGTAAATACCCTTTTCATAAGCTCTAGTTACTCTTTGCAGGATTCATTAAAAGCAAAGCCTGAAAATGGCTTAAAAGTTTCCCAGACTTACAATTATTGAAAAGAGCTGAAACAACACAAATCAAGACATCGCAGAGGAACCCTCTAGAAATGCCTCAGGGCCTTAAAATGTTAATACAGTAATTGCATCTGATGAAAGTTAACAAAAATTCAGAGAACTGAATATTTTAATACTGATAATTTTATTATATATTGCTTTTTCTTATATGGTATTTTCTTGTATTAATTTCACAGATTGTTTCCCTTCAGAAGAATGGAGATGTTTTCACATTTGGCAGAAATTAAAAGCTGATATAGCTGAATAACTCATGTATAGAAAAGCTCATTTAAGTCTACCAATAGCATAAAATCTTCCAAAGGAATTATCTTTCTTTAGATTGGTGTATTACTGAAAAACACCGTTGAAGTTTATTTTCAATGCCAGAGGGGAACCAAATGAGATGGGCGATTTTGAAATTGAAAATACCTGCCTACTCCTGAAGAAATAACCTGATAAAACTAAAAATGTCCAATGATCTCCAGATTTCTGGAAAAGGTACATTCAAGTTAAAGCAACAGCTTATTCTTGTACCATAGTTTTACCTTAAGATGGTAAAAAAGGACCAGGTTACTAAAGGTCTTGCAGCACCTGAAGATACCAAGAAGGTACCTTGAACAAAATAGGTCCCATGGTTTTTTAGGAGCAGCTCAACAATCACCTAAAGCACAAGGAGCATCTTTAACAGCAGCTCAGTGATGACCTAAAGCAAAATGAGAGCTGAGCTGAACAGAATGCTGGGTACATTTCACCATGTGCTTGGCACTTAGTTTCATCTAAAAAGATGACCAGCATCTAAACCACACAACCAACAGGAGCACTCAGGTGAGCACTCAGTGGAGATGAAGCGCTGCCATTCACTTTGCTTAAACCCAGGGAGAGGAGGCAATTACCAATGAGAAGTGGAGTTTCTCCTTTATCATTTGTAGTATTTGGCCAAACACCCTTTTCCAGTAACGTTCGTACATTTTCCACAAAGCCAGCTTTTGCTGCTAAAGTTAATGGTGTTTCTCCATCGGATGTTTTGTATTCCCACATTGTCTTATAAGATGCTAGAGATAAGAAAGTGAGAAAAGATAAAATTAAAGCACAAGGCTGTTAACAGATGCACATATATTAGAAATCCTTAAATGCTACGTCTTTACAAAAATTACTTGCAATTATGTTTAACGTAACCTAACTAGCACTGTCAAACACACTGAATACTCAACAGTAATTTTTGCTCTGTCTGTAGGTTTCTGAATAAAACGTTATAAATGGTCCAAGTTCTTTGCTGGTGTAAATTGACACAACTTTTCCAAAAAGAAAATTTGCCTGAATATTTATGCAAGATAAACAAGATGCTCCATGGAGGATTTGATCCTACTTTTTTCAGTAAGCAGTTCTAGCCTGCTGTCGCAGACAGCTGTTTATTGTTCTATGTTTCTTTGCTGCTCCCCTTATCTTGTGGGATATTTTTACTTTACTCACCATCTAAAATTATTTCAAGTATTTGCTGAATTGGTTGAGCTGCAGCCTCATGCAGTGGAAACCACCCTCTTTCATCAGCTTCATCCAAAGCATACTTTTGTTTCACAAGTTCTTGGAGCCCAAATACTTGACCTTAAAAAATGCAGTAGATACATAAGATGCAGTTGGAAAAATAATATAAGGGAAGGCCAGTTTTGCAAAGGGACTGTTTTATTTTAGGGTTTTTACCTTGCTTTATGGCTGTTACAATTTTCCTATTTTCCTCACTAGGTGGTAAAAAACTACCCAAAAAAGAGCAGAAAATAGTAAATATAAACAAAAAGTAGATGCATTATATTATTTATTCAATATTTTCCATTAGGTTCTCATCTGAGCCAACTTTTCTTTGAATACATCAGCTACAATCTTGATGAGCCTTTTGACCTCCTAAGTTATCCCTGTACTCTGCACATTCAGAGTATGCAAAGTTATCAAGCAAGATGGAATTTCTGCTGCAGGTTGACCTGATAAATCTCCTAATTTAGTGAAGACTTCTGACGTGGACTAAAAAACTGTATTTGCCCCACACTACAGAAATGAGCCCTTCAGATTCAGAAACCTTAGACAGTGAATGAGAATGTAATGTGCTTCACTGAGAAAGAGGTATAATAGCCAAACTAAGAACTGCTTTAAGCATAAGGCACTAAACATCAATGTTAAACACTGTTAAGGCATAATCTCTAACACCTATTGAATTGAGAGTACCTGTCATTATAGCTGGAAGATGTTGGTGCTTTGGCTCCATTTGATTCTTGAATGCTAAGCTGTATGGCATACTCAGTGAGCAGATCTTCAACCAAGTCTTCCCTTTCATCCATCATTTTTTATGGTGAACTATAACATAACCTATTTTGAAATGCACACAAAAATATACTGTGAAGGATCATGTCCCACTTAAGGTATTTTTTATAATTAAAATCAGGTGTTTCCATCAATTTTGCCTAATTCAATAACATTTCTGTGAGTTTATTCCTATTTAAAAATTATAAAATTGCTGTTGAATGGTGACAGAAAACAATGTTGGAAACATTTAGTACTACACATACCGTTTAGGAAAAGTTCTTTTTATTGTTCACACGCTATGTTTGTCATCTACAGACAAATACTGGACAATTTGTGAACCATAAAAAGAGACGTTGCTGCATTAGAAAGCTGTGGTCATCAAGTCAGTGAATATATGATTTCCACACAAACATGAACAATGAACAGTTATCACCTCATGAATGATTCCTAATCAAACACAGGCATTCATAATGATTTTATGAATGTAAACACAAACACACACATATACATCCAAATAATTATAGAAACATAAAACACTCAAATTGTTTGAGAATTATTTACAGAGAGGGTTTGAAGTTTAGAAGGGAACACATGATCAGTTCTAAGGGTGATCACACATCGTGCTTATACAGTATTTAAAGAAGCATCAAATTATTTCAGAGAAGCTATGAACTAAGTTGACTCTTGCATGGGGAAAGAGCATTTTTTCCCCACTTTCTTCACCCACTAGGGCACTGGGAGCAGATATAGGACGGATCCACCAACTAGCACCATTTGGACACAAGATTTCAGCAAGGCAAATCCCACGGCATGTCACTATGGTTTAGGTGGTGACACAACATTCAGTTCTGAATTACAAAAAAGACGCTACTAACAAAGTTTCCAGCTGTAACCTGTATCCATCCCTCCTCTCCTGGAGCTGAACCCAGCATAGGTGGGTGGGTTAAATAAGGGATGTGAGACGATACCAAATGCAAATCCTATTTTATGTTAATATAATAATGTACAAGATTTTGTACTTTTTGGATAGGTAGTTGTACAACAAAACACTACAACGGTCCTGTGTCATTATCACTTTTAGTCAGCATTAATATATTAAAAGCAAACCAAACCAAACAAACCCAACCAAACAAAAAAAACCCGAAACCTCCTTGCAAATCTTGGTTTTGCACTGCTAAGGCCTGGTCTATCAAAGCAGACTAAAGACTTTGAGTCTCTGCTGCTTCTGCAGTCACAAGGTTTAATGGCCACTCACAGGAGCTCGGTGCACAAGCCCAGGTGACGGTCAAGCTGTGCCAGTTACAGTTCTCAAGGGGTAAGAGTAGTTAGGATCAGTGCATCAACAACAGAATATGTCCAACCTTTTAATAATAGTCACCAGCTTAAATTCAGACTGCTCATATCACCAACTTTAACTGTGGCTTAGGTTCTCTAGGCTTTTTGCTAGAGACCTCCCATCAACGCAATGCCTTGCCAGTAAATTATAACTGTAATTGGAAAGTCAGGAATGTTGCTTTTTAAACCATCTTCCTGCAGGTTCTTGAAGAGTGAAATGTGGTATTTATCTATCACAAAAGTTATATAAGTAATAAAAACTTAAGTTAATATATGTATAACTGTACCTACCTAACTTTTTCCAGGTGAGCTTTGGATTTTGCCAGAATTTCTCTGTTTGATTCAATCTCAGTAGCCTAACACATGTGGCTTTCATGACTGTGAATACCAGATGCTGAATTTTTTTCTGACAATTAAACTAGTATTCCCACAGTTTATGCAGTAAGTTACTGTATCTACCACACAGAACACTTTGTCATTGTCAAAGTATTGCAGAAATACTAAACAATTATATAATACTAAGCACCTCTTTTATGTTTCTCACAGAACAATCATTGTGGGGTCTCCTAGTAAATTTGCAAATAGACAAGGAACATTGTAGAAATCATTTGGAGGCCATTTGCTGAAAATCATCTTCAAAGGAAAGTGTTAACCAGATTTCTTTTTGGACTAATTTCTGCATCATTCCAGTAAATAATAAATCAATCAAAGTACCATAGCCTACATTATAATCACATTCACAAATCCTTTACTACTTATTAAAAAAATAAAACTTGCAAACCAAAATTAAATTAGTAAGGGCTTACAGTCAGATTGACTCAGAAGCTCAAGGTCTCTTGGATTCAGTTTCCCACATAATGCAGATTCCCACCTCTTTCAGTATGTACTGGAACCATGGCCCAGGTGTTTATCTGCAAGGAAGGACAAGGAAAGGAAAGTGGAAAAAATCCCCACTTCAGTTTCATTTTCATCAAAGGAAAAAATACACAACTTTGGTCTTGACTGCAACCTCTGACTGCCAAAAATCTTCCACAAATAATTAAAATTTAAAAAAATAACTGATACATTTTCTTTTTTGGCATAGAACAACAGACCTTTATACTGTTCAAAACAAACTGCTTTTCTCAAAGGTTCTCTGTTCCTTCCTTTTGAGTCTCTAATCAAGGCTTCAGCATAACACTACAAAATCAGATTTCATACACAAGCTACACTGATGAACTGGTCAGCGCAATGCAGACACATGTACCAAAATCTTTCACATACTACCTAATATTAAATCTGCTGTGCATCATATTAAAGCTCAGAAGTTTGGGAAGTCATGTTTTGGCATACTGTGGTTTAGGTTGAACTTCTCATGCAAAAAAGGATTTCGGAAATGACTGAGAATATTGAGTGACTGACATCCTGTTGGACATGATGGACAATAAAAACTTCCCCATAATTTTAAAAAACAATGATAATGATGTTCTGACACTCTTATGATCAAAACAAGCTTATGAAAGCCTATCAAGTTTGTTGTAGCAAAAAAAACAAATTAATAAGAAGTGGGGGGGGTTTAAATATAGTTTGTCTTATGCAGAAAGGAAAGCATCCCACATCAAACTTCCAAGGTATAATACAAACCATAGAAACTTCAAAGAGCTAAACAAAACAAAGCAGCTGACCATATGTTTATCTAAAAGCTGCCACAAGTTTCTTATTAACCAGAATGTAAGATTTTCCTTATCAGCAGTAAGGCTGTGAAACTGAGCTTCTCTTCCTCCTCTCTTGTTGGTACTCAGTTGACAGGTGGGGAAATTCTGAGTCAAGGTGCATTTATCTTCCCATTTTCATAAACATTTTTCTAATTTTGATGGCACCTTAAAGTTTCCATCATTTAACCCACAAATATACACTGTTCTGAAGACTGACAAATCTTCTAAACAGCAGAGACAAAATCTCTCTTGGACTGGCAGTTTTAGAAGTATATCTCAATTAAAATATCTACTGTATTCCTGCTATTAGCTAAAAGGAAAGTATATTTTAGAATATATTAACTCTTCACTGGCAGATGAGAGGTGCTCCTAATGAGACCAAATAGTTCATTTACACAAAATAATCTATTAAGGAAAAATGTGTAACATTCATAATCTCTTGTTTCCTCCACAGCAGCTTAAAGGCAATCAGAAGCTACAGTCCCTTTCTTCCCACCTTTCCCTAAGTTTCAAAAACCTTCCTTTTGAAGACTTTAGGCCAAGCCTGAAGTTTTTGAAGCATGTTTTTTATGAATCATGCTTAACCTATCAGATCTGCATGGATGGACCTTCTTGCCCTGCAAGCCCTAATGAAGTTGCTGTCCTTAGAATTGAGACTGAAAATTACTATATTGCAGCCCATCATATTATACTTACCCTGGAGCCTGAACCAAAAAAGACTCCTGAAGACTCACATAGGCCGTAGGGTAGACCCTCACACTGCAAACTCTCTGAAAGAAGGCTATTTCGATATATTACAGTATCTTTATGAAGATGTTCACGTAAGGTTTAGTCCTGTGGGGTGATCAACACCCTCTAACATCACTGATTCCAAGAAGAGTTAAGAGCACAGAACACTTTGCAGTATAGTAATTTCATAAGAAAATCCTTTTATATTCAGAAATATGTATTGCCTTTCTACCTATCCTTTCTCTCCTAAAGATTACTGGAAGAAATCAGTTTACAGGTCACCACAGAAACTTGTTTTATTTTCACATAACTTTCACATAACCCTTAGGTCAGCTATCATCTCCTGCATTGCTGCATTCCCCAGACTAGTTATGCCACAGGCACCATGAAGCTCTGCTTTAACACAGACTTAACCACAAAGGTCTCAGATAAGCATTGTTTCAGAATTGTTTTGTGTACTGTTTTCAAACTATCTCATCCCACAAAAGTTAGTAATATACTATAAAATGAGAAAGTTAGTAAGGTAGTAAGTGACTGCAACATGGCAGGGAAAGTATAGGGCGACCAACTCACCACAGCCCAAGTGCTGGACACATTGCCAGGGGTCTACACATACTTCGAGAGCCTGATTTGCTATATCACTGCTGGTAATACACTGTGCTGAGGTGACAAGGGCCGACAGAAGCATGGATGTTCCACTCAGACCACAGTGGAACATACCGGCATGGCTGGAACACTCAGCAGCAGCAGAGACATCCTTACCACACTACCTGATGTGGCAATGAAAAGGCTCAAAAGCTCAGCAGCAAAATCCTCTCCCATTCACCTGTGAAGTTTTGCAGTTACCAGACCCAGGCACTAGATCACTAGACACAATTGCCAATGCTTACTGTAAACAAGTTTTACTTTTTATATTACCGAGAATATTTTCCTTAACCAACATTTTGAGTAGTCCAATATTTTTCTGGTTTTTTTTTTCCATTTATGCCTGAAAAACTAGATGTTACTTCTTTCTCTTTTCCGTTAAAAAGTTTTTCTCTCTTAAATAAAGCTACTGTTTTTTTTATTTTAAAAAAACTCAACTACTTGCTAATCACGGAAGTTGCATCTTTCCTTAGAAAGAAGTGTGTCAAGTGTTCCTCACTTTGAAACACATAGGTATAAAGTTAAAGTTATGTGAGTGTTAATGTTATTCTAATTTCTTATCCTTAAAATAAACTAGACAATCCTAGCTTTACTGTCTATAAATAGAAGGCCCCTAGGCATGCAAAGAGGTTATTCATAGCAAGAAAATAATAGCAGTCTAAATTTGGACTCAGTCTACTAAATATTATAGTTTTAAACTATTTCTCTGTTAGTCTAATTGGCAAGCATACCATATATTCTCACCTTTTCAACCCATTATCTTGCCACTGTTACTCTGGGGCCTGCATTTTGAACAGCCAGGAATGGTGCCCTGCGAGCTGATGTGTCCTGTGATACTTCTAAAATTAAATACGCAGTTGCTAGATAAATTAAGGTCTGACCTTGTACAACTGTAACATAAGCAGACTCGCCCCACAGGAAAGTATTACACATGACTTCTCTAAAATCTTGTCAAATGTAACATGAGGTCTGGACAGTATAATAAGATTATTTGTGCCCTCATTGGTTCAACAACGCTCATTAAGAAAATAAATTATTTGCCAACTTAGTCTCAAGGGCTACATTAACAAAATCCAGTAACATATTTACATAAATTAAAACAAATCTGAGAAGGTTTAGCCTTTAACTAGTTGTACATCCTGGAATATTACATCACCAATCACTAATCTCTCTCTCTCTCTAAGGCTGATATGATGCAAAGCTTTATAGAGTCAATGAAAGCCAATTATGGTGCTTATTTGACTAGATTTAATAACTAGAAATTGGACAAAGAAGCAGGAGGTATGACACCACAGACAGCAGTGACAGCCAAAAAGTAACACCAAGAATAGCAGTACTCAGCAAGTTAAATCACAGCTATGAAATGAAGGAGAAGCTGGATACATATCACTGGTGCAAAACCTCTGTCTTGTTTTGGTTTTAACTAATTAGCTGTCTTTACCAAAACAAACAGACAATAAGGGAACATAACAAACTGAAACAACAAACTTCCAACATATCTTTAATTGATCTGATGAAATTAGCTTGTACACTGTGAACACTTCTGTGCTTTATGATTCACTTGCATGTATAGAACCATAACACTGTAAGCTTAACTAAGGCACTACATGCATCTCATCTTTGGAGACAAGATCAGGAAAAACCTTTAATGATGATAAGTAGCATTCATTGAAACTTCTTTTGCCAATGTGACCTAAGTAAGTGTGGTGAGGCTAAAAAACCAAACCAGTACAATAAGAAGCAGATGGAAAGACCCTGCTTTACTGTCAGGTAAGGGATTATAAGAACAGAAATATATTCTTATATAATTTTTAAATTCTAAAATATGTATTTATAATATATAAAGAACACAAATGTTTTAATTGCTTGAGTTCTTTCCTTTCCTTTACACAACCAGGATATTAGCAAAACTAGTATATATCCATATGATAGGCACGGTATTGTTTTGCTTTTCAGGTATTTTTAATACTATTTGCATTGCTATTTAAACACTAATTCTGCTCTTACATAGTTACTAACTAGAAACCCATCAGTCAATTAATGATTCACACATGTAAAGACAGAATAAATAAGACTCCTGTCCAGATATCAAATCATATGGCAATTTGCAAGACTTCACAGTGAGATAAATCCATTGGTGAGACAAAAAAAAAAAAAAAAGGAAGAGAAGCCACAGCTATAGCAAGACCTTCTCAGGGTGCCTACATGCTGTATATTAACACACAGAACAACACCCATCACAGAGTCCCCAGTGCTAAACAGATGATAAACCATGAAATTCTATGTGGATGGTTTGGGGTTTTCTGTTTGTTCAAAACCATGTACTTCTTAGGTTTTGGAGTTTTATATGTTAAACTATGTATTGAAAGTGTTTGGCAATTTGGGGAACTTCCTACTGTATGACTTTCCAACTGATTTAATGAACTGTCTAATCAACATATATTACTATTTTTTTATTCCTTGTACTAGAATGTGGCAAGGAAACCTATATGTTTGGGTTGTCTGAACAGATGGTTAGAACTACTGTTTGAGCTGTGCTGAGCTAATTTGGCTAAAGAAGATCGCCAGGCACAGAACAATTTGTGCTATGGTCAGTTTGCGTAATCAGGAGATAGATCATCTGGCTTGACCATCGCAAAGAAGGGAAAAATACAGGGATGACCCAATAAAAAAGGGCAAACTTTTAAAAGAATATTATTTTGATAGGAGAGATTCTCAATGCCTTGGAAAGAAACCCCAGGTCTCGCTGATGTAATCTCAAAGAACACTCAGTAGTGGAGGAGCATGAACCCTAAATTATGATATAAACTGTATTAATCACTTTGCTTCAGTTATGGAACAGAGGTAGTACATATCTTAGTAAAAGACTGGCTTTCACTGAGAACTCTACGATATTCTGAAACTCAGCTTGTTGGGTTTGCTAACAATTATGGAAAAAAGTAGCTCAAAAGCAAGCCAAATGAATTATAAACAAAAAAAAACTGATCAGAACAAATACAATATAAAGTTAAAACACAATTATTATCAAATCTTACTCACTATGGAAAACTTACCCTTAATCAGTAGCTAGGTCATAAAGATAAGACTTAATACAAGGTCAACTGGATTTTCAAACTAACATCATGTTTATCCCCACTGATTTAAACTGCCTTTTATTGCTTATTTCTCTCACTCTATCTATCTCAGGTCTCTTAATTAAGCTTTCTATTTTCTGTCAGTATTTTAGGTTTTTTTTCTTTATTAACTGATCACATTAACTCAGAAATTATCTATTTGCCATTGTCTAGTATAGTAATCCTTATTTTTTAATCTGCTGTTGATTAGCTACTTTTAACACAATTTCTCGGTCAAGCCAATTTCACAGCTAAAATTCATAGGCAGCATATGCATGCTTTTGCTTATTACTCAAATTCCAGAATACTCATTCTTATGACTGTTTCCTGAGGTAGAAAGTTACCAACCTCAGGAGGACTTGACTGATAAATACATGCACGTACAACTCTTTTTTTTTTTCTTAAAAAAAATCTAAATGTTTATAAGCTGGCCACTATTTCTAAATTAGACCCTATTCCCAGACATACAGAACAGACATAAAATGCTTAGTTACACACTGCATCAGTTATCAATCAGAAGGTATTTATTTTTTACACATACTTTGCAGAAAACTAGAATTGATGTACTAGAAACTTCTGCAAAGCCTAAATATGTTTTGTGAAAAAATGACAGAAACTGACACATATTCAAATCACACCTGCTACACCAAAATCTCACTCTGAGTGGACATAAGCTGTGTTAATTCCAAGTACACAACACACAAGACGGCTCTCAGTAGCAGCCAAACATACTTCTGAAGCTTTAAGGCTTGACACAATTGTTTGACTCATGAAAGGGAGGTTTGAAATCAACTCTGAAGCTTGCAATAAGATTGGACTCTGCAAAACACTTTGGAAAAACAAACAAAAAAGACTCCCCACCCCCTATGGACTTATAATAGTTCTGAAAACTCATTACTGGCAATTAATTAGCTATCACTTGGCAAATATCAGTTGGCTTCAGGTACTGTCACCAGCCATACGGACCACCAGCAGAATGTGTGTTGCATCTTACTAGAGACATGCTGAAAATAGAACTGCAACATACGGCACATATGACTTGTGTGTGATGCACTTCTAGCAACAAAGAGTATTCCTCATTTGGAAATTGCAAAGTTCTGCAAATTGATCATAAGCCGTCTTTAGCAATTTCACGTAGACAGCTTCACTAACAGAAAACGTGTTTATGTTGAAAAGGGAATACTCAAACCTTTGCAAGTGCAGCAAAGCAAACAGCAGTATGGAGATGCTACACCCAGCCCATCTAAAAGTACCGGGCTCCGAAACCTGGGCTGCGTTCAGACAGGCACCCACTCCTGGGCCAACACAGTGCCCAGCCAGCCTGGGTGGTTCCGGGGCAGGAACCTGGCTGCCTCTCCACCGCAGCGACGTGGTTTCTCCAGCAAACGAGCCCTTCCCGGCTGGGCCGGCCCAGCTGGGCCCAGGGTGAGGCACGGAAATTACTTTACAATCTGTGAGGTTCTAAAGAAGGTATGTTTATTCAGCACTGGACACACGGGGGATAGCTCTGCCCAAGACCTGTGTAAATTCCCAGCAGCTGCGAGCTTGGTTAAATGCTGTGAAGTACTGCATATTCACAAAAGTTCTAGGAGTGCCTATACATATTCACAACCTGTCCCCGAGAAGGTGGTTCTTATTACAATAAGTTCTGGGGAATCATTTCCACAGTCTCTACCTCGGGCCCGTCCTGGTTGCGCCTGTGCAGTGATCGTGAACTGGGGTCTCCTTCACTGTACACTTTCACCTCCGGCCTGATGTGCTGGGTTGGCTGGGACTCAGACTGGTGAGTTGGTTAGAACTGGCCTATCTCTTGTCCTGTGCCCAAGATTCTGTTATGTAGTTCACCCAAGGATGCAGCTAGGGTTTTTTTTTTATATTTGTGGAGCCTGTGAAGTCGTCAGTGAACTCCTACTTATCATACAGTAAGTTACACAAAACTCTAAGTTAGCGGGTTAAGGGTTAACTCCCAAAGTGTTAGTTCTTTAAGCTCTAGTTACTCACTTCCCTCTATCAAGGGCCCAACAGCCGAGCCGCCCCCGCTACTTAGCGCACGCGCCACCGCGCCACCCGCAGGCTGCGCATGCGCCGCGGGATCGCGCGTGCTGCCTCCGGTTTGGCTCATCCTTCGCCCGCCGGACTGGGAGCCGAGGCGGCAGCGGCGCATGCGCGGCCCCGCGTCCTTCGCCATGTCCTCTAACCGGCGCATGCGCCCCGCGTCCGGCGCTGCGGGCGGTGGGTGGCGGAGCGGCGCGGGGCGGCTTGGGGAGCACGGCCATGGCGGGGGCGCTGCGGAAGGTAAGGCGGGGGGGCCGAGCCGAGCGAGGCGGGGCAGGGCAGGGCAGCGCAGCTCAGCTCCCGGCGGCCGCGCCCCGCGGTGGGATCTCACCCTGCGCTGCCCCGTCGGGTTTCGGGGCGGGGGGTTGTGAGAAAGGGCCGAGGGGAGCGTGGAGCCCGGCGGGCCCGGCGGCAGCTGCTGGCGGGGCAGCAGCGACCGTTAGCAAAGGGGGCGAGCCGGTCGTGTGGGGAGGAAGGATGCGGATAGGCCCGGGGTCATCCCTCCAGGACGGCTGAGCGTCGGCTGCTGGGGGCCGTGAGCTGCTCCCTCTCCTCACCCTCGCCTTCTTGTCCCGTGGTCAAAACTCTGCAGATTGGTGTGTGCAGTGGGGGGCGGAGATCATATCACGGAATGATCCCCGTCAGGTATATCTCGAGGCAAAATGAATAACCAGGTAGCATGGAAATAGATGATTTAGTGTATTAAATATGTTCATGCTCTTTGTGCAGACCAGTGGACTTGTAGGACTGGCTGTAACTGAAAACCCTCATGAGGTATGTTACTTGTCTTGTTCTGTATTTAATGGAAATTAAATGTTTTTTGTTACATGCTTGCATATGTAGATACACTGTGCACCTTAAAGTGGTGCCAACTTAATGAAGGTGTAAAAATATTCCAAAATGACAAAGGAGTAAAATTAATTCCTAAGAGTTTAATTCATAAAATTAGGGGTTATTTTGCATATGTAGTTTTTGTTGTATGTGCTGATTTAAAAAAACTCCTTTGTACTTCTATGTACCTCCTATAGTACTTCTATGAAACAATATTTCTCTCATCTCCATTGCAAAAGCAAAGAACTCTTTAAATTCAGTTCTTCATAAATGTGATTTCTACTTCACAAACATACAGGTTATTTCTGCCTTACTATGCTGTGTTTCCATCAAGTACTGACATAACATACAAAGGGGACAGGCTGGTCTTATCTAATAGGGGAGGTGTGGTGCAAAGCCACATCAAGGCCCTGTGATGGCAAGCACTGTTGAGGTTGGCATACTTCAGTGGTTCTTGGGAACCATGTTAGATGCTTCTTGTAGCAATTTGGCGCTTGGTTTTTACCTCCTCAGGCTCAGTAATGAAAGTATGTTTGTGTCATCTTGCTTGCTTATTCTGGAGGCATGGGCTTTGAAAGGACTTATTTAATTTCTCTGTGCTTTGAGATTTCCCACTATGCAACGATTCTATTTCAAAAATGCTTTTGCCACCAAAAGTTAGGAATAGTGTCAAAAAGAACCACTGAAAAAATTGTTATTATTCTGTACAAATGATTCTAGCTCAGTCTACAGCTTTGTCAGACGCCTTCTGGGTAAACTTAATAAATTTGACAGTGGTAACTTCCCAGTCCTGATAAATCCCAGTTTTGCCCAAGACAGGGTTCTCTGGTTCAGACTTAGTTATTTTGTTAATCCTGCATTTCTGGATTGATTACCATAACCCTATATATTTTGTGTCTATGTAGCTAGTAGCTTAAGACAGACCAGCTGTTAAATACTTGTACCTGTGTATTTTAACCATGTCTTGCAATCACTTCAGCGCCTGAGGATACTGTACACAAAAATCCTTGGTGTCCTGCAAAACATTCCCAAAGATGCAGCATATAGGAAATACACTGAGGATATTGTAAATCAGCGATTTAATTTGGTGCAAACGGTAAGTACGGGGCTGTTTCATAAATGTTACACATGAAAAGATTTTTAAGATGAGAAAGATTATTTTTTTAAAATGACTACCTGTTTTTCAGAAGTAGATGTAGCTTTCAGATATCAGATCAGAAATAATTGAAGTCTTGAGATTTATTTTTGTTATTGACTGGAATATTTTGATGGTATATTAAGAAGAATTGTAAACTTCTTACTGGTGAAAATTAGAAGAAAACAGTTTTTTGAAGATTTGTAATTTCCACACTCTTGCACAAAAAATGCATGTGCTCTTATCAGTGTAGTATCTTAGCGCAATCTGTGCCTTTGACATTTCAGAACACTTTTTGATACATTAAACTATGCAATACTGGTATTGTGTATTTAAGGTGATAATTGGAAGTTTGCATATCATTTCATAAAAAGCTAAGATCAGAATTTTCTTTCAAGATACGTACTAAAGTACTTTGCTGCTAGTGCTTCTTTGGATGTCATTAAGTAGTACTTGGGTTTTGTATTTATCACTGGAAGTTTGATGTTTGTTTTCAAATAAGAAAAGTGTGTGAGATTTCTTTGCTAACAAAATGACAGAAGCCAGCTAATTTGATGGTAGTTCTGAGGAAGACTAGGGTGTGATCTAGTTGAATTATAGTTTTTGTGTTTTAACTGGACTTTCTACTTCTCAGTAAAAATTAACATTTGTTTATATGTATTTGAATACACAGGAGACTAATGTGGAAAAACTACAGGACAAACTGAATAGTGGTCACATAGAAGAAGTCATTCTACAGGTAAAGTGGGCAAACGTAAGGTTTGGGAGCAGTGGTTTATAGTGCTTCTTCGGCTGAGCTTCTATTTAGAAAGTTGGCGGTTTTCCATAACTTTTCTGCAAAACAAACAATCAAACAGGAAAAAAAAAAATCTGAGAATGAAAGGTCATGTGGTGATTAGGATGACCATACTGAAAGCTAACACAATTAACGTGTGTCTACTGTATTACACTTTCATACATACCATGTGTACTTACATTGCTTCTTACAGAGTC
The DNA here is from genome assembly GCF_964273445.1 of Streptopelia decaocto. NCBI lineage: Eukaryota > Metazoa > Chordata > Aves > Columbiformes > Columbidae > Streptopelia > Streptopelia decaocto. The sequence continues at coordinate 24,209,927 of NC_138663.1, forward strand.
TAAATCGGTGGAAAATGCAGAAGATGATTGAATAATATTGAGGGATAATCCAAATAGACTGGAAAATATAATGAAATTGTTTTGGGAATGGCAAGGTGAACGGTTTGGGTGTTTTTTTTTTTTTTTTAAAAAAAAAACAACCAAAACACAGAGTTTCTTTTGATATGTATAGGTGAAATTTGTGGCAGTCTGTGACTAATAGGTAATGACATCACCGAGACAATGAACTGAAATAGAGGTAATTTAATACTTTGGCAGTTTTATAGAATTTAAGAATTTGTTTATGGTGTTTATTAACAGGCTGAAAATGAGCTTTCCCTGGCAAGAAAAATGATACAGTGGAAACCATGGGAGCCTCTAGTTGAAGAACCTCCTTCTGACCAGTGGAGATGGCCAATATAATTTTCAAGAGAGTGTAACCTCTTGAAAGAAAAAAAATAATTAATCTATTGTTGCTGACAATTGTCTTTAAATTAAAGAGATTAGTTCATAAAAAGATGTTTTGTCCTAGTGTCCACTTACATTTAGCAACCTAAAGACTGTTTCCAATTTGTTGCAAAAATAGTTTAAGAAAATTATTTTCAGCTCTTGTACGACCTTTGTTTTATTTCCTGTTTTAATTTCATTATTAACAGGTTATTTGTGCCTTGTGTTTATTGACAGAATCCTGAGTGTCTGTAAGGGTATGAGTGAGACACTGGATGCCCCGTCCCTGAAAGTGTTCAAGGTCAGGTTGGATGGAGCTTTGAGTAGCCTGGTCTAGTGGAAGGTGTCCCTGCCCATGGCAGGGGGGTTGGACTAGGTGATCTTTAAGGTCCCTTCCAACCCAAACCATGCTATAATTCTATGATTGTGAGCTATTTTTATAATCTGTGTTTGTATGTTAACAAATATTATAGGCCATTTGAAATGAAAATCAAAGTTGTAGGAAAGTGTGATCCTGCCCTTCACTCCCAGCTTTGGTTGTGTATTTTTGCCAGCCACTGCCAGTGTGTTAATGATCATGTAGTTGCTGAGATCAGGGGTCCAATGTGATGAAAACCAAGCCTACCCAAAATAACAGGATTTTAGGTTTCAGCTGAGTCGGTCCTGAACTGGCTGACTCTGCTGCCCACATAAACGTTGACTGTCAGAAGCACTGAGAAGACCCAAGATGGGAGGGCTGAGGGGGAGAAGGAAGGCCACCTCTCAAGGTGACAGCAGGAACATTTTTTTCATTAGCAGGAAGGTTACTATACTTAGCATAAGACATGTGGTACAAACTCTAGTATTGGAGTCTTACAAAGGTTTTATATGTAAATGTGTACTGTATAGATTTATTTGTATATTATTAATTCAGACCTTGACCATTGCTTAGTAATATGAAAAATTCGGTGGATCTTGACAGATCTGGCTAGTTTCTTTGAAACATTTACATGGACATAGTGCCTGCTTCTTCTGAAAACTTTTGTTTACAGATTGAAGCTTATAAGCCCAAATTAAAAATATACAAACTAGATCTAACAATACTGTACAAGTTTGCCTCTACTCACATTTTTTTGAGTACCATTAATAAAGCTCTTGCAAGTTTCATGGTAAGAATATAGTTGAATGACAAAAATCTGCAGTTTAAGTGTTTGTGGCAGACTGACACTGCACTACCTTATTTACATAACATTACAGCTACATGTCATAGGTGTTTTCCCATTGTCATTAGGCCTACCTGTGACAATTATTATTAATGATTAGTTACATCTTTATATAATATTTCATACAATCAGGGTATTAGGGGAATAGGACGGTAGAAAATTAGTAAGTACAGCTAGGGTATTGACTCTGGCAACTATTTTCACTGAATTCTTTAGCATTGTTTTTTTCAACTATCACTGTAATAACAGAAATTTTTACATTTTGAAAATTGAAAAAGTGGAAAATATTTTGCTTCTTTAGCTGTTTTTGAAGGCCTTTTCAGTTTTGAAAAAAGTAGAAGCTGGTCTCTTCTGAGAGAAAACCACTAGGTGGCAGTCCAGAAAAGTGGTTTACTACGAAGTCAACAAACACAGTTTTCACATGAGAAATATTAAAGGATTACAAACTTGAAAGAGGGTGAATTATGTAATAAAAAAACCCTGAAGTCTAGTGTGAATGCTATTGGCAGGCAGTACTTGAGGCGGGGGGGAAGAAGTTGCTGGAATATGGTGATAATTGGTGTTGGAATTCTTTCTACTCTTTCATAACTGAGACATTAGCTGAACTCTCTTTTTGCTCTGTTATTTTTTCCACTTCTAAAGCCATATTTGTTGTCTGACTCAATAGCTCCTATGAGCTTGTGAGTTGTGTTACAGAGGAGAGGAAGTCTCTTGTCCCATTGCTGCTGAAATTTTGTATCTGGTCTTTTAAAACTGAGTTTAACTGATTGAAAGCATACCAGTATCTTGACAAATGCAGGAATATATCCTCGGTACAGACCCTAATATAGGTTGTTTACTATCTTGAGGGGATTTTTTTGAGAACTGTATTTCCTAATTTATATTCTCAATGATTTTTCTGGTCTGTGTTTCTTTCATGCGACTCAAAATAGGATCATTTTCTAAATCTTTACCCAAAACACTGGATTAGACTTCACAAATGTTTTTGTTTAGGAATCAGTTATCTTGAGTCTTAAAAAGGTTCTACTGAAACCAGCTCTGGGAATCATTAAGGATTTCTCAGCTTTCTGAACTTTTTATCTAATTCTCAGAGTGTCTTATTAATTTTCATTATTTTTAATTAGTTAAATTTGATTTCATTATCTTAGCATAAATTAATTACTATGCTACACAAGATTACTCAGTTTTATGTTGTAGCATCAACTTTAAATAGCAGTTATTGAGAACAAAGGTAGGAAAAAAAAATTGATTGCAATTTTGAGGTGTAATAGTGTGTGCCTTTTAGACATTGTTGTGTAGTCACATCATCCTTGTTCCTGCCTGATTTAAAAATACATCTTTGCTAAGAAGAGAAACAGTAATTTTTACCTTGCTATTAACTCTGTAACTATGTATCTGATATTTAAATTCACACTGTAGCAACAAACCACTACACACATTTTACAGACAAGAGAGAATCTATATTAGGAGTACTATGTTACAAATAATTTATTTTAAGATAAGTATGCTAGCAAGGCATAATTTGGAGACTGATTGTAATGATTTTGCTTGATTTTTCTCCATTAACTATGTTGGAAATACATGATGATGTGAAAGATTTTATCATTATTTGCTGTAATATGGTAAGTTAAATCACTGCAAGCCTTAGAATTAACAAATTGTAGCTCTTTAAAACAGTTTGAGATCATCTGATTGAAGTTGTTAAGCAAGTGAAAATCAGCCTGTCTGCAGGACAGAAAAGCAGCACTCGGATTGCCGTGCAGCGACAGTACTGAGGGGCTTGTTATTGCCAATGTGCTCTCTCTGCTACTTAGCCTATTTTGTGTGGTTGTGTTCTGAGCAGGGCACCATTTTAATCTTTGACATAATTTCTGATTGTGTTCAAAGGGAGATGAATGAAAACTGCTTTTTAAAAAAAAATACAGCATATATGCTATTTCATCAGAAAAAAATGAAAAATCATCTTGCAAACAAAATTAGTTTTTTGAATCAAGTTGACTATAGAATAGTGAAAGAGTGGCACAAAATGATGTATCTTTCTATAGTTACTGCTGGTCCTGTTCTACCCTGTTCAAGTTCAATTGAGATTTTGGAAAAAAGAGCATTAACAGCAATAATGGGAAGTTTCTGTCCTGTTGATGGGAAGCAGGCCCATGTTCATATGTCGAACAATGTCTGTGAAACATGGTAACAGTGTCCATGGCATATTGTTAGTGAGTATGGATATAATGTCAATGCCTACTGAAATATAACTTTTTTTCAGCATTCTCCTAGAGTTGTGATACAGAACTGTGTATTTCACCTCTGAAATGATTGGGTGAAGTGAGCGTAGTCTCAGTGTTCCTGTAGCATGCTGAAACGCTTTTAAGAGTTGCCTCGGAAATCACACATCAAACACCAGGAAATTCCATTTCAGATGGTTTCAAACACCAGGAAATTCTGCTTCATATGGTTTTAGTTCTGGTATGTGTGTTGTAATTTCCACTCAAACCGCCTCGGTGCTTGCAGCAGATCCGCAGTCCTTCTCAGGGAGAACAGCACCATTGGGCTGAGCAGACCACACAGTGAGGATGCGAAGGGCTGCAGGGCAAGGGCTTTCGGCATCCAGACACAGCAGCTGTTGCTAATACACAGGAAACAGTTTGGGGTGTTAGTGTGATTTCTGCTACTATCTGCAGTATAAACTGGAAAGAAAAATGCCACTATAAATGGTAAAATCTTCACCTCGCTATGGATGACAATATAGGACATGGCCGTTGTCAGGAACACGGGTGTGCTCACACTATGACACCGAGGCACATGTGCCCACCAGAGGGACCGGCATGGCAGCAGGGAGGCAGCGAGCAGCTGTTGCTGCAGGTGCTGCCTTCCCAGGTGCTGTGGTGCTTCTGCTCACTGTGGCGGGGTAAAGTGCAGCCAGGGAGGTTTCTGTGCCTTTGCCCTTTCGCAGAATCACAGAATGGTTGGGATTGGAAGTGACCTCTGGAGATCACCCAGTCCAACCCACCTGCTAAAGCAGGTTCACCCAGAGCAGATCACACAGGAATGTGTCCAGGTGGGTTTTGAATGTCTCCAGAGAAGGAGACTCCACAACCTCTCTGGGCAGCCTGGTCCAGTGCTCTGGCACCCTCAAAGTAAAGAAGTTTTTTCTTATATTCAAATGGAGCCTCCTGTGCTTCAGGTATTGACCCTTGCCCCTCATCCTGTCGCTGGGCGCCACTGAAAGGAGGCTGGTCCCGCCCTCTTACCTCTGCCCTCATTGCGCATGCTCCTGGTGCTGCGGTCCCGGCCTCCGCGAGGCACCGCCCATTCCCGGTTGCTATGGCTACCGCGACGCGCCGCCGACGCCAGACGCGGCTGCTCCAGAGAGGCCGCCCGGGGTGAAAGTAACGGCTGCGGGGCCGAGCGGGGCGCGGGGCGGGGGAGAGAGGCGCGCTTGTACGCCGAACCGCCACCGAACCCCTCCGGCCCCGCTGCGCCCTGTGCCAAGGGCCGCCTTCCCCCGCGGGACCGGCGGGCCTGTGCTCCGCCCACCGCCGCGTGCCGGGGCCGCCCTGTCCTGGCGCCGGGCGGAACAGCTGCCTGCTGGCTGGGGGTTTGCGTGAAAAGGGGCTTGAATCCTTCCGGCCCGCGTCATTTCAGTGGCAGCACGGAAAACCGTAGAGGCGTGCTGACTCTGGGTGACAGTCCTGCATCAATTCTTACCTCTATAAGGGATTTATCTCTATGTATTCTTTATATAAGTTATGCTGACTGCCTGCTGTCAATGCTATGCGTCATTAGCACTGTTAAAGAGCAATGAGATGTTAAATGTTTTGCGTTTGGTGGAAGCAAAGACCTCGTGCTACTCTAAATAGGCTGTTTGGGAATAGAGGAAAAGCTTTTCAGGTTAGTAAGTCATCCATATGCTTGGTGGTAGAAATGTTCTACTATGCAATTGTAAATAGATACTGTGAATGTTTTTGCAGAAAGGTTAAAAATGTGCAACTGATACTTTAGGAAATGGAAGATATATCGGATAGGTGCTTTCACGTTGTTGGAACAGAAGGGTCAGGTGCAGAGCAACCATCTGCATCCTCAGAAAGAGCAGGCGGAGAGACCAAGAACGGGGACCCGGCAGAGGAACCTTTGCTTTCAGGAGCTGCAGGCACTGTGCAGGCAGAGGAGGACAGCGAGCAGCAGGCAGCTCTCAAGGAACAGGAACAGTCAAGTGTAACACAGCAGGGACAACCTAGAGAAGGACCAGGCAACCCAGAAGTGATTGGAAATAACAAACAAGATGTGTTTGAGCCAGATGCCCCATTCAGAGCATCATTTGAGAGCACATCTCCAGTTACAAATGAGAACTGTTCTACTTTACCTGAAGTAAGAAATTCAGAAAGAGAAGAAGAAACATCTCAAAACTCAGTACTCTCAGAGAATACTGCAAGTGGGGCAGTAACAGGTAAAGAAGTTATTAAAATGGTGAACATTAGGGCTTTTAAGAGGTTTCTTTTTCTTCAACTTGGTTATGGCTTCTTGCATGCCACACACCCTCATTCTGTTCATGTTTGCTGTTTTTTGGTCTTGAAGTGACTTCTCAAATTCTTATCCAAAACATACTTGTAAAGGTGAGGAATGTACTCTTTATGTCAAGTTGCAGTAGCAATTTATAGACTAATATGGCATTTTATAGAGTGATCTTCATTTCCAGAAACGTGTGTGGGTATGTATATGTGCTTTGTGCACATTTGCTTTGTGCACATTTGCAAAACATTTGTGTGGGCACATGGGCTAGTAACAGTTTAGACTAGAACATAGCAATCATTCAGTGGCAAACAATGATAGGACAAGGGGTAATGGGATCAAGCTGGAACACAAGAAGTTCCACTTAAATTTGAGAAAAAACCTCTTCTCAGTAAGGGTGACAGAGCACTGGAACAGGCTGCCCAGGGAGGTTGTTGGAGTCTCCTTCTCTGGAGACATTCAGAACCCGCCTGGACATGTTCCTGTGCGACCTCACCTAGGCGTTCCTGCTCCAGCAGGGGGATTGGACTAGATGATCTTTTGAGGTCCCTTCCAATCCCAAACATACTGTGATACTGTGAATCATCTTACTATTTTACCTCTCTTAGATTCCCCTGTAACTTACCCACCACCTTTCCGTTATCCATGCCTTTCTCCTACAGTCCCCAAAACGCTCCATCATCTCCCGCGTTCTAGGTGTCCTGTGTTACTTCCTCTTCCCAATTCAGTGCCTCATTTTCTTAAGTTTTCAGAGTGGGAGGTGGCACATCACATTCAGCAGGTGAGCGCAGTGAGTGACTCTTGGAGTACAGACCTGCTGACCGCTGCCTTCTTGCTGGGCTGCACTCGGGCACTCTCACTGCGGGTAGCTGGCAATCACAGCCTAGGAAGGGCTCTGTGCCAAAGCCAGATAGAGTCTTATCTCTAAATCAAAAAGTAGAGATTTCTGGAGCTTTGAGTTAAGCGGGTCTGGTTCAGAATATAGTTTTTAAATAAACACCACAATGTTAAGTATTGTGTGAAAGACAACAGTGATTCAGCCACTGTATGCTTAGATCAGGTCTAAATTGGGGCAGATTTAGGTAAGATTTTTCAATAAAAATTCACTGTACAAAAGGATAATTTTGATTTGAAATTATGCATTTGAAAATAAACACATTTACTTACTGTAACTTTTAAGAAATAGTAATGTGAGTGACTTTATGTGGTGACAATACTATATTAGATATCCCTTTAAAAAGTATGTGATAACGCTGTTTCAACTTTCAAATAGACTGCCTTTCCAGCTCAAAAATCTATAATGTTTCTGCGTTGCAATGTTTCAATAAAATCGTCTCAGGGTAAACTTGAAATAATTATTAGCTGATTAGGAATTAATTTTGGTTTTATTTTTAGGAAGTGTGATTGAGGACAATGAAACTCTTAGGAGCACTAGGGCTAACCTTGATGAAACTATCCAGTCTGAGAAGTTGTGTCTTGATCAGGAACATTCTCCTGGGAAAGCAGTTCAAGAGGATTACCATATGCCTGATGTCATAACTGTTAGAGTACAAACAGGTAAATGCTGTTCTTAACACCTGTATCGATATATAATTGTGCTTTAATCTCAGTCTGTTACTAAATGAAACAATGTTTTTATATTGAAACTTCCATTTTAACAGATTCTGATTCATTCCAAGATGTAGTTGTAAAAATTGAAAGACCTACCTATCAGAAACCATTTCTGGGTGGATTTAAAAACAAGATAACAGGAGTGGAATTTCATAATGCAGGATCACAAACTATACCCAAAAAACAACTTGACAAAGGAATTCAGTTATTCTGTAGGGAAACTCAGGTAATGGCTTTGTGGCGTCTTTTTGAAATGTTGTTTTTGCCAAACGAAATAGAATGTTGACACCATTATTTCCAATAGGAATGAGGAGGTAGATCAGAAATAAGTGTGCAACTGAAAGTATTTAGTGGATTAATATCATTAGTCATGTGATTTTTGTTACAAATAAGTAATTTTGTCACTTATTGTAATGAGACAAATCTCTGTATATTTTGTAATAATCTGACATGCTTTTTTTTTTCCCCAGACTGTTTTTGAAAAAAATAAGCCACAACAAACAAACAACACAACATCAACACAGATGACTAAAGTTGGCCTGTATGTGTCAGTCGTGACTGACAAAATAATAAGTCCTGGAAAGTATCTTACAGCAGACGAATACCATGAACGTAGACTGAAAGCAGTAAGTTCTCACCTGTTTGAAACTATCTGTAAAGCAAAGTATTATGAAGGTTATCTGAATATTTAATAAGTGTTCAAAGAGGGTATTTAAAAGTGAACTGCAAAATGTCTGCTTAATCTTCACATTTTGTAATCTTCCACATATGGGGGAAGCGTGTGTTTGCTCTATGTTTTTAGTGACATTTGGACTTTGTGATTTCTTAAGAATTCTCAATTTACTGTTTTCTATCTTACAGTGACAGTTAAGCTTCCATATAGAGCATTAGGGATTACAACAGGCTCGTCCCTATGGCGTTCCCACGATGTCTTTGGAAGGACCTGAGCTATATGTTTAATGTATGACCTCAGATGCATGGAGTACTGGGTTAGGGTTTAGGACACCTGCATTCAGCTTTTGTGTTTTCTGGGGTTGGTTGGTTGTTTTGACAGACTTGGTAGGTTACCTTTGGCAAACTGTTCCTGTTTGGATTGTGTTCAAGTTACCTGCTTTGGCACTGAGGTAGAACCCCTCTGTTCACACACATGCGATGGGTCTGTGGGCTTTTCTGGTGCGCTGAGTTGACTTGTGCAGGTGATTCCAGTGACAGATTCTATATATTCCTTGTGCAGAGCATGCCATTTATGCATTCCAAATTGCTTTTTGAAAACCATGTCTACAGTGGCTGCACATCTAAATTAAGTACGCCCAGCATCATGTTAGGTGAGGCACTGCTTTGTAAATGCTGTAGTTATTAAATTGATGGCTTAAAATAGACAGACTGAATCTAACTAAGTGGAGGAACAGTTGATTCCCCAAGTGTGTAAGTAGGATAATTGTATTTTCACGATAGACAAGGTATGTCGAAATCTTCTGGGTAGAAGTTTTCTGTTAGAACTTCTTATTTGGTCAGCATCAGCTCAGGGCAATAAGCATCTTGTAGAAGTGGAACTCAAATAGGTAACCATTTCCTCAGGACTGCCAACATGCTTTGCTGTGATCATTAGTGCTGTGTACTGAAATCTGTAATGTATCCATAGGTAATCTATAATGCACAGTAGAGAGACATCAGGATGGTCTTGGTTCCAGTTGATGGATTTGCACAGTGCAGTGTAGTTCTGTATTGAAATACTCGCTGAAGACATATTCAGGAGAAATGTTAGGTTAGGATATCTCTAGAGACAGTGTAACTGTATTAGTGTGTGTTTGTGCTTGACAGCCTTTAGTGCTGAGCAAGGCTTGTTAGCTCCTGATATTGACCTGGTGAAACTGCTTGTGGTGTGAGTGCTGACCCAGCTGGCAGGAGCTTGAACTTGTGCCTTGTCCTCCCTTAGCACACTACAGACATTTCCCACGTCTTCAGTAGCCACACCCTGGGAAGGTGGATTTTATAATATTCTTTTTTAAGTTCTGTCATGACAGCACTGGTAGCATCCATTGTTTGTTTACAAAGAAATTGCAGCTGATCTTCTGTGTACGTGTTGATTTTTCTATCTAGAAATGTAAAAGAAATTTTGCAAATATGTGTCTAAAATTCCCAATCTAAACAACTTATAAATTGATAGGAAGATGGGGACCTCTGCTTACAAATCTGGAGAGAAAACAATAAAAACAATACATTGCAAAAGACCTTTTTTAAGGGGAGGTGGATTTTGTAGTTGCATTTGATGTTGCATTTATGTTTCAACTTAAATATTTGAATTAGTTTCTACACTGTACTCACTGGTTAAACTCCTGCAGTTACCTAAGTAAGTAAGCATACTAGTGTTTAAACTGGTTTTGTAGCATTTAAATGATTTTGAGTACAAGTCTTAGAAACTATAGTTAAATAGCTAGAAAAAATAACAGTTAAGAACAAAATGTTATGCTATTTTGTTTTAAATTCATGATTCTTTGGTGTCGTATCACATATAGGTAATAGTATTACAGAAATATTTCCGTCGCTGGCATGCTATGAATATAGTACAAAAGCTGAGGGAAAAAAAGAGGTTAAGGCTGGCATGGGAGGCACAAGAAGAGTTACAGAAAAAAAAAACGAAAGAAAAAAAGCTGAGAAGGGAGAATGAGCGAAGACTGAACCCTAAAACAAAAGAAGACTTTGAGCTACTGTACCATGCTTTAGAACGTAAGTTTTTTTCCTAAAGAGGCACTCTTAAATCTGCAAAATAGTAGTATGTTTAAAACAAACTTAAGTTTTTTACATTTCTTCAGATAACTTCCTTGATTTTTTTTTTTTAATTTATGGTGGAATTTCATTTTTAAATAATTATTTGACTTCTGCATATTAGTAGAAGCAGAAAAAAGTCCTTGGCACTGTGTAAGCACTGTTCGGCAATAAATAAAACATCTCTGTGTTATCAACATCCAAAGCGTAGCACCATGTAAACTGCTATGAAGAAAATGAACTCTATCCTAACCAAAACCAGTACATCTTTTTTTAGAAAATAATCAGCTTGTAGAATAGTGCTACTTGGCAGTTTTATTACTCTTTTTTTTTCATTCATCTCTAATATTAAGGTCAGCTAGAGGAACAGGAACTGTTTGGTTTTTTTAATCAGTTACTTTAGTCTTTTTATTTTACATTTTAAATGTTGAAAATAGTGCCATGAAGAAATTAGTATTAAGATCCATCATATGACATTTATTATAATACAGATTTCTTTATAATGGATAAAATTTTTGACCAGATTTTACAATATATGACTGAGGTTATTCCTTTTGTCTTAGTTATCTTCTACTGATGCTTTTTCTCCTTTCTTGTTTATTCAGTGTTTCACAAAACTGTGTTGTCAAAATTTTAACAATCTGTTAGGGTCCTATAGGGCGTCCTGATAGTCTTACTTGTCCACCTGACCTACCTTAAACTATCTCAGTTATTTCTTCCGAGGTAAACTGAGCAGAAATTTGGCAGCGTGTGTTATTCATAGAGCTAGGGATCATGATTCAAGAATTCCCAAGTTATATGTTAATCTTTTAATGCTGTCATGCTTTGTGTGGCATTGAACAAATCACTTTGTCTGAATTTATACGACTCATAAATATTACTGTTTGTGACAAATGTAAAAATTATTACTGGTCTTAAACTTTAGAATTTTGGGAATAGTATCTTCATTACATTTGTAGTTTGTTAGGAATTGTTTCCCCTGCCCCCTTTTTTCTTCATGGATAGCATTTCACTTCACAAGAATCAGTCCTTTTAAAGGTGTGTCTGACTTTAATCAAAAGCCAATGTACTCAAATAATCATTTTTTCCTCTCCACTTATGGCAAGTGCTACTATTTGGTATCTGATTTCCCACAGTATTTTATTTAAAAAACCTGCTTCCTAGCTAATGCACTGTCAAATGTAAGATCCACTTATTTTTTTTATTTAGGCTTGCAGAGTCTTATTTGCAATAGAGTCAATAAAGCCAAATTAAAGCTGTGAATGAGCACTGCTATTCCCAATATTTTCAGATTTAAACTTAGGGTTATATAATTGTCTCTTTTGCTTATTTTAATGTCATTTGCTTCACAAATAGTAAAACCTGCAGCTATGCATGTTCAGGAATTTAATATCCAGGCAACCTGAAAAAGCATGTGCCATTTCAAAACTGGAATAGAGCAAACTCCAGTATTTGAAATGTCTTTTTAAGGTTTTGTTAAAAATAATTGTCTGGTGTAAAAATTTTCTGCTTTGTTTTTGTTTACCATTGTTGACTAGTTGCTTCTCTATGTGGAGAGTTGCAGTCATGCTCTTTATTTTAAGAGAGCTTAGTGATTCTAGGAAGTTTTTTTTCCTACCTGCATGTGAAACTACTTTTACATTCTTGTAGTGTCAACAGTCTACACAAGCTAAATCATTGTGACAGTAATAGAATGAGACTATTGTCCTCCAGGGATCTGTGAAGGTTATTGCTGCTGATCACAACAGGGGGATCCTATTACAGGGTCAGCCAGTACAAGCAGTTCCTCTTGGTACAAAAACTTGCCTGTTGACTGTATGGGACAAATGAGATGTATCTATATATTCAGACTGTCTGCATATAAAGACACTCATTATTTATTTTAAAAGTATGATCTACTTTGTTTTATGAAAACTGGAATAAAAATTGTAATGAGTAAAAACTCTGCCTGTAGAACAGATAATCTAAGAGGAATGTTTTTAATTTGGTTACATATATATGGTGAATCAGGAGGTGAGTATTGATGATAACTGGCAGCTTCATTTCTGTAATTACAAAATTGCTTGTTGTATTTATTAGCTCTACCTTTGAAGTTGCTGCCCCCTTCAGGCATGTAAAGTTTCATGTAAATTAATTATATACAGTGCTTTTGTTTACTGAAATGGCTTTATTTAAAAATATATCTTTGACTACTTAGAACTTGTCAAACAGCTGTCATATTAATACCAAAGCTTGGAGAGCCTTAAGGAAATGAATTGAAATATTTTAGAACAGGAAATGTAAGGTATTGTACAGATAAGGAAGCCACAGGCAGAAAATAAACCTTATTCCTTTCCCTCTTCCTGCCTCTAATCTTACCTGATACAGGATGTTATAGGATTTTTCACTAAGTGTGCATCACATATTGGATTGTTTTCTTTTACGCTGGATTTTGCTTTTGCATAACTGTTCAGTAACAATAACAACACTTTGAGATATTATTCAGGAATGTTGAAGTTTTGGAAATAACCTACAGAACTCCAGAGGTATTTGAAATGGAACAGACTCTTCAGAGATGGCAGGAATTGTTATGATGTATGAAAAGGAAAATACTGTCTATCCAGTAAACACAAATTGATTTTACTAACAGATTTCTGTAAAGGCATGTAGTCTGTGTATCAGCAGTTATAGTCAAGAAATGGATGCTACAAAATAAAGCATGAGAGACACATATGTATACATCTGTATGTTTCTATCATGAAGTAGTCTAACATAAGTGCAGTGTGTACCTGTGGTTTGGTGGTTTGACCGTAGGAGTCAGAAGGGCAGATTCTTACACTTGTGCTGCTGTCGCACCACTTCCTTCTGCTTGGAGGGTTCTGTTGGAGAAAAAGAAAGGGAGAGTAAAGCAAAGACTGTCTAGTTATTAATGTGCATCCTTCTGCCTTGGGTGGCAAAAGGGGATGCCACTGAAATATTTGGTGTAACACCTGAAGTGCTGAATGTGACTGCCCATCACATTTTATCTCAGTTTTGGAGGACTTCAAACTTCTTTATGTTTTACTCATTTGTGCAGGGAGAAGCATTGATACCCTCAGCACTGAGTACTGGTGGTACCACAGTAAGATGGTATCCTTATTTGTTTGAGATCATCTCCATGGTATCTTTCTTGTGACTTTGATGAGCAATTGTTTAAATAGTTCCTATTGCTCATACCTTTTTGGAGCTGTTTGACAGTCAAACAGTGAGTTTAGTTATTTTAGATGCAAAATTATGAAGAAATCATTTCATCACACATTTCCACAGGAGCTAAATCCTTTTTCTCACATAGAGCTTCTTTCTACCCTAACCCATCTTTGAGTGTGGAGTACGAATTGCCAGTTTAGGATTGATGTACACACACACACTCTCACAGAACATCTGTATAATTTACATTAACTTCTGGGCCATTTTGCTTGTATTGAAAGTACGCATAACAATCAATTACCTAACATAGAAACTGACTTTTAACAAATATTGAAAATTATGTTATTTCTTTAATATGAAAGCAGAAATTTCACTTGAAAACATATTGTAAAATTACTCAAAATATTTATATCTGTAGTATGGAGGCAGGAGGAGACTGAACGAATTAACAGAACTTATACTGGAGCTGAAAGAAAGGCAGCATTGTGTGGACTTCTGGAAGAAGAGGCACAGCTGATTGCTTCCATTGGGAGACACAAACTAAATGCAGATGAGGAGAATCAACATAAAGCAATACTGAACTTTCTGGATAAGGTCAGTGCTGTAATTTTAGGCTGAACATAAAGAAAACAAAAGTAGAGGAACAGAAAAGACAGGCTACTTGCCAAAAGTAACTTTTCTAGCTTTAACAGTTAATCATGTGAATTCTAATGTTATAAATATCCAAACTATCTAGTTGTTCATGTCAATAAAATTTGGTGCATTTCTTTTTCCAAGCTGAGAATTTCTTAGCTCTGTGACTGATTGAAGGACCAAAAGAGACTTTTAAAATATTTTTTTCCATTCTTTTTACTACTGATGTATGGGAACTGGACTGTAAAAAGTGGTTTGATAACATCTATTACTTTTCTTCATTATGAACAAATTATGTATTTGAAATGTTGGTGTATCTATTACCAAGTTTACTGCCATGATGTGATGATATTCTCTATTTCTGCTTTCAAGACTGAAAAGACCCAGAAAACTAAATATTTAGGAATGATATCAAAACCTTGAATCACTTCTATATTAAATATTTGCTTCTATCATTTGCAATCTATTCTGTTATCTTCTCAGAAAAAGAAGCCTGGAACAGTCTAAAGCAAATATGTTTCTCAACTGAATCTCTATTTTTCTTTTAAGGACTGTTTTCCAGTGTCCCACCTTATATAGCTTACTCCCAATATTTATTTTACAAGTGATACTGTTTTCTTGCATCTAGGAACCAGAAGCAAAATGTTCTTCAGTACCATAATTCCTAGTGATAGTTGTTTGGAGATTCAGGAGTCACATGAGAGACAAGAGACGCGCTCTCCAAACATTGGACTTGTTTCTGAAGCACTTAATACTAATTTATTTATTCATATTTTACATTTATAAATTATGTTATTCAGTAATGAGATTGATTTCTTTTTAATTTGAAAATCTACTGAGCTTCTGAACTGCAACTTTTTATTTTCATGGTTTTTATCATGGCAGCTATAGGGTTTTGACTGTTGTTCTAAATTGTTGACATATGTAGCAGCCTAACTCAGAGGTAAAGAAAGTAACAATTTCTGCATTTCTTAAAAAATAAATAAAATAAATAAAAATAATTTGGGAAATCTCAAAATTCAATGGGTGGCTTGTTATGACAGTAACACTGTGATTTAAACACTGTAAACTGTACTATGAAATTTATCCTGGGAGTGGTGGAATATAGCTGCTTTATTGAGTTATTTCTTAAACTTTGAGCTGATAATGTTAATCTGGACACTTGCGAGTTAAAACTGAAATAACACCTTTCACATCTGAGGACTACAAGCATTTCATTTTGCTGCAATAGCCAATGTGATACAAATGTGCTTCTCTGTGGAAACTTTCGTGCCCTTCTTTCCTACTCTAGGCATGTACCTCCTCATGCATATGTGCTTTTACAGTGGTTTCTACTGGTTGTGTGTGCAATACATTCTAGGGAGTTCTTTTTCACACTGAGCTCATTCTTCAGCATTTGTGTTTTGAAGAGGAAGTATTTAATTAAGCTTTTATACAGCAATCATATTTTCTTAAAGGAATTTGTGTAGTTATTGCTCAGTTTATACCTTTCATATTTTGTGCTATTTCTGCACCCATCCTATGGATTTTCTTTTGCTCTTCTTACCTTTTTCTCTCTATGTCTGTGTTGGTGTGTTTCTCTCCTCAGGTGTTTTTTGTTCAGCTTTCATGCATTGGCAGCAGAGTGCAGTTAAAGTAGTCTTGTGCTCTGAAGTAATACAGATAACAGGATTATTGTAAATTCCACAGCAGTGCCAGCAGACTAAAAGGCAAGAAAAAGCTGGCAAAAAACTCTGGAAGTTTTAGTTTTCTCACATCAGTCTTGAATACATGAAAATAGTCCTGAAAAGAGAAAGCTTGGAATTCTTTCTGAAATACTGGAATGTTCATATTGATGAGACCTCTGTATTTTTTCCCAGTAAAAAGCTGCATAACTTTTTTTTCTTTTTAATTGTTTTATGTGATATCCAGTTATGATGAGGTAGTAAGAAAAATTACAGAAGTTACAGATATGTTATCTTGCTTTTAATAATTTAAACATTATCATAGTATAGTTGGTCTATGTTAAGGGTCACTTTGCAGAGTAGAATACCCAGACTGTTACCTCATATGGGGGTTGTGCAAATTTATCAGGAGAACCCACTTTCAATAACCATTTCCTAGGGTAAACTCTGCCCATTGACTCTCCCTAGCATAAGCAAATGACATTCTGTCTTATTATAAGTGATTACAGGATCAAATGTACATACTGAATTAACTACTCTGTGGAAAATGGTGATTTTTGCCAGTCTGTCGTGCAAAGGATTTGCAACATTGTATAGCTTCTAATGTGGTGAGGGCTTTTTTGTTGTTTGCTTGTTTCAGAATTTCTAGTACTGTACAAAGACAGTGAAACCAAGTCACAAAGTACAGGAGGATGCTTCTTTTTTATGACATGGAGAAAATCGCCTCTTTCTAGTTTTGCAGAAGTTCAAAGATTCCACTAAGGAATTAAGTTTTTTATTTTTTACCAATGTCTGGTTTTGCTATTGCATCTTAATCAGTTTTGGCTCTGAATTGTGACCCGTGATTAACAATACCTCCTTTAATTAGCATTCCACCTCCACTGATAATGTTACTAAATCTAATTATTCAGTGTTAAATCTTTTTTTCAATTATTTTGTCTTTCTTTTGCTTACCTAACTTTATAGTTTATTTATTTTGAAGTGAGAAAAGCTCAATTTTTATTGTGTTGTTATTAATCCTGTCTGTTCTAACTATCCAGTATTCTTGGTATTTTTATTACTTATCACCATAGCAAGCCTATGTATTTGGTCAAAATAATGATTACATCAATGCTGGGATCTTGTCCAGAAAGCTATTCAGCATGTGAATGCTACATGAAGTGTTGCTGTATGTAGTTAACTCACACAGAGATTGCAAAGTGAATTTCACAGTGTTTGTGAGCATTCAAATTCCAAATGCGGTGAGAGGGAATAATTAATACTCAGAAAGATGTTCCAAGTAGCTGTCCCAATGTGTGACTAAGGAAAGGGAGTGGAGTTAGGTGATGGTAGGGAGCAGGTTTTGAACACCATCTTTCTACTGGATTGAGATATCTACTTCCAGGGTGACCTAGTCCCCATGGAACAGTGTGGTTTGCAGCCAAAACCAGACCTCTAGAAAGAGGAGAATGCTCGGACTTTTCAAACGGAGTGGGGCAGCTGACACCATGTAACTTCTCACTATCTATAGAAGTTGAAGACATGCAAAGAGACAACTGAAGTAGTAGGCATCTAGTAATGGGTTACATTAGCAAAGAAGCAGCTATTTGAAGTGTCCGAGAAGCTGTAAACTCATGCTTTGACTTAGCTGTAACAAAGTCTATGCCTTCTATCCGTCTGTATAGCTAGCATAAGTAGAACAGTTCCCTGGAGATATTTTGTATTGAGTAGACTCTGAGGCCTTAAATTTGCAATCTTTATACAGTCAACAGTCCCATTGATTTTTACTGATAGTTTAGAGGGATTTATGACTGCAAGATGAAATACAGAGCAAATGTGTTCTAACACTGCTTTCAGTAAATTTACTTTAAAGAAGTAGAGCATATCCCTGTAGGAGAATATTAATTACTTTTAATATACTGTAAGTCAAAATTTTCGTGACCTGCAACTTTAAACAAAGTGTATAATTGAATACTTACTCTGGTGGAAAAGGTACTGTATAAATATCGACAATAGAATAAGCCTTTTGTATTAGGCAAGCATTAATGTTAAGTCCCTTTTTGCTCTGGTGAAACTTGATGTAACATAATGCACTTGTTCAACTGGTGATCAGATTATAATAGCTCAGAGTTATACAAATTGTTTCTGAAGTGTGCACAACCTAAGAGATGGAAAGCGTATGATGGAAAAATCACTGAAATGGATACACCGAACATACTCCGTGCCAGAGAACTACTTGAAATCTACAACAGCATTAGCATGAATGACATCCCAAAAGATGAGAGAATGGATGTGCTGGGAATACTCAGACTTACAATGAAGGTATGTTTGATTTTTCTATTTATGTTTAGCTTGAAGCTGTACTTCCCAAAGATGCAGTCACTTGCTTATGTTGACACATAAGCAACGCTGCTTCTGGCAGACAGGTGCCTGGATGATCAGCTGTCAGCAAGAGAAAACCTTGTGTACCACCTGGCATGACAGTGGAATTGACATTCTAGATATACTCTGAATTCATATTTCGCTTTGTGATGTGCACGTTTTTCTTCAAGTTGTCTTAGAATTTTAACCCCATGGTCTTAGACTTTTTGATACATTAATATAGAATACATTTTTAGTACAAAGTTTATCTTAATATTTATAACGATGAACACCATGGCACAGATGTAAGTGCTTCTTCATATTTTTTGTTTTTTTAGTTCTTTGAAATGTCTGTTCTGAACCTTATCTTTGTGTTGGTTTGGGTTACCAGTTTTATGCATGGTAAATACTGATTTATTTTTTTTTCCTTTGCCTCTCACTCCCAACCCTACTGCTGCTGTTTGCATTTCTTTTAGTCTTTCACATGTTTTATTTATTTATTAATGTATAAAAATAATGCATTTCAAGGTACTTTCAGGATGATACTGTTGGCATCAAACTAGAATAGAATGCTGCTGCCTGCTCTTACGCCTCTTGTGTGGGTTTTCTTTTGTTTTGTTTGTTTGTGTTGTTTTGTTGGTTTTTGTTTGTTTGTTTAACTGTCTTCTGTGTTTACACATTACAAATCCAAAGGAAGCTTCTTAGGGAGATATTTCTTGGGGCTTTTGGAGACTGAAAATTTTGCATGTGTTGTATGCCTCTGCTTAGCATTTTTTAAAGCCTCCAGGTTTACAGCTCCTCACAGCTTTGGTATCTATACAGGCTCCTAAAAGCAGAATCTGTAAGCATTCTCAGTTTTGTAGTTCTTTACATTAGTTTTCTTGGAGGTTGTTTTCCTAAAACACTAAGAACCTCCTGTGAACACATTCTTACCTGAACATACAGAGATATGGATTCTGTGCCAATCATCCACCCATAGTTTGCTTTCATTAGAATTATTTTGTTTGTCTGCTACCTTATTGTTGTGGAACTTGTTTTCCTTTTTCATTGTGTTTTCTTTCAGGAACATGAATGTAAATTAACACAGGAAATATTGGAATTAATTGACAGGGAAGTTGATCTTATGTCGAGAGAGGTGAAAGAATGCAACTTAGAAGGACTGAGGAAAAGAATTTGTACATTATTTCTTCAGTATGTTAAAACTCCAAAGTTTAACCCTGAAGTTGCTAAGATACTTAAGGTATTATTCCTATTTTACAGTCTGACACAGTAGTCATTGAACTAAGGATGGTGGAGAAGGAAATGGAAAACAATGAAAACTTTTTTATTTTACATTTTGCTGTAGAATTGCTGGAGGAGTTCCTCAAGAAGTTAAATGTTGCAAGCATGCAGACCTTACATAAATAAGCTTATATAGTCGTATAGGAAGCATGAGGCATTAGACATGGCTGTAAGAACCTGACAAGTGGCTGGTAGCACTGTGAGAGCCCAGGAACCCGATGTATGAAATAAAATGGTAGATCTTATGGGATGGTAACAGTAAAATGTAATAGCAAATGGGGAACACACAGCAAGAGAAATTGTCTCTTTTTTTCCACTGGACAAGGTGCAGCATCCCATGTGTCCAGAAAGGAAGACGTCTAGTGAGCTTGCCAAGAGCTGTTACAAGCTTCTTTTGCACAACTAGTTGCTACTTCATGAGAAGAAGATATAGCTAGGAAGTGGAGAAAGCGATAGACATCTCAAGTTGTGTGATTGTTTTTCTATTCTGACTACAGTTTACAATTATAAACATGATTCATTATCATATGTTGCTGCTTTAGGCAGCAACATGTATTCTGTGTCTGTCAGAAAAGGATTCCTCTTACAGTGGTTGATGGTATCTCAGAAATAGAGGATCAGTAAATGTTAGATTTAGAACTAAATAACAGTTATTTTACACAAGGTTTATGAACGGAGTTACCTAGATGTGTCAGAACAGAGACTGGAGATGGGAGACCTTTGTCTTCTGTAGCTTTTGGTTAACTGTATCTTGAGTTGAAGGCTGACTTGCACCTATATTTGTATTTGGATCTTGTAACTTTCTGTAGACCATGAAAAAGATGGCAGTTTATTAACAGTCAAAGTGACCCAATTCTCAGGGTACTTTCAGAAAAAGGCAGATGACCACAATAGGTGTCTGGGTTTCCAGACTACTCTAAGCTACCCAGTTACAGGCTTGAACCCTCTGCACACACTACATTATATTCTTTCCAGAACTCATGAAGCAATATGAGGATGGGGAGTTAATTAGCAAGTTTAGTTTATTATCTTCCCCTATATTGTTTTTTTGGACATGTGGCTCTGACGATTTTGTATTCTTATGCCAAAATATTAATATGTCAATCTCAAGGTTTTAGCTTTGACATAAAGGGCAGATTCTATATGAAAAATTAAATGCTGAAGAATTAGTTTCTTTCTTCTCTTTGTTATCATCTTTCCAGAATGGCTGACAATCTGCGTATGTAAAAGCAGCAGCAAGAGCATTGGAGCATAATGTCTAGGATCTTCATATAGCTTAAAAATAAATTGACTGATTTAAATAGCTGATTTTAACAAGTACAGTAAGAAAATACAATAGCTTTTGGTCTTCTATTAAAAAAAGCCCCACACTATTGGGCATTTTAAAATAAATATTACTAGCTTTTACATATTGGAGTACTTGCATGAATATATGTAAAATGTATTCTGACAGAGGTAGGGTGACACACAAGTAATACAAAGATTGTGGTAAATTAACTTTTTTTTTTTTTTAATCTTCTAGGTTCCACCAGATCCCTTAAAGCTTTATAAAAATGTTAACTTCTGTCATAGTTGTGAAAGTTACTTACCATCTACTGAGTTTCCTGTTCCTGCTAATTCCTGCACCTTTGGCAGATGCCACTTGTGTTGCAAGCTTGATAATGAAGCTCGGCAACGAGATGCATATTTGAAGTACAAACTTCTACTAGAAAATCTCAGAAGGTCTGAAGTTGATTATCAGGATGATGCTAAAATTGTTTTCTTAGTTCAGGTACTGTCCAAAAGAGCGTTGTTAATAATGGAAACCAATGGCTTTGACTATAATTTTTCCTTTATTTTGTGTATGCTGTTGACAGGTTGAGAATTGGGCTAAAAGCTACAAAAACTTCTTCCTGTGATGTGGAATGTTCCACACGTAAGGAAGAAGCACTTAAGCTCTTGAAGTATAGTACTTTGGAAACTAATTACAAGCTATACATTAAAAGAAGGTAGATGTCTCACTGATAGGTCAAAGAATCACATGATCCAAATTCTTCTTCTGGTTCTGCTATGGCAGTCCTGTTGCTTAAAGATACTAACATCATCTGTAAAGATACTAACATCATCTGTTTTTGTGACTATAATATTGTTCAAGACATAATGCTAGTAAAACATTTAAAACCCCATTATTTGGGCTGTTTTAATAATACAATGAAAATGTTTTATGTTCTCAGATGGAAAAAGGTAAAGGACCTGATGTTTTGACATTCCTATTCTATGTCAGTAGAATATCTATATAGTTGGAAGTTTTACTGCCTTGCATTTATTAGGAGAGGGATTCACTAAATATTTTAATTTTCTAAACTTTTTACCATCATTGCATCTATAATCTTCTGCAATATTACTAAGTGACTGATATTTCTTAATAATCATTACTGGAACAACCCAGTTCAAAGAACTTCTCGCTTCTGTCCTCAGCAAATTCTCTCTTTTAGTTATTACTTATTTTGTTAACAAAAGAATTTTACATCCAATATCCACTGGGGAAGTTTTAAATCTGAGATAATTGCAAAGTGTTATTTATTGAAAATATGGGACAGCTGAGTTTTATTTGAACTTTCTGAGATTTAGTATTATAATCTCTGCAGCATCAACTTTCATAGAATAGTTTTTGAACTGTATTTTCAGTAAAAAGCAAACAAAAAACAGTCATCAATATCCTACTGCTACCAAAACAAGCCATGCTGTGGTTTAGTACTTTGCCAGTGGCAGCTCCCAAAAGGAAGATTAGGGTTCTTTAATTATCACGCCTGTGTTAAGAAATACAATCAAAGAACCTACATTTATTTTCACTTAAGCTGAAAGGTTTTTTGTCTCTGTCCAACTTAGTTTATCTTAATATGTAAACATCCTCCAAAATCTTTTGGACCTCTGACATGACATCACTTGTGATGGCTGGTAGCCATTGATGCACTGAAACATGACTGCTGCTTAACTGCTGACACCAAAAGCCCTCACAGTTCTGTTTGTGGTTGTACCCCTGCAACATCTCTAGATACTGTGTTATTTTCATCTATATAAACATATTTTCTTTAGAGTTTTAAATATCTAAGCAAGATGTTAGTATCTTAAATCACTAATTTCCATGGGATTTTGCTAACATTTCCTTAAATTATTACTTTTTTTCTGAGCTACTTGTTTTTTTTCCCTTCTCCTCCCGACAACCATCTGTCCCCTTCTGCACTTATATCCAGAAAACAGCTCTGAGGCATCTAGAAATGAATTGGGCACAACTAAAAGTCTTTTGCAAGCACCTATGTCAGCTTCATTCGTTGCCCAGTGCAGTACCATTACTGGGTCTGATTGTATTGTATGTGGATAGATGCAAGACTTTTGTGATAAAAGTTTTTTCTTCAGATCTCTTATATACTGATTTGAACTGTGTTTGGGTTGACCCACTATATGAGTGCTGCTAAGGTTTAAAAGGCAAAAAGCCATTGGTTGGTGTTATGGTACCTCCAGTAAGTTCCACTTAGAGCAGCTTAAGACCCTTCTCATATCAAAAAGAACTAGTTCAGCAAATACGTCAACTCCTGAGGCTGCCCTTCACTCTTTCAGAGGGTTTAACTATGCCACACTCCTTAAAATCAATGGTACATACTATGGCTTTTATTATTCTTGATGAACAACATCCTAATGGCAATGTCATATTCATTTGAAGTTACAAATACACTTTACTCCTTTATTGGATTTGCTGCCTGCCCTTCTTTCCCAGCCTCACCTGTTGAGCATTCAATGATACTTGCTCCCAGCCTGCCAGTGACAGTACTTGAAGGCTGTTCCTGTTTCTTGTGAGCACAGGACAAACTGGGGGCGGGGGAGAGAAGGGAAAGCATTATTTGATATGAACCGATTATAAAATTTCACAGCAAAATGCATGCTTACCTTTACAAAGTGCAGAAGAAGTCTCTTAAATTAAACTCTTCCGCATTACCTGAGAAGCTTGAACAAGCTTTTGCCTGTTTTTCAGGAAAAAAAAAATGTAATCCAGGAAAAAGGAAGAGTCACATTGTGGATCTGTGTTATATGGACCCTTATATGCCTCAGTATAGATTTTTGCAAGTTCTGGTAACTTTTCAGATGTGTAGCTTGGCACAAAAATAGTACTTGCTAATATGCCTACTTGCAAATCTGACTTCTAAGAAGATACGGAAGTTATTTGGAATTTTGAGAAAAGGAGGAAATACTGAAAAAAGAAGCCAGTTAGTGCTACCTAATAAAGGAGGCCCTGTAAGACCAGCTTTAAGAGCAGCTGTATGACACTCCTGTGTTCTTGGAATCAGTAGGCACAGATTTATTACCAGTGGAGGTTCTAAGCCCAGCTTTTCTCTTACATTCTCTCTGGCAAAAATTTACATGGGCTTCTGGATTTTGGAAGCATGATGGATGAGAATACATGAACCTACTTTTCACTAAAGCACTGTGTTTTTATAGTTTCATTCATCCTTTGTCAGAAATTGAATAAGTAACATGTAAACATCATTATTTAGTTAATTAACTTGAGATTTCTTTTTAGAGAAATGAGTCTTCTTCAAATAGCTAGCTTGAAGGAAAATGTATTTAACAGTCTGTGGTTTACAGACTCCTGTAGATAAAAATCTTCCAAGAATTTTTTATGACCAATACTGAGAAAAATTCATGGAGTGTGACAGAAAAACTTGCCAAAGTTCAGTGATAACTGCCATCCCATTTTTTTTTTTCCTTCATTCAGAAGACTGTGTTGACTGTCTTTATCAAAATTTAGTAGTGATTTCAGATGGCTAGTAATAAATTAAACAAAGTAAGACTAATGTAAATTAACCTTAGACATGGGTTTAAAGTACATTTAAAGGCCTTTCTGTGCTAGAGAACTTTTATTAACAGACCTCCTATTATTTTTTTGTTAGTATTGTAGCATAACTATTTATCATATAAACTCATTTGGTAAAGTGAGAAACAGCATCCTGGGGACAATAAACTCTCCATATGTCAACAGCAGAGTGAGGGGAAAAAAACAAAGCAGGCAGTGATTTGGGGTCTGTCACAGGTGCGAGTTCTTCTTGTCATAATTTTCTGCATTTTCCAGACCAGATTATTCTGATTATATGTGAACTTCAAGTAATTAAGTAGTGCAATAACTCATTTATTGAATACCTTTAATTCCCAATCTGAGAATGAAATGGGGAAGTCATCTCAGTAGTGACAGAGATGGATAATTGTTATTATTAACCAAAGAGGTGTGAACAGGCTTAAACATGACAAAAACCATGAGATTTAAGAAGCTTTATAAGAACAGTTAAGCAATCAGGATGTCAGTAGAAGATATGAATTGCCATTGGCAGAGACAATCAAAGTAAGAATGTAAAATTTTAGAGATGATACAAGAAAAATGCAGTTAATAATTGCCCCACCGTGCTAACAGAAGATGTGTATGTCTAGACATTCTTTAACCAAGTGATTATGTGACATGCATAGAAAAATGTTTTACTCAAAACTTCATTTGTAATCTTATATGGTTACAATGCTTTTGTTGTCAAATGAAACATGCTTCTTCCTTCTTTACCCTGTTTTCCATTTCAGCATCAAGATCTGCAGTACATGATTGAGAACATATGGGGCTGTCAGTCAGCTCTCAGTGCCTGCAGTGACCTCTATGATTTGGTTATGGTCAGATGGGATAAGCGGCATGAGTGGTCTCCGTGGAACACTATTCTCCTCACTAAAGATGAGGCAGATGAACATCTTAAGCTGTGTGACCTTGAGAAGGTAAAATTTGATGCATTTAATGTTTTACAATATTTATGTTATGCTTTAATAGACTCCTGTGACTAATGAATTTGGGCCAAATTTAGTCCTTACACTCATCCATGTTTAAATTGGCCCATTGAGACTATATAAATGATTGCATCTCTACTATTAAATATAATAAAACACACAGTAGTCTGGAGGACAGCTAGCACATACAACTCGCATCCATATACCTGAACTCTGTCTTCTCCCTCCGAAAAGGCAAGAAGCTAGGTGGCCTTATCCATGTTGCCTACTGAGAGTAGTGCCAAGAATCATAAACAGAAACATAGAATCATTTTGGTTGGAAAAGATCCTCGAGATCGTTGAGTCTAACCGTTAACCTAGCACCATCACTAAATAATGTCCCTAAGAACCTCATCTACACATCTTTTAAACACCTCCAGGGATGGTGACTCCACCACTTCCCTGGGCAGCCTGTTACAATGCCTGACAACCCCTTCAGTGAAGAATTTTTTCCTAATAGCCAGTCTAAGCCTCCCCTGATGCATCTTGAGGCCCTTGCCTATGCTCTGCCTTCAGCTGAGGTCAGACAAGAGCTGACCTGCATGAGAAACATACTAAAGACTAACCATAAATACTGTGACAATTGTGTGCCTGTGCTCTCGCACATGCTCTGGCCTCATTAGTTTCTGGCCTTTTAAATTTCTCATAAAATAACAGAATGGCTCTTGACTAGAACTTAAATTGAGACAAATTTTATTGTGACAAATGGTTACTTTCTTACATAGATGTCATTTAAGTACCCCTGACAATGTAATCTTAAAATTCGCAGTTAAGCAATAGAAATGTAATTGCTGTTCTGAGTTTTAAAAATTAAGAATTTGTTAAAGAAGTCATTGAAACTCTGTATTTTTACAACACTCTCCCCAAATTCTGTATCTAAACATGGTAGTCTGGTAAATATCTCACTCCACTGGACATCATATGGTAGACTATTTAGTTTTCTAAGGCACAGGAGAATCCTGTGAGCTGTGTTTGTCCTGCAATTAGTAAGGCATTATTAAGCCTTTCACCTCTAGGTTATTGATTTATATAAGTAGTGATCTGAGGTCATTACTGTATAGTGTCCTTTTATTCAAGGTGTGCTTTATTTAATTTCTAACACAATATATGTGCATCACAAATACAATTTCAGCTGTTACCTTTCTTTACTCAATTGCAAGTTGGAAATTCCAATATTGACTCCTCTGTGTCACTTTCAGTCAACAAGGTTGTTCAGGCAGTCTGAATCTAGAGATGCTTCTCTGCATCCATAAATTTATGTTACTAGCATTATGGCAGGCAAAGATTCTGCTTATGCACTTATCTGGATTAACTTCAAAAGTCTGAATGTCATAGAGAGATGCCATTAACCTGATTAGGTCCAGAGCTTCAGTGGAGGTGGGAGTTAGGCCAGAACAACAACAGGTGAGGTATGCAAGCCTACCTTAAAATTCTAAGGTATTTTCACGTAGCTCTTGCTATAAAAATAGCAGTGGACCAGCTATAGTGAGGTGTCACCAAACCTAAAGCATCGTTAAAAAAAAAAACAAAAACAACCAACCAAACAAAACCAACCAACCAACCAAACAAACAAACAAACAAAAAAGAGTGTGAAATAAAGAAAATGAAGCAGTCAGAATGTCGTAAGTTGAATCATTGTTTCTCATTCACTGAAACAAAATAAGGCATCTCAAGCACTTTCATTAATAGCAATTATTCATAATGATGACTATAGCAATAGCAAAGAGTTTTTTCAACTAAATATTCTGGTTGTTTATTACATAATTGGAACTACTGCTAATCCCTAGAAATTTAAAGTGTCATCACTGAATGCAAAGCCTGACTAAAATGCTGCAAAATGCTTGCTTCCATGATTATTTTTAAAGAATAACTATGATTCTTATCAGGGAAATTTCCTGTAGTCATCACCTTGCAAATGTTAATATTAAAGCATTGCCTTTTTAAATTTTCAAACATAAGTACAAATGTTCTTACCTGAAAATAAACGCTTAAGTTTTATCTTGAATGGATAAAAATTGCCAGAAGTTTTACTTGTTTTAAAAGGTGACTAATATTTCACAAGGAGTGGTTAGTAATTTTCACTATTGGGCCATAAGGTAGCAGTATAGAACTACAAAATATTTCATTATCATATATGAATAAATGATCTGGCTTAGTTTATTAAAGGGTCACCATTTATACTGTTGAAAGTAGGAAGCAATATGTAAATTGCTAGATATTTTTGTTGTATTTAATGAGATTTGTTTTTTTTTTTTCCTTTCAGGCTTATGAAGCAGTATTTATAAACAGAATAAAGCGTAAGCATATCCGCACAAAAAAATACTTTGCTCAGATTCCAGCGATGGCATCATTTTTGCATAGGAGTGACAATTAGGCTAATGCAAATGAATTTTTAGTAGCGACCTCTATTCCTACTGGCACAAAACCATAACTTGCAGGCGAAGTTAACTGAAGTTAAAGAGATCAACTGAATTATTGATTAATACCATTTCCTTGGTTTTAAAGAAATGTACTTTTTCATTAATACTTTAATTGTATTACACAGACCAAAATAAACTTCTGACGATAAAGTAATTTGTTCTTGACCAGTCAATATAACTGCATTTCATGTTTCATAACCTCATTATTTAAAGAGCAAAATGTTGTTGATGAGCTTTGTAAATTCTGTATCTTTTAGAGTGGCTGTCTTTCTGTGTATGCCTGTGTTGCCTGGAACATTCTGTCTGCCGTGTAATATTCCTCTTGGGGAATTAACCTTTTAGTTAGAAAAATAATACTATAAGCACCATATTAAATTTGTTTTTCTTGTCTTTAGCATATAAGCCAGAAGACCCCTCAAACCTGAATTCCTGCAGAAGACCAGAATTGATATGCCCTTCCAAATATAGCTGCTTTGCCTTGCAAATGTTTGTGCAAAAGAATAACTTTACTTTTTATAGCTCATCTTGATGGTCATAGTGGCACTGCCACTATATCCAAGATCTTGAAATTATTGTAAATCAGACCCATATTTTGAAATACACAATACAGACTATTTGGAACATGTTCATTTTTTGAGGAGCTTGTGTAATCTAAAGTAGAAGTAAATTCTCTCCATAAACTTATTTAGCTCTGTTTATGTTTTATTATAGTCACAGAGAAAAACATGATATGGTGTATATTCAATTAAGTTCTACAGAAAGTAGCAGAGTTCTGTTTGAAACCTATAGTCTAGATGTGGTTTTGACCCAGGAAAAGCCTTTTGCTCCAACAAATAAAACTGTCTAGGAAAAAGCAGTAGCATTTACAAACAGAAATAAGGATATATTTGGCAGTAGAGAGCTGGAAACTATATTGACTCGCTCAATAGAATGTGAACTGTAGAACCAGTACCTGACTGACCAGTGCATTCTAACTTCAGTGGAATCTTTCCATTGATTTTACCATTAAATTCAGGTCTGGATTTTAAATCAGTACTGAACTCATTATAGAGTTGCAGCACCTGAGCATTATGGTTGATTTATGTACTACCAGGTTCTGAGCCTTAAGATAGGAATGGCTGCTAAGACTGGTCTCCTGCCAGAGTGATAAAAGGTTTTTTGAAGAAAATTATGGGTTGAATGGCGAGAAGGAAAGCATGAATCATATAGATAGTAACCTACCTCTTTATAAGTTTGTTGCCTTTCTTTTTAAACAGCTTTTAAAAATTGTACTTTACAACCCAAGAAGGATGATTTAAATAAATGGTGAGGAAATAATTCAAGCAAATGTCAAAAGCCACTAGTCCATTAATTTCAATGCATTGTGCTGTCAGAGATTTTTGGAATCATAGAATCATCTAGGTTGAGAAGGGCCTTTAAGATCATCAAGTCCAACTGTTAACCTTACACAGCCAAGTTCCCTGGTAAGTCATGTCCCCAAGAACCACATCTACATGTCTTTTAAATACTTCCAGGAACAGTGACTCAACCACTTCCCCAGGCAGCCTGCATGGGGTTATTGTGACCCAAGTGCAGGGCTGGGCACTTGGCCCTTTTGAACCTCATACAACTGGCCTTGGCCCAATGATCCAGCTGGTCCAGATGCCTCTGAATGGCCTTCCTACCCTTGAGCAGATCAGCACTCCCTCCCTCCCAACTTGGTGTGTGCACTCAATCCCCTCATCCAGATAACTGATAAAGAGATAAACAGAACTGGCCCCAATACTGAGCCATGGGGAACACCACTGTGACTGGCCACCAACAGGATTTGACTATGTTCACCACAACTCTTTGGGCCTGGCCATCCAGCCAGTTTTTCACTCCGCAAAGAGTGCAACCAACCAAGCCATGAGCAGCCAGTTTCTCCAGGAGAATGCTGTGGGAAACAGTGTCAAAGGCTTTATTAAAGTCTAGGAAGACAATATATTCTGTCTTTCCCTCATCTACTAAGTCAGTCACCTTGTCATAGAAGGAATGTAGAGAATCATAGAATAATTCAGGTTTGAATGGACCTCAGATGTCTACCTCCTACTCAAAACACAGTCAACTATAAGGTCGGACTGAATTACTCAAGGCTTTAACCTTCAAGGATGGAGAATGCATAAACTCTAGTGGCAATGTCTTCCAATGCTTGACTGTCCTCATCTCTAAAAAACAGTTTTTCATTTCAATAGGGTATGTTGTCTCTCACCCTCTACCATTGCCCAGGTTTTGGCTAAAATGGGCCTAATTCTCTTTTAGTAACTTTTACTTTCAGTTAAGTTTCTTTTAAGTAACTGCAGTTTCTGAAGTTGGCTACGTGTTTTTCAGACAGTGTCTACTTGCGGAACTGACAACACCTGCTGTTCATAGTTTTACTGAGCTAATGATAGAAATGGTATGCAAAAAAGGCCTGTGTTTATACTTATTACTACAGCAGCCAAGGACACTGATCTCATGTTCAAGTATACAAGTGAAGGGCCGTAAAAGAGTCACACCTGCAGGATGAGTGGAGAGAACAGGTGACCTGAATTTGACCAGTGAAGCATTGCAACCCATACATGTCACACTCCATTTAAAGCTGAGGGAACATGAGGGTCTCGCTCTTTTCTTTCATGGCCAGCATCTGGGGAGGGCCCTGCCTGTTGTTCTCCTGACTCTGGTTCTGATCCGTGCATCCCTGAATCTGGTTCCCATCGGCTGCTGAGTCCAGTCCAGGACTTCCTGGTGTCTGCCCTGCAGCCACTGGCTCAAGCAATTCTGTGATCAGCCAGGAGATCCAATATTGAGTTTGTATGTTCTGTGTTATTTCTCTTAGTAGTAGTATTATTAGTAAAGCTATTTTAATCTTCCAACCCATAAGTCTTTCTTCATTTTCTCTTTTTTCCTTTATTTTCAAGGAGGGGGCAAGGGGTTAACAGAGAGCATCAGTCACTCCATTTATTGCCACCGTGCCTTAAACGGTGACAACCATGCACCCCTGGAAAGGACTTGGCTCCATCTTCTTGATAATCTCTTTTTAAGGTTTTGAAGGCTGCTATCAGGCGTCCCCAAACCACCTTTTCTTCAGGCTGCACAAGCCCAGTTCCCTCAGCAACTCCTCAGGTGTCAAGTGGTTCTGCCCCCTGAGCTTTTTGGACCTCTACAGAACTTGCTCCAGTCTATCAAAGCCTTTCTTGGTTTCAGGTGCCCTAAACTGACACAGTATTTATCCTTGAAGAGTGCTACATTTCATATTTGGCCCAGTATTCTCGAGCAAACTAGTGCCATTTAATCACTCTGTGAAAGCTCTTGTGTAAATGGTTGAAAATTTGTGTTGCAATTATAGTGAATCAGATAACTGACTGATATTTGGGACATGGCTGTCCACAAAATAAGTGACTGCCTGTATAAAGTGAAAATTAATGTTTTCTGTCAAGTCATTGTCCAAAAATGGCTATTGAGAGCACAGGAGTTTAGTGTGTTGGAGTAGATGATGTATTAAAACAAAGTTGCTTAGAAATGGAAAAATTATTTTCAATGTTTTGGATATCTAATTGCATCCTTTTGTTATGGCAAAGCCAAGTGAAGCCAACATTATTCAAAAATAAGATAACAATTTAAAAAAAAATCTAGCATGATTCAAATTAATATAAAATCCTTCATGTTATTTTTATTTAAATGTTACTTTGATAATCATAAATGTTTTGTTGATATGGTTACTGAATTTAAAAGCAATGATTTTTTTACCCCTTTTTGTGCATAGCATTTATAATTGTATTATGTTTTGAAAATGAATTAACACTTTCCTTTAATAGTTACTGTGTTGCTTCACCTCTTTCTGTAGCTTGCAAATGGTATTTAAAAAGATACTGGACAAGTATGAAAAACCAAATTGTTCTCTGTATCAGACAGTGGTGAATACTGGAAAAGCTGACTGAAAAGATCAGAGTCATATTTAAGATACTGTATTTTTTAGGAGAAGTCTATGCATTTTATCAGGAAAAGAAAACTGTTCAGATAAAGGGTCAGATCTGCCAGTTTCTATTAGAACTGAGTAAATTCTTTATAGGTGCAGCTGAGCATCTTTGCTTGAATTTTGGAGTTACTCACAAGATAATTTTGGAATCTGTTAGCAAAAAGGCCTTTACTTTGGAGCCTAGATATTTCCAGAATAATGAAAACAAATGATTGCAAAGTGTCAGTGCCTCTTCAAAGGAGAATAGACTGTAAGATGAAATTCCAAATTTCTCTCTTCACTTCTGAGAAGTGGCTAAAAGTGATAGGCTTATGAAGTCTCTTAAATTGTAGCTTAGAGGTAGAAACCATGAGAAGTCCACACTCCTGAAACCCTGGTGAGAAATACTGGGCTTGCCTCTGTTCTTTCCCAGATGTAGATACTCACTACCAGGAAAAGAAGATCGGTCCATATAGTTTTATTTCTCCTTCTGCACTAAAGACAAATAGCCAATTAACATCTGCAGCTAATTTCACAGGACTCTCTTTGTTCAAGCACAAAGGAAACTTGCCTTTCGCCCACCTCCAACACCACTGGTAAGCCATTTCCAGGGGAAAGAGTTCTGTCTTTCTTCCCACATGTACAAGTGGGTAATCTGTTAATTTGTCAAAGAAACACATGCATTTTGCCTCCCCACTCCCAAGAGGAAAGTCTGTACTTTTTCCAGGATGTAAATTTCCCTATTTATGTCTCAAAGGAAGAAGAACTCAGAATAATTGCTTCCTTTACCTCCTTGCCCCAAAAAGATGTCCCAGTGGACAAAGCATTAATGCCCTTCGCAGATAAAAAAGTGATAGTAAAAAGTGATAAAACAGGATTATAAATTAAATATGAGAGGGTAGTAAAGTAGTTGCTGACCAGTACTTGGCATATGGAAAATAGTTTTTCAGTAGGAAATAATACTAATAGTAACTGAGATTTAAAAAAAAAAAAAAAATCATCCAAATCTTGGATTCTTTTAATCATTACATATTTTTTTAAAGAGCTTAAATTTGAGTATGTTTGTTGTCTGAGCTAGGGAAAGAGGTTCTTTAATATGCTGCTGTAGTACCATGTTAGATCCCAGACCTATTGCTCAGGGATCAAATTTGCATGCAATGTGGATGGCACTTCATTGTTTTCATTGACATGGTTTAAGCCCAGCCAGTAACTGAGCACCACCCAGCTGCTCGCTTACTCCCACCATTGGGTTGAGGGAGAGAGTCAGAAGACTAAAAGTGAGAAAACTCTTGGGTTGAGATAAAGCCAGTTTAATAGGTAAAGCAAAAGCTGCACACACAAGCAAAGCAAAACAAGAAATTCGTTCACTACTTCCCATAGGCCCACAGGTGTTCAGCCATCTCCAGGACAGTAGGGCTCCATCACACGTAATGGTTACTTGGGAAGAAAAGTCTCATCACTCTAAATGTCCCCAATTTCCCTCTTCCCCCAGCTTTATACACTGAGGATGACACCATATGGTATGGAATACCAAACTTTGGTCAGTTGGGGTCCCAGCTGTGCCCACTCTCAACTTCTTGTGCATCCCCAGCCTGCTTTCTGCAGAGAAGCAGAAAAGGCCTTGACTCTCTTTACGTGCTTCTCAGCAATAAGGAAAACATCTCTGTATTATCAACACTGCTTCCAGCAACACCCAAAACATAGCCCCATACTAGCTACTGTGAAGAAAATTAACTCTACCCCAGCCAAAACCAGCACAGTTGCCTATCTAGAGACAGTTTTGGTTTATCTTGCACAGTAAATTGCCCTTGTTACAACAGTCATCCCTTTTAGCTTGACTTACAGTCCTAAATTTACCTTCATCTGGCATTCACACTTCTTTTTATTCCAATTTTTAATGTCAGGAATGTAGAATTCTGATGTTGAGAGGATTTTAAGCAAAATTTAGTCTCCATCACCTTGGTCTTTCCTCTCCAATAATTTTTTATGAATACTATACTTCAACTTTGACAGGATAAGAAATATGTAGGATATGTGATTTCCAGAGAAATGGATATGTGTAGAATGTACATATATGTTATAGCTTCTTTTAATAAAAATATTTTAGTTAAGTGGAAACATATGTTAATAGAGGTATTTTTTTCTTCATTGCAGTTTCATAATGATTTTACAGTAGTCTGAGTTTCAGAATTTTGAATTTGTGTTGGATTTAAAAAAATCTTCATGTGCAAGCAATTTGAAATCTAGACTCAAGATCACCTATGGCTTTTCAAGGAAAAAGCCCTGTGGAAAGTGCAACAGTAAACTGTGTGTGCTTTTGTGTATACTGATAGATGTGAGTCAAAAAACTGGTTTTAGGTTCCTGCTCACAGATAAAAAAATAACTGTGATCTCATTTTAATTAAATGAAAGAAAATAATATTTTTGAAAAATCTCTTTGCAATAGGTCTATTTTTTCGTATCATTTGGAAAAAAAAAAATCTTTAGGAGTGAAGAAAAAAGAAAAAGGAGAAAATATATGCAGATGTATTTGCGAGCCAAATTTACTGAGGGAGGCAAATTAAAATCCCACTCAATAGGTTCTTCTCATTCCTGTTTTTTTCAAAGCTTTCTTCACTTCAGTTGTTCCCAAACTGTGGTTTGTGGAGAAATATTAAAAAGGAAAATTCTGTTTGTTTTCAGTTAAAAGTTTTTTCATAAGTAATATAGAAATCTGAAAGAAAACAATCTGATTTTGTTTCAAAAAGCTTTAGGACTGTGTCTATAAGGCAGAATATGGAGACTATACCCACCAACTGTGCTCCATCTCATTGCAAACACCCTCCAAAGGTTCCAGCTCAAACCAAGGGGTAATTAGTTTTTGAGATATTGCCAGCTAGAAAGAGACAGGGACAATATACCTTTCTTTCATATTTCTGTCCTTTTGCTTTCATTAATCTACTTTAAGTCAGCCATTTCAGGTGCAAGAAGACAGGACTGTCTTACATGACTTAGGTTTTTCGTTCAGGGTGTTAGCAGTTGAGTATGAACTTGTACAAGAAGTTGTACATGCCAGCAGTGGAATTTTTGAAACAGTGTGTGTGCCCTAACCCTATGAAAATCCTCTGTAATAACAGAGCTGAGGTTTAGTCACCCATTTAAAAAGTACAGAGTTGTCAAACATTTCCTAATGAATCATATGCTCTTGTGGTGAGGTTTCTGTCAGGTTACAACATGTTTCTACAGCACTGTGTATTTGTTGGTCTTGATTTCCATACATTCGGACCACATTGTTGAGGGTTTGTTCTGATGTGGAAGTCTTGTGAGTGCTGGTCATATTTATCCATGGTATTAGTAATGGAGGAGACCCACTACAACATACTCTTCATCCATTCATGTTAGAAGAATAGTAAGACACTGCTTTCTTACTTTGTTTGCAAAGCAAAGGTCTCTGCATTGTGCAAGATAAAGAATGAAAGGAGTCACAATCTGAGAAGGCATGGGCTTAGTGTAATAAAAGTGTGGTAGTAATGCACTCTTTCTCTAGACTGCCAACTGTGATGCAAATCTAGCAGGTTCTGCAAAACTGAAAGTTTTGCTGCAAATTCTGTGATTCTTTAAGTATTCTGTGGGCAACCAGATTATGCACTCTTGATTTGTATAATCCTGAGCTTCAATTCATCTTCATTTCTTACATGTAGGTTAACTGTAAGAAGCAGGCAGGAAGACTTAGAGTCAATTGGCTTTGTGAGCAGCAGATGCTCACAAAAACTGGCAAGACTATTCTCGACAGTCATGTGAGAAACCAGATCTTTCATGTCCTGGGAGATGCTGTGGAAAAGTCAACCACTTTGAGAATTACAAAGCGTTTTGCTTGTGTTGACCAAGCTATTCCAATTCATACTAAATTCTCCCTGGGGCATTCTATTCTACCCCATCTTTGTGCTCTGGATTGCAGACCAACAAACACGGCTTGTGAAAAAGCTGAAGAAGAATTTCTAATGCATGTCTGAGGAGACGAGGAAAAAAAAGTGCAATTAAAGAGTTAAATTTAGTGTTATGTAAAGGTAACATGGAGAAGAAAAGGAAAATGTAGATCATTGGTTTTATTGCTTACCTCAAAATTATTGGTTTTGTCTTAGAAATCTGATTTCAGATGGAATTGATGAACAAGTTGTGTTACATTAGACAACAGCACTGTAGCAGTATGCTGAGAGTTAAGGCAAATGGATTTAATTAATGTGCTACATGTGCTCAGATTCAGAAGTGCATGTCTTCTGACATCTGTTTATATCTTCTGTTAAAATTTTCATCATGCTTCCTTATTTTTCTTTGTCACAACTTGTTTTAACATATCTAACAATTTCTTTTCTGTATTATCCCTAACATCTTGTTGATTGTGAAGAGGCACCCGTGCTCTGTGCTGAACACGTGCCAAGTGACTGCTGCTGCCTAATGTAGTCACAAGGTGCAGAAACAGCTCAGTGCTTGGCAGGAGCAAAAAATACTCTGGAGGAATTTGGTTTCCAGCATGAAGAAATTTTCTATGACTATTTTGATCTTGCATGAGACTCGTGAAATGCTGAAACTGTGTCAGGTCCTAAAGTGATTATCATTTGCTCCTGACTTTTGATATTTTTGATTTTTGGGACAGCATTGCTCTATGCAAAAGTTAGCTGAACAATTCCATGTTTCAGTGCATACACTACAAACATACCATTTTCTCACTTTCTTCCTTCTAGCTGGAATCTGCAATGGGTAAATTTACTTCAGATTTCAAACCTGTCAACACCCAAATGTGTGACACCAGCTCTCAATACATGTGAAAGAGCTGAGGGACATGCTAACATGTAGGAGGGGAAGAAGAGAGAAGTTCTGCAGAATACATTTTGTGCAGTACAGAAAACTTTTCTATAAACGCCATTTTGAAGTTGAGCAACTCTGTTATGAACCTGCCTGCAGTTATCAGGGAGTAAGGAAACTGCAGGGCAGGAGTTTGAACTTCATGACTCTCCCTTGTACTAGAACGTGGGAGGAATCTGTCTGTGCTTATACGACGGGGAGTTTTACAAGCTGCTTG
Organism: Streptopelia decaocto; assembly: GCF_964273445.1. NCBI lineage: Eukaryota > Metazoa > Chordata > Aves > Columbiformes > Columbidae > Streptopelia > Streptopelia decaocto. The sequence continues at coordinate 24,246,787 of NC_138663.1, forward strand.
ACTCACAAACCTGGAAGTTATTACACATATGTATACCTCCCAGCTTCAAGATAAGGAAGTCCGTGTTTTGAAAACTCCCACTGCCGTCAGCGAGCAGCCTCCCCCAGCAGCCCGGCTGGAGCCGGATGGCTGCGGCCGCAGCGGGAAGTGCAGCTGTGCACAGCCTGGGACTCGCCTGTGCAGCTGCCCAGTGACGCTGGCGCTCGCCCGGAGCCATGAGGCAGCTCAGCCCCGCTGCTCCAGCCCCGCTGCTCTGCGCCCTCGCTGCGCTGCTCAGAACGGCTCTGTCAGTGGAACATGTGCCGATGCTGCTTTGGTCAACTCAGAGGTAAGAAATCTAATAAGAGAGCATCTCTACCCCTGCTATTTCTCTCTCTGTGTGTGCAGAGTATATTGTATATCATCAGTTGTGGTAAATAACCGCTGGGCAACAAAATTACCCATTAAGTAAATTTGCCTCTCAGCAATCAACCAACCTAACATAAATTTAATGGATTTTGTTTACACTTCTAGTGTTTTAAGCTGGGCAGTAAGAAGTAAATAAACCCATATTCTCCAGTTCTGCAGCAGATGTGCTTTAGTCACCCTAAGGCAACCTTGAACTCCACCGTTAGAGATGTTGTGGCCTAAAGGCACCACATAAAGCAGTCTCACAAGGAGCTAACCAAAAACTGTGTGGGCAACCTTAATTCTCGCATTTCTTAACTCTTGAATCCTGATTTTTCACTTTAATATTCTTTCTAATGCAGTTTTTTTTAACACTGCTGTATGTATAGACATCAATTGTTAGAAACAACTGCAGAGTCTTGACAGAGCCAGAGACATGTGAAATTCAGGAGTTTGCATATACTTATGAAACAATACTTTGAACCTGTATTGAAATAGCCAGATAGAGACCTTTTTTTTTCCACCCAGGAATTTTATTCATACAGACTTTAAGGATTTTCTCCAATTACTTAGGATTTCCAGGAATACAGCAGCTTGGACAACGCAGTAGCTTCAGGAGGGGTCCTGGGTGTGTGGAGCTGTCAGAGGACTATGTACCGCTCATTCACAAGGCTGTCTCTGCAGGGCATACACATTGGTTTTGTCTGGGAAGTACTGCCCCAAAATACAGTAAGCCAAGGTCAGAGATTTGTAAATAAAGGCTCCTGAGGGTCTTATGGGATCACAGGACTGATTGGAAGGCCTAAAGGCAAAGTCTGTTCTGGGTGGGAAGGCGACAATAGACCTGTCATACTCTAGGTTTGCTTAAGGTGTGCTTTGGCCATCACTTGATTTTCTCCTCCTTATTCCTAAATGCTCCACATTCTTAGCCTGATTTGTTTAAATTGTAAACGTTCTCGTGGAGAGTTCATCTCACACCCTCTGCAAACACATGCATATTATACCTAGTTCAAGAGACCTGATCTCATCTGGGTATTTATTAATTTCTCTAATACAAGTAATCCATAACACCAACAGTATTTTGAATTTGGCACAATCCAGCTGAATGACTTCCGAAGCATAAAATGTTTTCCTGTATTGTGAATAGTCTCGGTGCACAGGTTAAACCCCGTTTTTGTTGTAAGGAGGGACAGAAGGGGCTGCAGTGACAGGGGTTCCTCTTGGGTCCCTTTGCTGGTGTGACCAAAGTGTGTGTGCCTGGGCAGGGGGAGTTTTGCTTCTGAACTCTGTTGGTCATTGACTCCTGTCAGGTTTTAATTCATGGGACTTGATTATTTTATATCTTTATTGCTTTGTTAATTCCCAGAGCATTAATTGTGATTTACTGTTCAGTAAACTGAGAAAAGAACCAAACCAAGGGCTTCTTGGGAAGTAATTATCCTTTCATCTGGTTGTGCTGGATTCACTCTACCTTTCATGAAGCTTTGAGTCATTCTTCAATACATTTAAGACACTGTGAATTATCTAGCTGTCTCTAGGAAGAGAATTAGACTAAATGCTGCTCTCATTTATCTGAGTGTAAATCTTTTGTCTGTAGGCAAGATTATTAAGTTTTAAATCAGAAAGGTAAATCTTGTTAATTTTTTTTCCTGTTGCTTCTCAATGTGGTAATTTTAAGACAGCAACCGGAGGATTCAGAAATTTTACAAACCTCAGAAGCTAGATTAAGTTCTTCAGGAGATCTTTCTCCACATATAGTGCCATATAGACAAGCAGGCTCCTTTTTTCTTTTTTTTTTCATATGTTGTGCTGTAATTGTTGAGGGCCAGCAAAAATAGATGTGCAGGGTGTGTTGATTGTATTTCCTTTGTACATGTCCTGGACATGGTATTCTTTTTCCCAGCAGTAATTAATACCAGCTTTGATATATGTCTACCCATCTCCTAAGCATTTCCAAAAACTGAACCTCTGGTCCTTGGGGAGCTACATAATTTAGCTATCTACAAATTTTGATTAAGTTTGTTTTAGAAACATTGATTTTTTTTTGTTTGTTTCCCCTTAAAGAAAGAAATGGATGTCTCAACATAAAGGCTTTTTTTAATATTAAAAATATTTAATCAATTCACCTCTATAAGTAACAGTCATGTGTATGAGTACTCTGTATTTAAAAGCAAAGTAAACATTGGGAAGAGTTGTTCTTAGGGTAAAAATAATCCTTAGAGTCTAAGAAAAGATCAGTGCTTCCTTTGTCCTACCTTCTAGTTTATATAAGCAACACACCTTTTGTCAATATAAGCAAAATCTTATCAGTTAATCCCAGGTGGTCATAAAAGCAAATTTTTCACCAAGATGCAATCCGCAACTTGCTCCACTGCAGATCATTCAGGTTTATACGAATTAAGAGCAAGAAAAACAGGATCATGGACTGATTAAACCAGTTTCATGTTTCTACAAATAGACCATTTTCTGGAAGAAGTGTTCCTCCTACCATGACCTTGCAGTTTTGAAAAGGGAAGTTCTTGTGGGGCAGAAATTAGTTCTGGTGAAAGTCAATGAAGGCAACTGGAAAAAAGATTTCTGTTATTTTATAAAATAAAGAAATAGTAACAACAGCTTCTGGTTGCTAACCCTTAATTCCGTGCTTTATATCTTAGTACTTTATAGTGATGCAAGTTTTGTAGTGTGTGATCTACAGGCTTATGAAATCTGGAAGCTACTAGTAAGAGTTTTAGGAAGGGTAACTAAAGAAGTGCTGTGCTTATGGATGGATTTCTATTCATTTTGTGGAAACAGGTTCACTGATTCATTGATCAACAGAAGCTGAGATTCACTGATCTATTCCATTACCCTCTCCCAGGTTATGTTAGGATATATCACATAGCTGAAGGATAATACGTTTTGCTGTTCTTTGGAACTAGCCGGTGTTTGTAAAGCCATATCTCAGAACAGTGGTATTACAAGAATGTAACACTTTGAAGTCTCTCTTCTATGCATTATTATTGTACTGTAATCATGCTGTTAAAGATAATGTTAGATGTCAGATACAGATGAAATCTGCAACGGACAAACACATGCAGTGTGCAAATCATAAGGCAAGTGTGATACAAATCCTTAGGGGGACATTAGTAAAACAAGTACCTCTTCCCTCTAGAAAGAAAAATGCAGTCTCTACTTTGAGAAGAAAAAAAAATTAAAAAAATAAAAAAAAAAAAAAAGTGTTTTCTGCCAAACAATGATCTTTTTTCCATTGAACTTGGGAGAAATTTGAAGTGGGAATAACTCAGCAGGTCACAGTGTCCTGCTTTTCACAAAGGAATATCAATATATCAGTGGACATTCTCCAAATAACTCTGGCCTGGAAAAATTGACCTTTATCTGAAATTAGCCTTTAATATCCTCTGTTTGCTTCTTGAAGCAGGAGAGATGGAGAGGTTCCTCTTGCATTCAATAAACAGCAGAAACTTGATTTAGCCGTTTTGAACCAATATTCACAAGAATTTCTTTCCCTCCACAGATTAGAGAGGGACCTTAAGGAAATAAGTTAATGAAAACTAGCTTTTGTGATTGCCTTCTCATGTGTTTGTTTTAGGAATGATTTTTGCTTACAGTAATTGAACATATATTACTACATTCATTCGTGTGATACTTACACTGGGAAATTAATCCTTTTCTGGCAGATCCTGATTATAAGTGGCTTTGAGAAAGTGTTAATACCAAATAGTACATTTGCAGTGTTTCCTAAAACTGTAAGGAATTTACTGAAAAATCTACTGGAAGAAGGTGGAACATAAAAAGGATACAGTATAACAGAAAAATGTTTCAGTTGTATCTTTATTGGATTTCTGTGGAGATACTTTGTGCTAGCACGCATCCCAGGTTACTTCTGCTGTGCAGGAAAGAATATTATTTCTTACAAGGTAATTGCAAGATGACTGAAAGAGACAACTGAATAACTTGTAGGAAAGAGTTTAGAAGCCAGGTGCAAAGAGAAAATGTAACTTCTCAAGTCAGAGCGATGGAAGTGCTGTTATGTTACCATCTGCCCTTCTGGTGGGCCCACATAGGAGAAATCTTTAAGGCTTTCATCAAAAATAAGTGCTCAAATCCTGGTTCTACCTAGGCAGAGCACCGGTCAGAGAAGAATCTGTATGCTTAAACTTGTTGGCACGCCAGAGCAGTTAGGGACAAGGAAAAAGAAAAAAAACAAGCTAAGATTTCTTTCCCCTCTTTCTTCAGTGCATTGCCTGGCTACTGGAAGAAAGGGAGAGTAGTTGAGCTTTAAATTTCCTCCTTTCTAGCCAGCAGGAAAGCACATACACGAGCAGAGATGCCCGTCACTTTGAGCCCCTGTGGCTGAGGACCCCAGGATGGCTCTACAGTGGGGAAATTAAGTCTGATGTGCTTGTCATGCAGATGACTGCAGAAGGCTGTTTGTTTTTTCACATAAAATTTTGTGTGAACAATCAATAGCAGTAATCAATACGTGTGCTGCCCTACTGCCTGTTTCCTCCTATGCCATCCTTTACTGATTGCTTGCTGACCACTTGAGGTGAGGAGTTCAAAGGGATGGACCGCGTCATTGCATTCAGTAAAGCACATCGTCAGCATGTCCATGATGTGCTAGCTGTGCAGTTCACAGTGAACCAGCCTGTCAAACATGCTGACATTTCCCATCTGAACCACGGTGGGAGCACTGCTGCACCCCGCTGACAGCAGTAGCCCACCCGATGAAGGGTGTAGCCTTGCCTGCTGCCATGCATACTGCTCAGAGAACTATTTAAAAGAAGCAAAACCACATGTTTAATATGTTTGATGTAAGTATTAGGCAAATGCTGCATTATAATAGAATTTTAACTAACTAATGTAGATTTATTTTTCTAATGATGATGCTGGAGTTACTGAAGTTAACTACTTGGAAACTGAAAGGTCTCACAAAAGGCACTTTTCAAGGTTAGTTAGCTAGCAAGAGCTGCTTCAGGGAACAGGAAACACCTTAGAAGCAGGTATGCTTTAAAGCAGGATCATTAAATTTCTGAGGTTTTGAGTTGACAACAAAAGCCTTTGCCATTGTGCTGCTGCAAATAATTTTATTTCATGTGCTGTTACCTTTTATTCTTAACTACAAGTCCCCAAAGCTCTCAAAAATCTTTGGTTTTGTTCCTAATATTAGGCACGAAATAGATTTAGTTATTTTTTTTAAATAAATATAGCAAGATACTCACTATCATTTTATTTCACATAGACCATTTTTAAACATCTTTTAACTGAATCTGTCTTTCTTTAATCTCATTAGTATTTTTGTGTGGCCATGCAATTCAGGAAGTCACTATGAAATAGTGACTGAAATAGTCCCTGAATAGTCAAATATTTGAGATCATGAAGTTTGACTTTTTTGAAAAGTTTAGGCACGTGTGTTACACTGTTAAAATTTCTATGTTGTTTGTCTTCATGAATATAAGTTAATGTGGATTTCCAAGGACAAATTAACAAAGTGAAGATGCTGAGTAAAACTAAGAAAATGTCAAATGATAATTTCAACAGAAAAAAAAAAATCTTTCCTGCACAGCAAGGTTTACTTCTAAAGCTTGAAAAGTGACAGGCGGACGATCTATTAGAATTTAATGTTAACATCTGCAGCACGTTGTCCTGAAAGAACCTCCCACATGTGCGGTTTGCTCTAACACTCTCCCAAACCCCAAAATCTGAAGTGAGCTGAGTATCTAGTACTGCAGGACTGCATTGTTTTTATCTTTGCCGTGAGTGTAATTAGAGGCTTTCAGTTCACTCTTGGCAATCTTCACTGGAATTACTAAGATGTCCTGTAGTGAAATATAGATTTTCCTCATCCAAGAATCAACATTGAAACCTCCCTATGTGTTCATTACCCCTGTTCAGCTTCCATCTTTAGAGAGTGCAAAAATTGTTCTCATTCATAAAAGCTTGTTGTGCAAGGGTCATTTCTGAATTGCTTTTGGGTTAGAAAATTTAATCAGCATCTCAAACTCAACAAATTGCAATCACATAATAGCTGATGCTACAGCACACAGACATTCTCTATATTCTGTTCTTTGAAATTAAAACCAATTAGGGGTTCTGGAATACCTGATTTCTCGGGCTTCAGCAACTGATGTGTATTTGGGGAAGATGGGAGAACATGGGAGATTACGCTGCAAGCTCTGGCTTTTCTAGAAAGTGACAAGTTTACCTCAGTCAAAACACCTAGGACCAAAATTTTCATGACAAATTTCACCCCTATAGACTCATGTTGCATACTGTTAAAATCCCAATCAGGTGCTGAAAGAATAATGCCACTTCTTGTTTCATCCATAACCAGTATTTGTAGCAGCAAAACTACTACTCTGTCCTATCCTCATAATGACAGTTTGGCAAAAGAATCATGAGCTTTTCTTGGTGTCTCGAGCCGTTCTGTTTAGAAGAGCTCTTGTTTCTGGAAAGGTGGCTTTTCTGAGCTGCTTCTGCAGAATCAGTCCTTCATCTTGGACACCTGAGGAGAGAACATGTTGTTTACAATAGCACTGAAAAGCTACTTTTACTTAACAAAAGGTTTATGAAAAATACCGGTTTATGGCTGTGGCCTAGCCTGAATTCCACTCCTCACTGGCCACCGAGACATCTGACAGCACTGGAAAGCATCTTGGATGTCGGGATTCCCTCTGGGAATTCTCTCTGAAGGTTTTCAACATATTCTTCTTCATTCCACTTAGTAGCTTTTTTTTTTTTTCCTTTAAAAAAGAAAAAAGATGTAATTGTGCTGTTGTACACAAACAAGAAAGCAAAGAGACACAATTATCTTGATTTGACTAATTACATTCCTGCTGTAACACAATTACTGTGATATAGGCATAAATGGGTGAGTTCTTTTCCTCTTGAGTAGAATTAAAGTAAACTGAACTTTAAACCTGATCTTAATCAAAAGGCAACAACAATATCATTACCTGCTGCTGCATATTTAAATAGCGGTGTCATCATTGGCAACAAATTTCACACACATTACAAAAAAAATATTTCTTTGTAGATCACAGTGGAATCCAGATGCCACCTTGCACGAAGGACACATTGTCTCAGCACAGGAGCTGACTGTACTCTTGCAACCTGTTTTTACCCAGAATTCCAGAAACCTCATCTTGTTCCTGCAAGACACAGTATGTAACATTAATTCCCTTTCTCTCACCAGTGCCAAGTGCAAGTCTGTACTCAAATGAGATTCCACGGCTTCTTCTCACCAATCTACTCTCTTTGTTTTTCAGCTTAGCATAGATGATTTCACATACCTCAGTGAATCCTACGGTAACAAGAATCCATTTCAAAATGTTCAGGCAAGCATTTTTCTCTTCTATTCCCTTATATTCGGTATTTAAACTTTAAAAAGACATAAGAAAGAAAGAAAGAAACAATAATTGGGAAAATTAAACTGAATTGCGTCAGATTTCCTGTTTAAGTTATTTATTAAGATTATTTCAGTTGAAGCAGATGGCTTAAAGGAAATGAACTGATTTGCAGAAGTGTTTTGTAGCTATTTTATTTCTGAAGATCAAGTTTTCAGAATTCATCGTCACTGAGAAAATTGGTCCTAAACATGCTTCAATTTTGTATTTAAAAAACAATATAAACTTCCAGACTGACACCCTGGAATTCTGTTTTGAAGCCATGGGAAGAAAAGTTATAACAATCATTTATTTATTACCGATTTTCAGAACTGAACATCTATTTTATTTTCATAGAAATTGAAGCTCCCTTAGCTCATGCAGGGAGTTAACTGTTTCGTATTTGAATGTAGTTAATACATTACTAGATACTGCGTTGCTAGAATCCTCATGAAAAAAGTGGTGCTACTTGAGTAATTTGAAATAAACTCCAGGCACAGAATCTAAGGTGGGAATCCTCCTGAGCTGGTCAGCAGCTTCAACGTCTCACTCCAGAGGTTTACAGATGTTGTGCACGGCATCTCTGGTTATACTTACACAACGGTTCCTTGAACTGTAACTAGACAAAGGAAGTGTAGACACATGACAGTCACAAGGTGCTCCTGTAGGCAGAGCAGGATGAAGACAGCTGTTAGTAATGTAACTCATATCAGAGCACATGATGAACTGTAAATTCCCAAGCAGAACACAGCAAGCTGCATGTGTAATTAAAGAGATAAATATTCACATGTTACTGTCTAAGAACCTCACATCTTCCTTTTGTCAGTGATATGGGAGATTTTTGTCTCTGCCATATATAGTGTTTTAACACTGCTGCCGTAAGAAAAAACAACTATTCAGAGTATGAACACAGTTTTTCTGAGGAATGAATGGGAGTAATATTCATTTGTAATGTAAGGGTCAGTGATTGCACCCACAGGCAGATGTGCTGGTACTTCTCTGGCATGCCTTATCTTCTCTGGGTTTAAAATCTAGGCAAGGCTGTGTCTGGAGCAAATTTTGTTTCTGCCAGAATTCAAAGCTGCTTTGATTTTAGAAACTGTGTGAAATGTGCATGTGACACTGCAAACTCCTAATGATCTGGTGGTCTTATTTAAGTAGGCCCTGGGTGTTTAAAAATAAGGAATATGAAACTAGTTAAAACTTTCTTGTTTTTCCCTGTAATCAAGAGTCCATCAGCACTGTAGATAGAGCTTATAGCCAAATGCTAGAGATGAGTCCAGAAGTTGATGGATTTAGAAACTGGGTGGTATACTGGGTAGATTGGGGACCTACCAAGTCCTGGTGAGGAGGTACTCAGCTAAAAAAAGATCATATTTGAATAAATATTTGGTCTGTATCTGACAGAATAAGGATTTAAATCTAGGTTTTCAACAAGCTGAATAAATGTCAGTTACTGTTTGTTTGCTTTCTGACCTTGCCTCTGTTCCCTTTCTGTCTGGGAGATGAGAAAGTTTTCACATTTCAGCTTCTTTAAAACTGGAAAATTTCTTTTGATAAATTGCTCACCTTAACTCCAGCACTTCGTAGTTTTGTTCTGCTAGACTTGGCAATCTTAACGCTTTTCTAGCATGGTTTTGTGGGAGTGCAGTGCTCTAACTTGAGTGAAAGAAAATGAGATGTATAAATTAAACATTTCTTTTTCACGTAGGTGACCGTATGAAGAATTTTGTCAGTATCTGTTGCATAGACTTGTAGCTTTTAGGGCCAGAAATGATCTTTATAATTATCCAGTTCCATCTTGGACGTAACAGAGGCTACAAAAATTTGCTCAATTACTGTCGTATCAGTTGCACTCCACTTGAGCTACTTTGGCAAAGAAACCCATTCTTAATCATGCTGTGAAACACTCTGTCATAATATTCACAGAACACAGAACAACGTGAAGGTCAGGTCTGAATTTTCTCACTGGGGAAATTAGAATCTTTGATGTTGCATAATCACAAATTTTTATACCTTCACACTCTATATTATACAAATGATTCATTAAGCTATAATAGATGTTCCATGTCACTTGAGTATGCTTCTTTTGAGCTTCAGAAATGCAAATTTATTCTCAAACTGAAACTGGAGATCTCATTTAGAATGTATATGAGCATGTACATGTAGCAGCATGTGTACTACAAGAAGGGTTACTTTTAAAAGAGTTATAGGCTTGTAAACCACTGAGACATTTGCAGATATTGGATTTGTTCAGCTGCATTAGCAGCTGTTTTGAGCTTTGGGATCAACGGGTTTGTATGCAATAAAAGAATTCTATTTCCAGTTAATATAAAAGGAATCTTACAGGTAGACGATTTATCTTAAACATTCAAAGAACTTTTTAATTAAATAATAAAATACAAAGATTAGCACTTGGGGAACTTTTTTGTCAAGCACCTACCCTGCAAACTATTTTTCTTTAATATTAGCTTTGGCTTCCCCCGAACAATGCTCAGCTCCTTAGAACTGCAGTGTACGATGACACACTCCAATTAGTGGCCAGATGTGCACCTGCATAATTATTATTGTAAGTCATTGCCATTTGTGGTTCTATATCTGCATTGTGTCCTCACTCAGTGGTTGCAGACTGAGAGTACTATTTACTTACATGTGATACTTAGGTCCTACTATAGTTTTGATTGCCTTTGTTTACTTTCTTTTTATGTCTTGTAGTTTCATTATATATATATATATATATATTTTTTTTTTTTTTTTAATAAGGGGCATGCAGAACTACATAATAATCAAGACTTAAGTTTATTACAGATTTATTCAGTGACATGATGATATTTTGTTCTCTGGACTTTTCAAAAAAAACTACTATTTGATTTTTCAATTCCAATCACTATCAGCTACTGATATGACATTTTCAAAGAGCTGTTGTGTCTCTTAAAGTTTCATTACTGAAGGATAACACTCAGTTCTCAGTCTATTATCTATTATTGTGTACGTAAAATTAGTGTTATTTTTTCCCTCATCCTATGATCTGCTAAAATCAATTTACATTGTATCTCATCAGTTACTTTGTTGCCCAAGAGGTTGTACCAGAAGTTGCTTCTGCAATTCATCAGTCAGCCCTTGCCTTTACTATCTTAAATAATTCAGTGTAATCAGCAGATTTCATTAGCTCAATATTTATGCCTTTTTACTAGATAATTTATGAGCATAGGGAACAGAACAGACCCTAGTGCAGTAGTAGACACTTTTTCTACCCCTTGCTTGCTGTCTCTTTAGCTACTCTTTACCTATCCTGTACCCACCTCCACATGAAGACTGCCTCTCCACACTAAAGCAGCTTAATTTATTTAGGAGTCTTTGCTTCAAGACTTTGCCAAGTGCCTTTTGTGGATCCAAGTACATGCCATCAGCTAGAGCTCCCTGGTGTACGTGTCTATCGACTCCTTCAGAGATTTTCAGTAGAACTGTGAGGCACAACTTTTTGCAAAAGCCATGTCAGCTTTTTCCCAGTGTAATTCTTCCTTGTTGTTATACTCTATTTTATTCTTTAGAATAGTTCCTCCCATTCTTAAACTTCAGGTTTGCTTCTCTACAGTTCTTCAGATCTGTTTGTAACCCTTGAAAACAATCTAGTGTCATGTTTCCCACCATACAGTACAGTGTTTTGGAGGTTTGTTCAACAATAATTTCTGTAGCTGCAACATATTTTATCAGCTGAAGTACATTGGATCAATTTTCATTAAAATAATAAAATATAGCATTTTGCATACATTTGAAGAACACAGGTACAGTGTAAAAGTCTGGAAGATTAATAGTAGTAGGAAAGTTAAAATGCACCAATGATAATTGCCTTTGCAGTTATCACCGTGTGTAGAAACAGATGTGCTTCCAAATCTGTTTGAATAGACTTTTCTTTTTAATAGATAACCCATTGACCAATGCTGTAGAAAACAAATACAATACTTTAATATTTTAAATGACATGCTCACAGGTAAAAGATGAAGATTTAAAAGATCTCTTTTACGTGGAAGAGCTCTGCCTATTTCAGGTGTAGGTTCCCAGATGTTTCCAAAGCTGACACAGGAGTCTTTTCCCCATCTAATATTTTTTATTATAGAACTGTCTATTGGCTTTGATGCCAAACATAATCTAGTTCATAATAAAGAGTACGCCTACACGATCTTTTATAGATGAATGCAGAAATCTTTAACAAAGATTTTAACAATAATGACAGACTTAAATTTACTCCACTCCAGCTTCAAATTGCTAAAGTGTAATATCAATCAAGTTAATGTAATACTGAAACTGGAGCTGGGCAAGTAAGTCCAAGCACGGCTTTATTGTAGCACAGCTACTTGGCTTCAGGATGGCTAGAAGGTGGACAGTCATCTCACACCTATCTGCAAAACAACCTGAGCAGCATTCTATGTAAACCAAGAGTGAAGTTTCTTGTAATATTTAACTCAAGAGACACTAACAGGAGGTACAGGAGACAATAACAAAGGTAAATGTGCTCATAATCACAGTAAACCACTCATAGACAGGTTATAGAGTCTGACATTTAATGTAGGATGTTCTGCTGTCAGTCCAACAACTCAATAGGATGTTTTCTTCTCTTTCCCTTTCACTTTCGCTTTACCTTTCCCTTTCCTCTTCCCTTTCCCCTTCCCTTTTTCACCTCCTCTCCTTCTCCCTTTTCCTCTTCTTTTCCTAACTACTGCGTGGTTGTACCTCTTTATTTAGTGCTTTATCAGAATGCAAAATCAGGTGTTTCTCAGCAGTCCTCTTCATTCTCCACCCTCCTTTTGGAGTTCCCATGTTTTGAACATGCATGGTAGTTGAAATCCTGAAGTGCATAGTGCAACATCTGAGTATTGTAATGACAAGTGTGCAGTGGCCAAATGTCAAGAAGGACAAGGAAGAGGCACGGGATCAGAATAGCCATCTGGGGCTACTGAGTAAATATCCAGTTGTGTGAGATGGAAAACAGTTGAATATCAGTGGCTGGAAGCTGAGACAGATGGCAGTGCAGGACTGGTTAGGAACAGAGGCATAATTTAGATATTGCTCAGTAATGGTGCATTTTATATCTTATTGTACAATAAATGAGTAATCTGCTTAATGTATATCATTGGGAGAACTGGCTCTGCCATTCTGGCTGCTGCTAGGGGGCAAGGGATTAAAATATTGAAAACAAAATAATTGACCATTGCTCAGAACTTTAGCTCTAAATTCATATAACCAAATGAGCCAAAATGAAGTCTATCATCCTTTCCTTCCAGGTGGTGCTAAAAACCCTATTCAAAGACCTGTGAACCAGATCGGTGCTTTCTGCTCTATTTAATTTCTACAGTTATTTTTCCATCAGTCTGGCAAATCAGACTATACTGCATAATCTTCCCTTATGAGCATCTACAGAAATGTCAAAATAACTAGCCTTTGCCTGGGAAGGAAAACATGTGAGCAATTAGAAAGAACCAGAGCAGGTCAGAAAAGTGGTAGGCAGTCGGAGAACAGACAAAAAAGAAAAAGAGTAGGAGGAGAAAAGTGCTAGCAACACCACAACACTTGCATCAGTTAGAGGGGGAGAGAGTGTCTATAACAACTTGAATGTCTGAATATTGGATCAAGTGATAGACTCAGTCTAGACTTAAATGTAGAAAATGGGAAAGCAAACTTAACGAGTTGTAAACTAGGACTCAATGAAAAAATGTCTTCTAATATTCACATTAAATTGGGCTTACATTAATTTTGATCACTCTCAAGTCTCCATCTTGCATTTTCTTTCTCTGAATATTTCAAATTAATTTTATGCAGGTTTCAAATTTATATTTTAAATTCATTTCACTCAAGTATTCACATCAGAAACTCAGCTATGAGAATTACAAATAAAATGATAAGTACCATAATGCCTGATTACCTGAACCAGTTCAGCCTGAGCTTTATAATCAGTGTTCAGAGTAGAAAGACAGAAAGTACATGCCATGAAGTTCGTTCATGTGTGTCTGCAGGGTCTGTAGATCCTGAAACATGTAGCTTTCTTAACGAATAGTTACAAATTAGACACTTCTCTATACCATGTGCTGTGCCACCAGGATGTACAAAAAGGAAGGGTATTTATGATGCAAAGTATGACTCTGTACTGAATGGTGCTGGAACTTGAAGTGTCTGACACTGATCCTTCTCACCTCCAAGGGTATTTATTTAGATGGTCATCTGATGAGCTTTGCTTCTGGCAGATGTTCATAACCTGCCTCTCCTTTCTCCACGAACATTCTCCACCTTTCTCAGCTTGAGAACTTCTACATCATCTGTCTCTCCTCTTCAGCCACACATGTGGAAAGGACAGTAAGAGTTTGAAGTCACTGAATACCTTAAGCTTTCCTCAAGAGGTGCAGAAATAAGATTGACACAAGTACCCCTTCGCTGCCCCTTTCGAAGAGCAGCCTGCAGCCAGCACCAGCCTGGTGAGAAATCACATAGTGATTACCATGGTGGTTCCTCACCTTGTGTATTAAATTAATGATATATTAAAACAGCTTGTGTTTAACTATTAATCTAGTAAATAAACTGTCCACAAATTTATTACAGGAAATGCTTCAGTCTTCTCCTTCATCTTTAGTTTTGCCAGCTGTTGACTGCGAGGCTATCAGGTATCTTCTGAGCTTTCTTCAAGAGTCGGGAGACTGGAAGTTAACACACACAACTAATCTCAACTTCTCTCAGCTGGAACGAGATACATCTAAACCAAACTTACTGGTGGTTCAGCTACGACCTCTTCTCAGGTAGGAACTTGCCACAAACAAAACTGACCCACATGTATGCATGATTTTTAAAGCTTTTGAAAATGTCACTTGTATTCAAAAAAAATAAAAAACAAAGTGGGAGCTTACAACATGGTTAGCAAAGTTGTTTTTCTTGGAAGGGTGAATTTGATGTCCTAAAAGTCCCCTCATGAGCTCAGGTGCAATAGATGAATTATGTCAAGAAAGTCAGTCAAGCGTTCCCATTTTGTCTCTCTCATTACATAAGGAAAAAGGGACAGCTAATAAAATTAAATGGCAACACATTTTTAGCAGAAAAGCTGAATTATTTTATGCAACACATGATTAACCTGCAGAATTAATTGCCAGAAGGCATTTCAGGAGTCAAGAAAATGACAGGATAAATAGGCCCACAAACATACAAACAAACCTGAAGATAATATGAATAAAGTGACTGTTTTTGATCACTCTGGAAGAAAGAGGATTCTGTAATTCTTCGTGTTTCCAGGCCTAAAAGTGGTAGAGAGAGGCTGTTCCTCCAGGTGAATGTGTCTGACTGCTACTTCTAGGGCTTTTGCATCTGTGTTGAGTGTCTGGCACGGGACACTCCTGGCCACTGGGTATGGGTCACTGACCTCATCTAGGTTGGCAGCTGTTCTTAGAATTTCAGCAGAAAGCTGTGTGGTCTGTACAGTTATACTGAGTACAAATGGTGTCAATGTATGCTTAGGAAATATAAGGCATGGGTGTATCAAATCCCTCTGCTCAGTTTCTTCAGCTCTTTCCTCTTCCTAGCCTGTTACTTGGGCATTCAGACTTGATGGTATATGGTGTGTACATCAATGGGTCCCAAGGAAGTGCAGTTATAGGTATCATGTCACTGCACAAATAAATACATGATATCTATTTTGAGGAGCTCACATACAATTGTTAGACAAGGGGACAATAACCACTGAAAGAAAAGCTGAGGAAAGAATGGTCAAAATAACATCAGAAGTCTGGCTGCTTGGCAGCCAAGGAAGTTTGAGGGGTTTAAGGAATCAGCTGAGGAAGTGGTCATTGTACTACTAATGGCTTTGCAGAAGGAAAGGGTCATAAGGAGAAGATAAAAGCATGATGGAGGGACTGATGATGAAAGTAATCCATTTACTAGTCAGTATCTTTGTACATTTCTGATTCATGTTGTTCTTGCCTAGAAAAGATTTTTAATGATTTTTTTCTCACTCTTTTTGTAGTGGTTTAAATGAGATTTCCATCCAGGAAGCAATTGCTGAAAATGGTAAGCAGTATGACCAAGATATAACTAACATTTCATCATTTAAGTCTGTGTTTTCACTTACACAGATTGTATTCTCTAGTTCCTAGGTTTTGCTGTAATACTACTATTTAAAGGTCTTCTTTCCCTCCGTCTGTAGTATTTATAAGCAGTCAGTTATCATAGTGTTGAAGTACCAAGTGGCTGAATCAAATCCACCAAAATGGATACAGGTCTGTGACCTGAAATGTAATGATAATTCACTTCTGCTTCAGGCATGAGCCTTGGATCTCACCTCCCATGATGGCAGCTGGAGGTGTCAGGCTCATCCAGCATTTTGAAGGTCTTGGTCTCAACAAGAGGGTATCTGAATGAATAGGAAATGTTTTTCTAATTTTTGTAAAACATTACTGATGTCCTCCAAAGCCTTTGACTTTAGAGTCCTTTAATGGTTTTGCAGATGTTGAAGACTTCTTGTTAATGTTCAGTCTCTTCATACAACACTATAATAAAACTCTTCTTGCCTGGCATCTGGCTGAAAAAGAGGTGCCATACACCAAAGAGGCACCAAGAGGCACGTGGGATTTTTTAAGGGTTTCTCTTACTACTCTAAATTAGAGATCATGTTATAAAGTCTGCAAATCACTGTAGTGGTAGTTTCAGGGACACATTGTGGAGTGGTGGAGGCTGATAATTAAACAGTGTCCTATGTTCTATGACTGATTCTGCCCAGAGCTGCGGGTGTAAAATCAGAAACACATTTGAAAATCAGGGAAATACCTCAGTATTGAAGTCAGTGGTATGTTCTTTTCTCTCTGTTTTTGCACTGCTTCGGTGTGAATATGTTTTTTATACTCAAATAAGTAGCTGCATTTCCATAGGAGTTTTTTAGTTCTCACTTCTTGTTCCCAGAACATACTTGATAGGAAAAGCCTTGGTGTAACGTTGGCCTTGGCTAAAAATTAGCTTTTTCTTTATGAGACATTTATTTCATCAGCTGCACAAACTCAAGAATAAGCTTCCAAAACCCCGTCTCAGACCCCTTTTTTTTGGAACAGCAAAGGCATCAGGGGACCTGTGTGGTGATGGAAGAACAGGCTATACCAACTTTCTGGTTAGTGACTACTAGCTGTTATCAGGAAAAAGGTGTGTGGATCAGGGGAGATGTGCCACTTTGTATGGCCAAGTGCAAAATCTGCCTTTGGTATTCTGCATCTCAGCTGTGCTCTAGAAAAGTGGAAATGTGAGCTGAATCCTCACCTTCTGGTTTATTTGCCAAAGCAGCCACTCAATGCATTGCTGAATAAAAAACTGGAAATAACATCAGTAGGAAGTTTTAATTCAAAATAAAATTAATGAGCCACAGTTCCTTAAAATTATCCCACTGAAGGTCTGTGCAGCAGATGGGAGAGAGTCGTAAGAGTATCATTCCAAAAGTAGTAGTAAATGTCCCAAATACTGTCTTCCAAGTCAAACAATCTGGGCTCCAGCAGGTCTCGGTGTCTAAGTACTTTTTGCAGCACAACCCAGTCATCTGCCAAATATTGCTGTCAGGAGACCCTTCAAGATCAGAACTGCTTGCAAGGTCATGCATTACTAGTCCTTGTTATGGAGTGAATGCTCCTAGATCCTACCTGGGTAAGCAACAAAAAATACTATTTGCCACTTACCTACAACGTGACAAGAAAATTGTTAACGCATAAATATTGCTTGTAGGCTTTTTTTCACTATCCATGGTAAACTCATAGAAAAACACTGCAGACATGTAGCATGCTGCCTAGAAGTTCACAAAGCTTCTTACATTTGTCACAGCAACTTCCTTCCTTTCCACTGTAGATGGTTTTAAAATCTGATGTAATAAAATGTCAGAGAAATCTCTCCTGCTGTTTTACTCAGTGCAGACAGGAATCTCTGCAACAACAGAACAAATGGGCTCAGATTCTGCCCAAGGGAAATGTGCTGTTCTGAAATAGCTAGAGGCTGGAGTAAACAGGAGTATTTAGCACATTATTGAAATGAGGCTCATTATGAAATCCAAACTGGAATTCAGAATCCAAATCTGCTCATATTTCAAGGGATTCAGACTTACTGTTTTCATTATGCTTCTTTTCAGTATTTCTTTATTTCTTTTGCATGAGGTAGATTTTGAGATTATTACTCAGTTTTTGCCCATGTTCCGAAATGTTTCTCTACTCAGAAGGTTGAATTCTGTCATGACAGTCTCACCTGCTGGATCCAAAATCAATGGCAAAGCTGCCTATGACTCCACCTGCATAAGATGAGACACTTAAGTTGCTATTACATGTATTCCTTTTTCCACTCTGAGTCTCAGTGCATTCTCCTCCTCTCCCCCTTCCCCTCCCCCTCCCCCTTCCCCTCCCCCTCCCCCTTCCCCTCCCCCTCCCCCTCCCCCTCTCCCTCTCCCTCTCCCTCTCCCTCTCCCTCTCCCTCTCCCTCTCCCTCTCCCTCTCCCTCTCCCTCTCCCTCTCCCTCTCCCTCTCCCTCTCCCTCTCCCTCTCCCTCTCCCTCTCCCTCTCCCTCTCCCTCTCCTTCTCCTCTCCTCTCCTCTCCTCTCCTCTCCTCTCCTCTCCTCTCCTCTCCTCTCCTCTCCTCTCCTCTCCTCTCCTCTCCTCTCCTCTCCTCTCCTCTCCTCTCCTCTCCTCTCCTCTCCTCTCCTCTCCTCTCCTCTCCTCTCCTCTCCTCTCCTCTCCTCTCCTCTCCTCTCCTCTCCTCTCCTCTCCTCCCTTCCATTTCCCCACTCTCATGTTGCTCATTTCAGTCCCTCTTGTTCATAATTTCTACTCTTCCTTTCTTTTCACCTACTCCTTCCAGAACATTTATTCTCAGTTGGTTTCTTCCATCCCATGTGCAAAATCACACAAAAATTAAGGTTGATTAGAAAATAATAATGACATAATAATGCGCTCCCTGGTGAAATAATAATGCACTCCCTGGTGAAATTCAAGGAATATGTCTTCAATGAGTTAGAAAGGTTTAATCTTTTCACCAGGCCATAGATAAAGGTAGTTATGCTAATTAGAAGGTGTTATCCTAGGCAAACTGTTTTATTTTCATAGATCTACCTAGTGATCTATGAAAAACAACAACTAAAAAAACCCAACAAACCAACAAAACAAAACAAAAAAAAAAAACAAAAACAAAACCAAACACAACAACAAAACCCAAACCAAAACAAAACAAAAAACCCAGCCTTCAGTAGAATGACTCTAAAGTCACTCTAACATCAATATCACCATCTAGAGATGCCTCTTGTTCCATTAAAGAAAGAGCCTGGGATGGCTAATGTTCCCATGCAGGCATGCAATTTAGGTGCTTTAAAATATGGTGGACAATCTAGGCCCTTTTCCTTGGAGAATTTGCAAATACTTCCTAATCAAGGTAGAGTTTTGATCACAGGCAAAGATCTATATAATTTCTGTTTTCCTAAGGTTGTTCACCACAGTTTCTCTGGATGAAAGAATTGGCTCTAGAATCTTCCCAAAGGCAAGAGTTATACATGTTGCTGGTAACTATAGTTACATGTATCTCCTTACTGAAGTGAAATGCAAATAATGTCTTATTTCAGAAAGCAATTGGTTTCTTTAATGAAAGAAAAATCAAAGACTATATACGGATTTTTCTATGTATTTTTTTTCTTCCTCAAATTTTAGCTGAGGCTGCTGAGAATTTCCAGTGAGTTGCACTCTGTACAGATAGAATACAAAATCTACATTATGTAATGCCTTGCACCTCCGCAGCCAATGTAATTACACTAGTAGTATATAAGCAGTTGTTTTTCTAAGTCCATTTCTTATAGTAGATCCTTTTAGCAATATTGTTTAGAAGTAAAATTTACATACCTATGATTTTGAGTGATATGAGGAAATAAATTGAGATAAAACCCTGCAGAAAAAACAGTTCTTGCATTTTCACAAAAGCTAAACATTTTACTCAGCCAGGAGACCATAATTACTGTAAACAGAAGAGGTTTAAAAGGATAATAATATAAGCTCCACTTCCAGTACATGAAAATGAAATACCATTTCTGTAGCATGTAACCTCAAAATCTGAGCAGCCTGTATGTCCAAGCTATAAAATATCTGTTCATCAGACTGGGACACTGATGAGAAGTGAGAAGGCACTGAAACAGTAAATGTGAGTCTGCTTGCTTATTACTCTATCAGTCCCAATAACAACATTGATAATTATTCTTTATTCACAACTATTATGCTCATTATCATACGCAGATGTTAATATTTCTTCATATAGCTTAAAAACATTTCTCAGTTGTAAGTATTCGTCACAACTGCTTGTGATTTTAGAACTAAAAGAGAATCTTCTGTAGAGGCATTTGGGACCTCTTTGAAAGGTCTTCTCTTCCTTAGGTGACTTTTTCTTCCTTTTCAGAAATATTCCACCATATTTCTCCTTTGGCCTCCACTGTAGTCAACAGCAAAATCTTTCATATCCTGCTGAGGGTGCAGAATCAGGCTTTAAATCCACTGAACCAAAAATGAATGTTGGTGCCAATATTATGCATATTATGTCTCAAACTAAGCACTATGTTTTGAGTATTGCTTCTCAGTGGGTGCTTCGGTGTACTTTGTAATTCAGAGAATACTACTACTTATGCTTTATCATTTGTTTATCAACTGGTCACTTGGCTAACAGTGTATGAATCCTGCTTTCATCTCTTAAGTAATTTCTCTGCTCTTGCATCTATTTGCCTGAAGTTCAACCTTTCAGGTGTTGTTTCTATGGGACTTACTTTTCAATTTCAAAATCACCCTCTTTTCTGAACTGTTGTAATGTATTTTTTTTTGCATTGTCTCACTGAAATTATGGATTTTTCAAGACACTAAACATGTTGTATCCCATTTGTACCTATTGACACAAAAATGACTCCTAAATTGCTTAAATAAACTAAATAAGCTTAAACATCTAGCTCATTACTTCTCCAACTACTGCAGGATTTTAGCTTTCTCAGCTTACAGAGTTTGTTAAATTATAAATGTTTCTATTTATAGACAAAATAATTGGAAGACTGACCATGGATTTGCAGGAACGAGGGATTCATTTTTCAGTAATTTATACAGCAGCGAGACCTTCAAGGGTGAGTAATCTTCAGTGCCTAGAACTGTCAACTTTTTGGCATCTAACAACTTAATGTTTGCTGAGGAATGCTGTAGATGATTTTCAAGATTACACAAGCGCGCAATCTGTATTATATGGGGTTTTGACCGGAAAAGATTGCATGAATTTTCATGTCTAATAGCTATCACATAACTATTGAAGCTTTACTGTTCTAGGAGACCATAAAGCTGCCATTGTCTTTGGAACTTATTGTTATCTTTAAGGGCTGTGATTTTAGATTTTTTTCCATTTAACTCTAATGGTTTTACAGTAAGTTCTATGTGGAACTTTATCGAGCTTCTCAGTGTGGCTAGTCACTAAAGACAAATTTTTGTTAATTAACTGAAGGCTACTAATATAACAACTTTAAAATTAACTGTTCATTCCTTTTAGTCAATACTTGGCATTTACAACTGGGAGGTAAAATTTTCAGCATCACTGGTAGTCAGAACATCATTCATAGATCACATCATATTATGTTAGCAGTAAGTGGCAATACAGAATAGTTATTTATGCAGAGCTATCTATTTTGTATGACATACAGGTTGTGGTCAAGAAATATTCAAATTTTAATTTTAATGTGATGAAATGGAAGACAGTCATGCCTTGAGGAAAACAGAATATAGTTCCCAGTAAGAAGACAGGCATATGAGGGGTGGGCTGCATCCAAAAAACCAGCAACTTTCAAAGAAACATATCTTTTCCAGTGGTAACACATCTGAACTTCTAATATGATGCTTAATTTAATTTGAATTTTAATTCAAACTCAAGATAATGTAATTTGAGAATACAGAAGATATCATTTCCTTGGTTTAGGAAACAGGAAAGCCACTAGTGGGGTTGTATAGATCTAATGTGAGCACTGCAGACAGGATCTTGAGAAGATGGAGGGTTTTCGGGAGAGAACACTAAGAACAATTCAGAGCTATTCTTCACACAAGAATAACACCTAGAAAACCTGTTTTAAATGGGTATGGAGTTAAGTCCCTTTAGCTTATCCAAAAGAAGAGTAAGAGGCAACTTGACGGCACTTTATAAATGCTCTTTAAGCCAAAAGTAGATCAGCCTGATGAAGGTGTTCTGTATTCAATCAGAAATAATCTGGGTTTTTGCAGGGAGGTAGGATCTTGAATCTCTGGCTATCCAAGGAGATGATCAGAATAGTCCCTTCAGACTCTAGGAAAAAGGCTAGTTCTACTGAAGAAAAACAAGAACTTCCTGCATTAATTCTCCCTCTGAAATTCATTTCTAGAGATAGGGTTTTGAAGACCAGAGTTAGAATACAAATACTCAGCAGCATGAAGAATCTCACCTTGATATTTGCTCTCTGTGCTCTGTGTTTCTTGTGGTAAAGGAGGGGACATGAATCCAAGACTTTTGATTTTTTTTTTTATAAATATTGTGTAATTTTTTAAACAAAGTTCCAAAATAAAAATAAAAATTATTTCGTTATTGTGGCTCTTCACTGTTTGAAACCAAAGGGACATGGGCGTTCTTAACTGCAGATTGCATTTAGAACAATTGAAATGAAAAATATATTTAATTAGTGAAAGAATTGGTGTCGAGAGAAGGAATTTTTCTAGCAGTTTTTTAAGTTTGTTGAATTTTAGATCTATGCATAGTTCAGCAGGCTTTCTAAATTAAAGTGACTAAATCTGAGCAACTGGAGCACCTTTAAATAATTAAAGCAATGTATGTAAGATGTTCTGCATTTTTAAAAAATAAGCAATTTAAACTTTTTTTAATTCTTTAAATTCAATGCCATATGAAACCATTTGAAGCAATTTTTTCCCCTCACAAAAAGCTTTAAGTTATTTCAGTGCATTCAAGGTTATCAGCTTCTGTAGAGATCTGGAAAAGGCAAAATGGAAAGTACCTTTGAGGGTCCATCGGTCTGTACATTTGCATGTAACCTCTTTTTAGTATGTATTGCGTATCTTTGGCTCTGCTTGAACTGTAGAAGATGAGAATTCTTTCATAACCTTAAGCTAAAGGACTAACACCATTTGCTTAAGCTATAAAGAATAGATTCCATGATCTATAAGTTACAGGGTCACTCCCCAGTGATGACCATGATCACTATATATGAGAAGTAAAAGGCTTTGATCACATGGAAAAAAGATTTTGCATTACTTAGTACATTTAAAAATTGATAGCAGTCATACAGTATGGAAGATTTCCATTTACTAAGTTGGCTTTTTATTGCTGCTGAAGAAAATGAGCTTTTAGAATGACACTTAAAGAAAAAAAAAAATACTGCTCTTTCTGACCAGGTAAATTAATTGTATGAAATGAAGCTCCCAAACACTGAGGCTATGAAATACTTCCCTCCCAATAGCTCTACCTCCTTGCTGTTGGGCAGTTGATGGCTTCATAGCATCATCTTGATATATTAATTCTTGCATTGTCTCAAGCAGAGAAAAACAAATGTGTGAAATGCATATATTGGAAAAGATTCCTGGCTGGTATTAGCTTCAGAGAAAGTGAATTAATGAGACAGGAAGAAAAATTCCCCTATGATCGAGTATATTTTCTGATTTGATGAGCAAGAACAGTTTCAGTTTAGTCAGTGCAACCCAGATCTCTTTGGGCTATCATGGTTATTAGTTAGTAACCCAAATGAACGATGGAGGCAACTTATTTAGGCTGGTTCTTGTTCTGTTCCAGTTTCAGAATTTGAAGCTAGGAGACAGAATTAAGGCCCTGAAACAGAGGCTGTTTGGTGACCTACAGGAAATGGTTTCACTAGCCAGTTGAGGAATCCTCTGGATAGCCCATCATATTGTAAAAGAGCAGCCTTCCTCCAACAGGGCAACTTCCATGTCTTGTGACTCTTGTCCTAAAACGCTTTGCCTTTGAGGTCTGGCTGAGTTGAGCTGACATTGAGAGTGATTTGTATCACTGAATTCTGGGCAAGTGAAGTGTAAAAGTCTACATCTGAAGTCATCAGCCACGGTTCTCTTTCCAATCAAAGTCTTTTTAGGATATAATCCTTCTGATCTACTTTGTAGGGGGCTGCTGCAGGATGAGATGATATTCACCCTTCATAATCTCCTTTGTCTCTGACAACCATGAAGGCAATTCTCACGCTTAGATCAGATCTCAACACACACATTTAGTCAGACAACTCTCATTCAACATTTGTAATCTTCTTTTCCATTTAAACCCAGAAACTTATACCAAGAATTAAGGAATCTGTTGCCAAGACCTTTCTTACCCTTGAAACTCATTTGATAGCTTATTTCCTTCAGGAGAATCAAATCCTTCTGCAGCCCTTGTTTCACTCCTGGATCAGGGGTTGTCATGAATATATTATTTTTGTGTTCTTGTGAACTATGATGAAAGTCATCCCTCCTACTTGTGCTTGCTGCTAATTAGTGTTTTGGCCTGTGGTTATAATGCATATTACCTGTGCTGTTGGAATTGGAGAGGTTAAAACCTGTAGTGATTGAAAAATAGATATGCCTCAAACCTTAAATCTCATAATGTTTCTCATCCTTCAGATCCTCATGGTGTCCATGTTACATTTTTACAAATTTGCTTCTGAAACTTCTGCAAGATAGTTTTACAGTTGTTATCTCTTCCCAGTTAGATTGGATGCTGAGAAACCATGTACTGCCAAAAGGAGATTTGTGACTACTTTCCAGCCAATATTCATTTTGCTGACTCCGCTTTTACAGATGCATTGTGAAGTGATGTTTAAATCTTCTCTACTGCCTCCACATTTTCAGATAACTTCTGCTACCATGGGCTTTTGGCTGCTTCACTCTACAAGCTGTGTGCTTTAGTTGGTGTTTAAGTGTGTTAAGTCTTTGATCACACTCAAAGTCAAGCAATATGAATTACAGGAACTTTATTCAGCCATAAGTAACATGGGCATCTGCATCACAAATGGTTGCATTTGACCCTAAAAGTGTCTCTTGAAGGTATTGATCCTCAGGTGCTATTGATGTGCACCCCAGCTGAAAAGAGTGTGAAAAGGTTTAATCTTTGACAAGTGCTTGTGGTTGCATTTTCTTTGTTTCTCTCTTTTACCTAACTCAGTTTTCTAAATGCATTACATTTTGCAGTGCTGTAACTTCCACTTAAATCCAGCTCCTCTCTTTTTTGTTGATTTCATCATAGTTTAACCCCAACCAGGAACTGAGCACCACACAGCTGCTCCCTTAATACCTCCCCTGGTGGGATGGAGGAGAGAATTGGAGGGTCAAAGTGGGAAAAGTTGTAGGTTAACAGAGTTTAATAGGTAAAGCAAAAGCCGTGCACTCAAGCAGAGTAAAACAAGGGATTCATTCACTACTTCCTGTGGGCAGGCAAGTGTTCAGCCATCACCAGAACAGCACGGCTCCATCACACTTAATGGTTACTTGGAAGACAAACACCATCACCCTGAACATCTCCCACCTCCTTATTCTTCCCCCAGCTTTTATTACTGAGCGTGACATCATGGTATGGGATATCCCTTTGGTCATTTGGGGTCAGCTGTCCCAGCTGTGGCCCCTCCAAACTTCTTGTGCACCCCCAGTCTACTCGGAGGTGGGGTGATGTGAGAGAAAATACCTTGATGCTGTGTGGGCACGGCTCAGTTAAATAAACTTTAACTTGTAGATGAAGGATATACACTTAATTATTTCCTAGCTAACTCAGGTGTTTTGTTTGTTTGTTTGGTGGTTGTTGTTGTTGTTGTGGGTTTTTTGTTTGTTGTGGGGTTTTTTTTTGTTGTTTGTTTGTTTGTTTTGTTTTAAACTTAAAAGGGGTAGAGTCTTTTTAAATAATTGCGACAGAACTGCTTAAGGCTGGTTGAAGCTAGTTATGTGTCACTCTTGTGGAAACAAATCTGAACAAACATTTAGCCAAATTAGCCTGGAAATCTAATCCTAGGGATGTGAGAAATGCTTGCTAACGATTCTGTATGATTCATTCCATGTGTCAGTGGGGAATTCAGAGGAATAACTGAAAACCAATGTTTTACCTTTAACCCTTCACTCTGCACAAGGGCTAGGGCACTAAGTTTCACTTACTTTGAACATTTTTTCATCTTTAACTTTCATTTTATATTTATGTTTTTATATATATGCTTATTGACTTCAGTAGGAAATGAAGGGCGGCATGGAAATAAACTATTATTCTCATCTGATCAGAACAATGTTTTTATTTTCTGTTGCTTGCTAACTTTTTAAGGCATAGATGAAACCTATAAAGGTTTTCCGTATACACCAAATTAGGAAGTTGTATTTATTTTGCATTTAAAACTAAGGACCAGGAAAACTGTGGTGAAGGTGGGATGGTGCAGAAAGAGATGAGGACTAATTCTGTCTCAGAAGAAAACAGAACCTGGTAAAATGCAGGTACAAAAGTTGCAAAGAATAGTCTTAAAATACTGTCATATTTAGGCAGAGGTCATAAACATAATAATTACGTTAAAAAATAAGATATAATGATAAAATAGGATAGAATAGGTGGAATGTGTAACTGTAAATAAGCATATAGATATGGCATGTTGATAGGCATGCAAAAAACTTTCTGCAGGGAAAATGCCAAGGTGAAATAATGATTAGACTGACAGATTTGTAAAGGCCTGTTGTATCTTAAAGGAAGTCTGGGTTCAAGGACACAAAGTTAAGTATTCTGGGAATTCTGGAGTCCTATCCTAGGAACAGTGTCTTTGAAGACTGAGGCTGAACATAGCATCTAAGTGCTATGATTGTTACCTAAAGATTGGAATGATCCATGTATTTGTGATTTGGTGGATTGGCTGGTAAGCGTCACTAACTATGTCGAGTGACACTTTTTGTAGATGGAATGGAAAATGCTTAAACACAACATATTAAAAGCTCAAACTGGATATCAAAAAGCATATTTGAAAGACTGCTGCTTTCTCCTCATTCTCCTCCCTATATAGAAACATCCTAAACTCTGTCATAATTTAACAAGAGTGAAAGACATGAGACTATTAAAAGTAATAAAGCCATGCTTCAAAAAAAAAAAATCCTGTATACAGACAGAAAATTGAAGGTAATATAAATTCTTGCAATTTCAGTGCAAAATCAGTTGGCATACTTATAGAGATTCAGATGAATAATGTGCAAAAGACATAAAAACTGTTAATAAAAACTCATTAGACTGTATTCTTTCAGAGACCACTGAATATAATAAAAAAGAGGAACTCAGGAAAATGAGTGACAACACAAAGCCACATGACTCTGTGTGTTGATCATCTCTGTGGTGGAACATAGAGACATTCTTACTTCTATGACTTTTTCAGCAATCATCCAGCCTCAAAAACTTGTTTCAGGCTAAATGAATAAAATTAATACTATATTATCAGCAAGGTCAGATAATTTTCATCTAAGTTTTACCTAAAATAAGAATCTGCAAGCTATGAATTGTCAGGATTTCTAATGTACAAATTATAATTTTTATAATATGTATGTGTGTATAAAAATTATAAATTAGTTTGGCCTTAATTTTGGAGGAGCAGGAAGTGACAAGTATGACATGAGGTTGGAAAAGAGGCTCCATATCTCTGGAGAAATACAGCCAGAAAACCTATCCTCTGTACTGACAAAACTGGTTGAAATTCAAGTAGTAAATATGTGGATACTTGAAGAAAATACAATATGAATAAGGCATAAAATAGATAAGTAAAAATTATCCTGTTGCTACAGTAAAAAGGGTAAAAAAGTGAAATTATTTTGGTGCAGAAATAAAAAAAAATTAAGGTAGGAAACAAAGGATAAAAATAAAGGATTCATGTTTGCAGAGCAGAGTGATTACCAGAGGAATTCCCTGGAGATTGATGTTGATACCTGCACTGTTCAACAGAGTCATTGTTCGTATGGAAAGAGGGCTGAAACCCGGAGGTGCCGAAGTTCGCTGATGTACTGACAAGCTGGAGAAACCACTCACAGCCCCACATTAGTGGGTGATACAATCACAAATGGAATCCAGTATGAAGAAAAGCAACACACATAAGAAAAACCTTAAATATGCATATTACACTGTGGTGCATGGTTGCTATTTCTCAGAAGTGAGATGACGGTGTGAATGTGGGTAGATCTCTTGGAACATCCCAGCAGTCAGCAGTAGGATGAATAGCAAGCAGAATGCTACCCATAATTTGGAAAGGAGGAGGGCAAAGCAGCAGACATCAATCAGTTCACTAAGCCCTTGGTGAGTGCAAGTCAGCCAGTGGACTAGTGTGTGTGATTCTGGCCACACCGTCTCCAAACTGATACTGTAGAACTACAAGATGAAAATATTTTAGCTAGCAAAAATTGGCAATTCAAAAGGGAAATAATAAACAAAAGCACCAATAACATGAATGGGCTAAACAGGAAATAATTATTCACTGTCTCTGGCCAGTATTCATTATTATCACCACTCACAGACCATAATACAGAAATTCAGGAGCACTAAATTACTTTAAAGAAACAAAATAAACTATTTTTGTGTGTCAAAAATACATAGATTTTAGTGATTTTATGAACTAATGAAAGAAATATAAGAGGGATGGAAATAAGATCCTATTACATGTGTTCATTTGAATGCAACCTTTGTCTCTGAAGGTTTCTAAGCCAGAGACTACAGAAATCCAGGAGGGCATCTTGGGACGAGTACTGTTTGTATTTACCTTTTTCTCAGTTTTAGCTGCCAGTTACTCTTATTAGCACTCATTGTGAGCTAGGTGGACCTTTGGTCTCACATGGTTTAGTTGGTTTTGTGCCTTGGCAGTGGAAGGTTGGGATATTGACACAGCATTTCTCTGGAACAGGAGTGTGAAATGTAATGTGTAACTTATTTAACTAAAGGCCATGAGCCAGAAAAGGAGCCGAGAGATTAAGCAAAGCTCCACTAAAGGAAGCTCACGGACTTTCCTCCTCATGCTCACCTGTAAGGTTGTTGTAGAATTGTCATTCTTGAAAATTAAAATAGTTGCCATGTAAAAAAAAACCCTGTCCGCTGCACATAAATCATTGTTCTGCTGGCAACCAAGAAATCCATAACAAAAAGTGATGGTGTGAGCTGGAAACCGGGTAGGTAGCACTCCATGCTTTGTCCAGGTTTCCTTACTTTCAGTGTAGTGAAACCAACTGGATATTTAAAATCCCTGTGATTAAGGATCTGCAAGCTGCCTCTAGGAACTCTGAAACCTTTCCCTGTTTATTGCTACTGCTGAGCAAAGAGACTTGTATCTTCATCACCTTCTCCATACACCAAAGGCATGACCTTTTTCAGAGGCAGACATACATTCCCATTTTGAGAAAGCAAACATTTAGAAACTGTAAATGATCCCATCCACCCAGAGGATCATCACAGCATATGTGTTGTGTCTCCCCTCAATGTGTCCCTAGGGCTGAAGAGCCGGGAGCTCAGTTCAGTGTGGGTAGGTATCTCCTGCATGTGGTCAGAGCAGCCTTGCCCTAAACAACCACCTGCAGTACTTTTTGTCTTCCTTCCTTTTGTAGGAAATGAAATGAATAAAGCTGGTAAAAAAAAACAGCTAGTGCAACCACAGAGATGTCCCATGTACTGGCAAAAGCATTTACATCCTGCATCATTTGATTTCTAGTGCAGCCTCCACTGTCTGTGCTAAAGGAGCAGCTGTTAGATGAACAAAGACAGTCTTTACCATCACGTGACATAAAAATTTGCCAGTAATTGGTAAAATGCAGGTCCCTGATCCTGGGACAGCATGTTAACAGAGTTAAGAGGAGGTAGAAGAAACCTGGATTATTTCATTTTAGTCTCAACTGACATATCAGATTCTATCTTTCTTTTTGATTTACAAAATAATTTATTCACTCTATGTAGTGCTACAAAATGTTTCAATTTTAGAAATTCAGTGTTTTGTGGTAGGAAGACATTTTGTTGTGCAGTTCTAGACCTGCAAATTTGTGCATACCGTGGTTGTGTTTTTCTCTAATTTCTAGCTCTCACCCTGCCTGTGATCCCCTGAAGCATTAGACTCTGTTCAAAGCCATCAGCTAATAATTGTTTGTCATTTGAAAGAGAAAAGAGGGTCCATCATTATTCATACATAGCCATTGTGCATATGTAGCCATTAAACAGCATACAAGCCTCAAAGATTAGGGTAGAGGATGATAATTTTTTGTGTAATTTTCAAGCATACTTGTGACTTTAACAGAGAAATATATCTTTACTTAGGTGATGGATAGTTCTATTGAAATATTCTATCTAAAAGTTAATTTTATTAAATCCTACAGGCTTTTCCATAAAAAATATGTTAACCTGGAATTCCATGCAAGCTTCTGTTCACAAAGATTGCACATTAAAGCTTTAGCAGACAAAGCTAAGAACTAGGCCAGGGTGTTAATAACATGTTGACAGGTTGTTACGGGAGTGTTTGTGTATTGAAATACAGATCTTATTGCCTTCCAAAGATCATATTACCCCATCCCTTGTACCTAACAACTTTAAATTGAATTGGATTTCAGTCACCTAATATATGGTATCTTTCTTTTTATAAAGTTGCCAAATTAGAAATTAACTGCTTACAGAAACTTGTGGCACTAGTATCTTTTGAGGAAATAGCTCTGTGCAGTCAGATCCCTGTGTAGTCACTTGTGTTAGCACCAGCCAAGCTACAGCAGACCCAGAGTAGATGGTGGGGGGACTCACCCGTGCACCCCAGACAGTTAGCCCTGTGGGGTACTGGAATACTGTAAGAAAAGAGGCAAATTTGCCCAGCATGAGGTTGACAAGGCTTTGTTTCTTCTGGGATCCAACCTGGTCTCATGGCACTATACTGATCCATGCTGGCTTACCAGCTCACTCCACCCTAGTATGGCAATCTCTATTATTGGGCTCTTGCACAACATATGTCTTTAGTATCACTGGTAGGCACACTCCCAGTAACCAAAAAAAAAAGCAAGAAATCTATCCTTTTCCTGCAAAAAAAGGTTCAAGCCTCTTCTAAATTTGTTAATGGAAACATTGCTGTAAAACCCATACACGAAGTGGTGTCTGACATCCAATATAATACTACATGGCATACTTTGCTCTTGTTCTGTCCTTGTCATTTTAATGAAACCTCAATGTTTACAATTTTATTGAAACATTGCTGCTGTTCTTCTGGGATGTGATTTCTGGTTTAACCCAAATGATTGAGTGACTCCACAGACATATTTAATGAGTCATAAAAAGTATCACTCTATATTTTAGTGCACTACAGTATGAAAGTTAAACCCCAAGTATTCTAACAGCTAGATATCTCTGCCTCTAGGTCTTTCAGCCAAGTCACTTGCAAAATCATGATCTAAAATAAGGAAGGTTTCTTGCCTTACATTGAGCAGAACTACTGCAAGGTGAAATTTAGATCCCCCTTTACCTCCTCACTGTTGAAAACTCCTTCCTCCTCCCCAGTACATGATTTCCTTATGACTCTAATGATATTCCTTGCTACTGCCCCACTGTTTTTCTCAGGATCTGAACTGCCAGCAGGAGCACCTGATTGTAGCTGAACCAAATCCTGAGCTAGACTGGCCAGGACCTGGAAGCGAAACTTGGCTATGGGGTAGGAACAGCAATAGACACCAGGTTGCTATAGCAAACCCATAGAAGTGCTGGAAAGAACTTGGTCTTTGCTTTCTAATACCCCTCACCTTATAAAGTTCAGTTTTTCTAAGTTTAATATAAAAGCATCATGACAAGGGTCAGTAAGGACCAGCCACAGAAGTGACAGTCACATCTAACTGCTGACAAAGGTTGCGTGCTTTGGTCTCGCTTTGTTTTAACTGATGAGCTGGAAACTGGTAGGACATGAAGGAAATTATGAAAATGAGATTGATGACATTGGCTTGAGGTGTGTTAGCTGTAAGGGTTAACTAGGCTTTAGCAGAAATATGTCTATTTGAGACAAACTTGAAAGAGGAAAAAAAATTATGAATAGAAAAGAAAGCATGGTAATCTCCTTCAAAAATGCATGGAATTTATTTCTAAGATTAGCTGTGTCTAGACTTCCTGATGTCATTTTCATTTATATATATATATAACTCCTACTACTGTCAGAAAAATTAAGTGGATACTGAGTGCAAGAATGCAGAGTAGAAGACAAGGACCTTTTTATTGATTTTCTGGGAAAAAAGTTGCTTGCTTTCACCTCCCTCTCAAAAAGGTCCAGTTTGCTGGAATTATTTGCCTTTGCCTTTTGATTCGGCACAACTAGGAAGACAGAGATCAGTTCCCCTCAAAAGTTTTGCAGTTCAAGTTCTGACTTTCTCTGCTTTCTCCAAAAGTGTTGTCATACACAGATGGAGAAGCCAAAAGTAAAGGATGGTGTTGTCACATTGAACATGGTATTTTTACAGGAAGAATCTGACCATCTGAAAAACATACTGGTATTTATACTGTCATTTGTTACAGACAGACCTGAGGAACTGTAAGAACGATGTGTAACTTTTTAAAGTTAAAAATTCATTTCCTTCAAGTATTAATAAAAAATTTAAGTGTAATATATAATGCTATTGTCCTGACCACACCTCTTTCTTTAAGTTAAGAAGAAAAAGGGAAATAGGCTTCCCATTTTGCAGATTAATCCTCCAAAGTGCTGCAGAATCAAAATATTAAGTGGAGGGAGGGAGACTTTAATAGATCTTCAGGTTTTTAATCCACCTGTGACTAGCCTACATCTGGGACAAATAGTGCTGGCAACTCTTCTGGAACTGTGAGTAACACATTTTGGCCCCTGTCTGCATTTTTCAATTAGATAACCCACCAAACCCCTATCTAACCTCAGTCCAACCGTCACTACGTGTCTGTTTCCTCTTATTGCAGCAGAGGCTCCTCATTCTTTTTCACATCTCCCATGGCAGCTTGGATTTCACATATGGACATAACAAAGTGGGGAAAAGCCAGCTGGAGTGGGTATTCCCCTTAGCAGTCTAAAAATGACATAAAATCTGTAACTTCTTTTATCTTTATGGCAGAATTGCCAGAAACAGGGCCCAAAATCCTATGTAAAAGCTGGGGAGATTGGCATCAGCAAATGCTCTTTGAATTATACATCTGGTAGAATCCTTTCTGGTTTAATTCTGGTATAGAATGCAAGCTCTTAATACTTTTTTTTTTTCCTATTTTGCATATTAGATTGATTAGTTAAAAGGCTGTAAATGAGTTAACGATCTGGTAGAGAACCAAGATATTGTTTTGTTTGGAATTAGTGTATTCAGGTTATTTGTCCTAAGTGAAATTCAAGGTGGAGAATTTAAGTGTAGCAGCTCCTTCCACTGCTTCTCCAGCTTGTACATACTCTGTTTTACTTTCTAAAATCAAGATATTTTTACATGCCAATTCCTACTCTTCCTTAAATTAGCTGAAAGAGTTTGGTATAAAACCTGTTAAAAGTTGGAGCAAGAAAATAGCAGGAAATATCAGTATTTTCCTCAGAAAATTGGGACTAGTGTGGCATTTATGGATGTGCTTGGATGTCCCATACATGCAAAAATTTCCCGCCTCATTTGAAGGCCTTTCAAGTGGACTGATTATCTCAAGTGCTGCTCTGCTCTGGGTTCTGGCTCTTGCATGGTCCCTGCTGACTGACTTGTCTCTGAACCATGTTCCGTTACACAGAGTGGTCACATTCTTTGAAAACGGAAGTCAAGAGATCTCTTACACAGACAAGGACAGATCTGTGAGGAAACACATCTAGCCATGAACATCTGAGCTGACTCTGCAGATTGTGTTTACACAGACCACCAAACTGAGCAGTATGATAAATATTGCAGTTTTATTGTCTCTTCTAATAGAAGAATGCCAAGTGCTTGGTCATGACTTGGGTACTCTCTACAAGGTGTGATATCAATTACAAAAGAGGTCATTAGCTCTCACAGTGAGATCATTATCTCTTATAGTGAGACTTATATTTTGACTTTTAACACTCAAGTCCCTGCCTCACTTTTGTAAAATCCCTGGGAGATGCAAAATGCCAGTAGGAACTGAGTGTCATAGCCCCTGAGCCTTTTGGCTTGCTGGTACAAGTATGCACAGTTGGACAGGGGAGCCATCCAGATGATAATGCGGACCAGCAGGCTTGGTCACATATCTTGCAGGGCACTAAAATGGTAGTAATCATTGGTAATCACAGTATCACAGTATGTTTGGGATTGGAAGGGACCTCGAAAGATCATCTAGTCCAATCCGCCTGGTGGAACAGGAACGCCTAGGTGAGGTCGCACAGGAACATGTCCAGGCGGGTTTTGAATGTCTCCAGAGAAGGAGACTCCACAACCTCTCTGGGCAACCTGTTCCAGTGCTCTGTCACCCTTAATGAGAAGAAGTTTTTTCTCAAATTTAAGTGGAACCTCTTGTGTTTCAGCTTGATCCCATTACCCCTTGTCCTATCATTGTTTGCCACCGAGAAGAGCCTGGCTCCGTCCTCGTGGCACTCACCCTTTATATATTTATAAACATTAATAAGGTCACCCCTCAGTCTCCTCTTCTCCAAACTAAAGAGACCCAGCTCCCTCAGCCTTTCTTCATAAGGGAGGTGCTCCACTCCCTTAATCGTCTTTGTTGCCCTACCCTGGACCCTCTCCAGCAGTTCCCATGATTGCTGTTGACAGAATGTATGCATCTTACATATCTGCTTGCTTTTTCTGCGTAGGCTGGTGATTCTGGTTCATTTAAAGTTTCTACTTCCAAAAAAAATTATTAATGTTGACAAGAAATATGTTTGAGCAAAAAATGTAAGGGCTTGGCTCTTCCAATCCAGAGCTTACTGTAGCTTATATGTGCATACGAACATTGATTTTTCTAAACCAGGTTTCTAAATTTTCCTGAATCTACTCAATGCACATTTTAACCTGTTTTGTTTCCCTTCAAAGCTGTACTGTAGCTTTACCTTGTGCTGTTTGCATCAAAGAGAATTAATATGGAAGGAAAAAACAATTTCAGAAATTAAATTCTGCTTCTGATAACACCTGCAGGTGCATTTATGTGGGATTTGTGCAGTCTTTAGATATGTAAGTTTTACTGTATTATGTACAAGTTATAAAATTTCAGGTGATTTAGGATGAACAGAAATTTCAAATTTGAAAAACTACCTTTAAGTTGTGATAACGTACTACCTTGAATGAGATAAGTAAATGAGCAAGAAAGGCTCATTCAAATGAGCTTCTGGTAATTCCTGATAAGCTAAGCAACTCCACAGGAAATGTCTGGGGGATTCCGAGTATAACCAGATCACCCTATAAATGTTCCTAGTGGAAAATGCACTTTAAACATCCTCTGCGTTCAGTTGCAGCAGAGCAGAAATTTTGTTTCTGTCAGTTTTAATTATAAAGAATGAAAGTCAAAACTAGTTGCAGGTAAGTAAGATCCTTTGCAACAGAGCACAAAAGACTGTAGTTGCTGCATCAAAGTTTGCATTTGAATTTAAACTTACTCAAAATTCTGTGCTGTCCTGGACCAGTGGGTTTTTTCAATACTATGTCTGATTTCATATCTTTGTAGATGATGTACAGACACTATCTTATGGTTCACGTTTTGTACTGATATGTGTGGGACTACGGTCCATCCTTGGATTCCCTGATGGAGGGCATGGGAACAGAAATTAGCCTTGAAGATATTAAGGCCTACCCATGAGAAAGATGGGAGTAAAGGAGTATCTGGAGATGTTAAGGATGTACCCGTGAGAGAGAAGGGAGTAAGAGAGTAACATTGATGATAGCAAAAATAGCCAATGAGATGTTGATGCTGTAACTTGTAACCAATAGTGAAGAGACACATGAATTGGTAAAACTGCGTAAAAATGCAGTTGTGGCAATAAATGGCATCTACTACTTTCATCCTGGAAGAACTTAGTCTATGTCGTTTGTCTGTCTCAACCACGACAGATGTGTTAATTCAAACAACAGGACTTGAAAAAGTAGTAGGTAAAATGTGTGGTTCACTTAGTAGACAGGAAAATATATCCTAACAAGATTGGGCTTCTAACTCTTTTGAAATCTACGAATCTAGGGTTTGACCATTGTAGTGAAGAAGCCTTCTTCATCCCCCTGGGTCTAGTTCTGTAGATAATTCAGGACAGAATCACAGAGTAATTGAGTGTGGATGTGACCAACTGGAGGTTTTCTAATCCATCCCTCCTGCTCAAGAAGGGCCACCTAGAGCCAGTTGCTCTGTGCCATGTCCAGTTGGATCCTGAACACCTCTGAAAACGGGGACTCCACAACTTCTCTGGGCAACTGGGGCCAGTGCTCAGTCACCCTCACAGTAGAGAAAGTTCTTCCTGATGTTCAGACAGAATCTCCTGTGCTTCAGCTTGTGCTCTTTGCCTCTGATCCACTGAAAAATGCCTGGCTCCGTTTTCTCTACAACCTCACTCCTAGTAATTATACACATTGATAAGATTCCCTCCCTGAGCCTTCTCTTCTCTAGGCTGAACAGTCCCAGCTCTGTCAGCCTTTCCACATAAGAAAGATGCTCCAGACCTTTCCTTATCCTTCTGGCCCTTTGTTGGACTCTCTTCAGTATGTCCATCTCTCTTGTACTGAGTAGCCCAGCAGCTGACCCAGCACTCCAGGTGTGACCTCACCAGTGCTAAGCAGAGGGGAATTGACCTGTTGCAATTGTCTAATGCAGCACAGGACACTCTTAGCCTTCTTTGCCACATTGCTGGCTCACATACAGTTTAGTGTCCACAAGGATCCCCAGGTCCTTTTCTGCAAAGATGCTTTCTAGTTTCATGGACCCCAGTGTGTACTGGTGCCTTGGGTTATTCGTCCCCAGGTACAGGACTTTGCAGTTCTTCGTGTTGAACTTCATGCAGTTCCTGTCAGCCCGTTTCTCCAGTCTATGGACGTCCCTCTGGATGGCAACACAACCCTCTGGTGTATCAGAGGATGAATCCAGGATGAATCCACGTCTCTCAGTAAAACAGAGGGACACTACCTGAGTTATATATGGAATGCAAGATTCACCCAACCTAGGACCAAAATTGAAATTATATTTTAAGACAGCCTAGAGAGGAAGGAAAAACAAAACCCACAAAACATTAGAAATCATAAAAATGTAAAAAGTTCAAACTCTCAAAAATAGAGATAACTGGTAATTCTTTACTTAATGTTTTAGATTTTGACAGCTCAAAGCACTGTTATGCTCCAGTTTTGCACCAGCAGATGACTGAAATAAGTGTAATCAAATAGATTCTTTCTGCTTTCTGTACGTGTGATTTTATAAACTTGACACTGCAAGGAACATCTTTATGGTTATTCAAAATTGTAATGCTTGCTTTTAAAATTTTTGACCTTTAGCAGTGAGATACAACCAACCGTTGCCTGCATCACAGATTTATGGCACTGTATCTTTTTGAAAAACTGGTGTATCAGCAGAGGAGGTGGCAGCAATGGTGATGCCATCTGTAGTGAGGCTGTGATGCTACACCAGTTAGAAAACATGGAGGAAAAGTGACCTGTTTGTGTGGGAAGGATTTGAAATGTGCTGATACTTGGCTGGGGTATGAATGCTGTGTGGCTTCTGATGTCCCTCAGCCAAACCCCAGCAAGCAGCATGATCTGTCATTCTGCTGGGAGCAGCACCCCTGCACTTGTCACACGACAGCCTCCTACCATCATTTTTAAATGATATTTCATGAAAAAAAAAAGGATTGTAAAGAACCCTGTTAAAGCAATTTGAGAAAATATAAGTGTACCATCAACTTGGTATCCTGTCAAAAGAATTACTGATGAGTATATACAGCTCAAGCTACTAAACTCAAAATCCGGTTCAGATAGCAGGTATCTGTCTTTGAGGTGCTATGGGAGCAGCTACAGTGCCTGTCCTCCCCTCCTCAGATGTTACACCTCATGATTCAGCCCTTCAAATTCATAAGTGACCAAAAGGATTTTTTGACTTCAGCTTTCACAATGTATTTTGAGCTTTTCTCTTTGTCATGAATTTCCTAAACATGTGCAGGTTCTTTTCTGCATTTATGAAGTTTAATACTAATAGCAATACATGATTCTTATACTGGACTTTTTTTTTTTTTTTCTTACTAGAAGATAGGACTACTATGTAGTTCTGTGACTCCAGCAACTGTTTTTATTGTGTTATGACTAAATTCAGAAAAAGTACAATTTGCCATCTGAGTAGACTATATACAGAGAACGCACTGTAGCCCACAGTACAAGTATGGAGGCAGGAACTAGGCTAAGGTACAACCTAAAAAAAAGAGGAATGTACCCTTCTTCTTTCTCCCAGCCTCCCTCCCTGCAGGTACAGAAAGACTTTCATCTTCCTCTAACTCTTAAAATAAGAACAACAACTCCACAGAGAGGATATGACCACAGATAGATACTGTTAGAAATGAAAAGGTGCAATGAACATCACCAAGACAGTTTTGTTATGGATGTGCACACCTAAACGTAGCAATAAAAAAGTCAATAAGTAGAAGATACATAAAGAAGACATAGCCATCTGTTGAACTAACATCCAAAAATCCCATGTTGTAACTACCACAAAATGTAGCTTCTTTCTGTGGTTCATTACCATTCATCGTTTCAGCCAATGAAAATTTTATTTTCCCACTATTTTGTATTTTTCTCATATGTGTTTAGAAGCATCCAATTTATATTTGTTTGTGCTTTCAAACATATAAAATGGCCCCAAATCTTTTTTTCTTGTGTCTAGCCATTCTGTTTTGGAACAGCCAACAAAGGCCCAGCAACAGCAACAAAATAAATGAATAATTTTGGATCTAAGGTCTGTTTGCTTTGAAAAAAGATCGGTAGTTGGTGCATCAAAACGTTGCCAGATCAGCTGTCTTTCTCCTTTCCAAGAGAGATTATTCTGAATTAGAAGGCTTGTAAAACAGATCAAAGGGAAGAATTTTGTCTAGGCTACTTCTATTACAGGTTTACTTGATAATTACAACGTTCACTTCTGGTCTTGAAAAATATAAATTGCACCCTTTCTTTTCTGTACCTTGTTTAATTATGTCTTGTGATAGCTCACTGCATATCTGAGATCAAAAGTGTCACTGATAAATCCAGAGGAACAAGATGGCAATCGTATGGTTCAGTTTAGGTAAAGCGGGCACTGAACAACAGAATTTAGTGATTAACAATTCTGCCACTATGGATCGTTCCCAAATAATGTAATCTGATTTACCATAATTCAACACAAATCTAATGCATTTCTGGAGCAATTACCTTGTCCTATATAGTTTAGTGTTAAATTTATGGTATGGGGAGAATTATTTTAAGTCAGTGAACTCATGTTTGTGCAGCAACAAGAGAATAAGAAACATGCCTGAAACAGAGAGGCAGGGATGTGCTGGGGAGCTCAGCCTGTGGCTGCTGGTCAGCTGGAAGGAACCACTGCCGTCCTCAGGCCTCTGGTGGGTCCCAGGCTGGGCTATTTCAGAGATCCTCCTTCCAACCCCAAGACTAAATTTTCTTGAATCTCTGTGAGGTAATGCCTTCTGATTTTGAACAAGCTAAATTACCTCACCCACAGGTAACTTATAGAAATGCATCTTCAGGCTGGAGGGATGAATGTACAGGCTGGTAAACACTTGAGGGACATTTCTGCAGGAAGCTGATACGTTCAGGCCCCCATTTGGCATAGCTGTCCCGCCTGCCTATAGCTGTGCAAATACAGACTTGCTGGGCTACCCAGTCCGTGACTGCCCATGTTTTCAGCCACAAATACAACCAAAATAAAGTCTGCTTTTAGAAATGTGCTTGGCAAGCTGTGTTAGCTCCCTGCTTCACAATGGGTAAATTTGTTTAAAAAGGTTTGATCATGGAAAACTAGTGGATTTCTTAGTCCCTGACATCCCTTCTTCACAGGCAAACACTCTTTCAGTTAATATGCTTTTTCAGAGACGAAAAGGAATCTCTATGTGTGAGCCTTACAACAAAGTACTGGCAGCAGAGCAACAGAAGTAAAGCTGGAGTCTCATGATTATATTCTAATAGCTTTCTTTTTATTTTAAGGTACTTCAACCTAATCCCCTAAGTTAGCCCAATCACAGTCTCCAATGTAGCATTGTTTTCAGCTATTAGCAGGTGGTTTTTAAAGCCCTCTTTAGACGATATGCGAGGCCCACATAATGAAGTCAATTGTTAGACAAGATATAATTTAGGCTTCAGCTTTTCCTCTCAGTTTGAAATAAAATGATTACATTTCAGGAGGGCCTAAGGGAAGATTAAAAGTTTTATATCAAAAGTTGAATATTTTCTTTTGTTGTACACTCTTCTTTTAAAGAAAATGGTATTCATTTAAAATAATGCATGTTCTGATGTATTTG
Source organism: Streptopelia decaocto (assembly GCF_964273445.1). Lineage (NCBI taxonomy): Eukaryota > Metazoa > Chordata > Aves > Columbiformes > Columbidae > Streptopelia > Streptopelia decaocto. The sequence continues at coordinate 24,286,984 of NC_138663.1, forward strand.
AAAAGGCACTACTCTGAATTAAAAAGAAATTCATAAAGTATGCATGTATGGGAGAGAAGATTGCAATCTTCATTTGAGCATTTAGTCAAAGGTTTTTAACTCAGCCCATTCTGCTTTGTTCATAAAATGAGATATCTGCAAAGACGCGTTGTAAATAACAGATGGCCCATAACGTTTAGAGAGCAGCGGTTAAGGTGACAAAATCTTCTGGGGCTCCTTTCTACAGGCAGGTTATAAAGTGATATTATAGCTTCTGTTCCAGACTGGAAAATGATCCTTGCCTGTCTTTAAACCCATTAAAAATGGTTCCAGGCAATAGCTCCACATAATTACAGTTCTGGTAACCCCTACGATACCTCTCATTTCTTGTATCCCAAAGTTATCCAAGGGCAGAGGCCACTTGTAGAATAAAAAATTGTAAAGCTGACATGGGTCTTAAAAATAAATGGAATAGCCCAGATATGAACAGACTAAAAAGTCAAGAGTAAGATATGAACAACAAGATTAAGTTATTTTCTGATAAGGTCGTCTAGCTTTTACCGTTGATATAAATGGGGCTGTTTTTCCAAGGATGCCCTGGGCATATTTGTAAATGGGCATATTTGTAAAAAAGCATTGCCTATTAAAGGGAATTCCTGGAAACCACCTAAAAGCAAATATATATATGCATTGAAGCCTCTTGTAGGAGTTCATCACATCAGCCAAATTAGTACAGATCTTCTTTTTCCGGAAGCCATCAGAAGAGTCTAAATATAACACTGTTGTAGTTCAGTAGCCTGTTTTCATGCCTGTTGAAATGAAGAGTGCAAAAACTGTTATTGTTACTAATGGGGGTGGTCACTGAACTGGCAAGCTGAAGTTTTCTTGTGATTTTATCACAGAAATATAGTTAATTTCTTTCAGTATATTCTTCTGTTAAAAAAAAAAACAACATTCTTTTACCTATTACCTCCAATGCATACTACTATTTTAAGGCAGCATTAACAATATGGTTTTATGTTTATTTGCCTAATGTCACTGATACTTGTTTTCACATGGCCACCTGACCATGGGAACCTAGATTACCAACACCCCATTTGCCTCCATACTGCTAATTAAATAAACAGAAAATAAAAATATTGAGGTTGACTGAGGATTTAAAAAGGATGGGTGCTTGTGGCACAGAACAGTGAAGGTCTGTGATTGGCTGATATTATCTCTTGCAAAGGAGATGAATTGTTTCTGTGCTGTTATTCCAGATTACTAGAAGAACTGATGTGGTGTGGGAATTAAGACGACAATTAATGGCCACTGAGGACGAAGACAGTTTATCATATCCTCCTCTGAACATGACCACTGGAAATGAAACATGCATCCTTTTTTATGCTAGTAATTTCAGTCTCACAGCCAATGGTTCAGTTCCTATAGATTTGACAAATGCAACATTTGTAACCCGGAATGTGGATATTTCTTCCTCTGAGTGCTCAGATGCCAACACAACGTGAGTAGTCCAAGAAATTTCATATCATAATATGTGTGTTTCTGAAAAATAATAAGAGATGGTACAGTGTCAAGTTAATACTAATTTAATTTTATTCTTCTAAGTAATCCAAAATAAAGAAAATACTAAATTGAATATTCTTAGAAGAAAAAGATTGACTCAAGACCCCAAAATGCACATGCAGCCTCTTATTTTCACTTTTTTTTTCCTCCTTAGGTTCCTTACTTCCTTGTTTGTTTATAGTTGGTTTCTCTATGCCTGATCTTACAATCACAGAAATCTCCACTGGCAATAATAAGATCATAATTTCATTGCAAAATTTCCTTGAAGGGGAGTATTGCCAGTTACTAGGTGGTAATTCAGCTGGAAGTACATTCATGGAACATGATCTCTGTTTTCCTTTACTTTGAGGCACCTGTTCTTGGGTAACAAAAACTCTAGAAATATTTTGTCATATTTTTATGTGTACTGAACCTTTGCTATATGACTTTTGTAATTGCCTGTTGATTTACAATATTCCCTCTGATTGAAATGTCACAATGATCTAATTAAAGCTGAGTACTCTAACATTAAAAATCTGTTTCTTATTCTTAGGCTGTCATTAAAATATACAAATCCAGTGAATGGAATCAGAAGCCTGGAGATAAGGTAACTTATGATTTATTCTTAAACAGACCTTCGTGATGTGCAAAGCCTGATTGTAAATTAGAAGAAAAAAAGAGGAGGAGTTAAGTGGAATTGGTTTTGAAATTATTATTTTCTTTCTGTTCTGAGGATTTACTATATAGGAGAACAATAATACAGTCTTTATAGAGAGGAGATATTAATATGCTCAGGTAAAATTCTGAAAAAGTGATGTAGGCAACCAGCCATACTGTAAGATACTGGTATATGCAACATCGTGTTTTGCTGATAGGATCAGACCACAATATATCTGTGATTTGCAAACAGTTCTAGGAGCTGAAGTGTACTTGCATGGCCAGGTTCGTACTTAGTTCTAATGCGGATTACCAGTGTACTCTGTGAAAGCTACCTTGTGGCTAATGAGGAGTGCAAAAACTCATAATTTTTTCTGCTCCATGGATGGTGGCAAGACCAGGTTTCTCTTACCATTAGAAGAGGGAAGAAAACTTAGGGAACAGGAAGAATTGGGATGAAAAGTCAAAAGGAGAAGTTGCTGCTGAGGCTCTCAGTAGTGGATTCTAGGGATGGGACAGCATCTGCTGTTGCTGTGAGGGATGCCATACAGCTGCTGCTCCACCAACCTGAATTCTTTCGTGAGCAGCAGGAACAGCAGTTAAAATTATTGTCTTAAGATCTGGCAAAGATAATGTGGCCTGCTCTTTTCATTTAGGTGCCTCAGTTGATTGCTTAAAGTTATTTAGGAAGGAGTTAGGCTGAAGAATTTGCACTGAATTTAATTTGTTTATATCAGAGAATGAACTGGATGTTTGCTTCGGCAGCAAGAGGTTGAATGACTTCTTACAAAACGCTTTTGACATTTTGAGTAAGGGAAATCAAAATCCAAAGAAATGGAAGAAAGGAAGTTTAAAGAAATAATGTAGGAGACAATCAGAGTTTGAGCAACATTTTAGTAGGCAAGTAGAAAAGGCACATGGCACCAAGATGATAAGTATGAATTAATAAATACCATTATTTACATTGAGATAGAAGGTCATACTACATCTATGTAAAAGGACTCTCAGAAGAACTTGTCCTGAAGAGAGTCAGTCATGTGTTTGAACTTGTATTTGGAGTACATAGAAACACTTCCAGTCACCATCATAAGACTATGATAGATGGTAAAAAAAAGAAACATGCTTTGTTATTTAACATTTCCCCTCCCATCCAATCATCTAGAGCTTTCTGAAAGAATATAATGTACAGAGAAGATTGCTGTTAGTATAGTATTTTTACTTTTTTTTTTTTTTGACAATTGCAGTTAGCTGTGTATAGGATCCTTGAGATGGTTGTCTTTGGCAACAGAGGCAAGCATTTCTTGGTTTCAATACCTTTCATTTCTTGGAACATCACAAGGAATTAAGGAAACAGTTTCCTTGAATCCCATTTCAAAAATACCATTCTCAAACCAAGAATCTACCCAAGTTGTGCCTTTACTCCAAGTCACAAAATATCACTTGCTCTGCTGCTGCCCTTGTGCTCCTCTGTCTACTGTCTGCTGCTCCTGCTTCACTCTTGTACAGACAGACCCACCAAAACAGTGCCCTGGATTCTCGTGTCTTTGCTCATATTGGTGAAGGTCTTAGCTGCTCTGCTGTAATTTCCTTCTGTATGAATGAATCTGGTTGCCTCCTACATTTGTCCTAAATGTGACCATCCTCAGCATAACACCAGGTTTTCTAGTAAAATTACAGTTCCAATAAAATAATATGAATCATAAAGCACTCAAAAATACTATGGATCATGACACTGTGCTGCAAAACTATCTACCAAGCTAACTGGTAGAACTTAGAGGGGTTGTTTTCTTTAAGGCAGTCAACAGGTTTTGCTCAATGTTAACACAGCAAAATGCAAACCTTAGGATGCTACTATAGAAACGAAACGCTTTGGCAGTTGAAAGGTTTGTCTGTAGCAGGCATAAGAAGATCAAATGTGATCTTGGTGCATGCATGTGGACTTAATGAGGATTATTCAGATTTATATTTAGTCATTTGTTTGTTAAAATCTTATCATTTTGATTAATCATTGGGAGAAAACATTAATGTAGTCATGAAGCTGAGATGCATCTGGAGAGAAGAAATTTGAAGCAACTCTGCAGACAGACTGATTGTAAGTTAAAGGACAACATCAGCACAAAAGGTGAATGGTTCATGTTTTCTCTCTTATTCTGGAATATGTTTTACATTCTTTGAGCCTGTTGTAGTAAAGGCAGAAATGCTCACAAAGTTTCTCTTGACCTGTGCTTCTACTTGAATACATTATAACTAAATACCAAAATCCATTAACAACCCTTGAAGCTGAGATAAGAAACTCGGGCTCCACAGTAGATTAATATTTGAAAAGAGTGTAGGTGAAGTCCTACCCTCCATCATGCCCAGCAAGTAATTAAAGGAGCTTAGGCTGGCTGATTTTTGCAGAAGAATTTGATTTATTCCACTGGGCTAGGTGTGATCCAGAGCATTTAGATGCAAAAATGTGTAAATTGATTATTTTTTATGAGTAACACAGATGCATAGTAATGAAAAATGGGGTAGAGAGAGAAGGTGAGGGGTGGCTTGCATGGTAGTCATTGCTTGGGCATTCACTCAGCATTGGCCTGCCTGTGGGAGATAGAGAGGGATTGGTTCTGCATTGCTTTTTTTCCTCTTTCCTTCACTTGTTAAGCTGTTTGTGTCTCGACCCACAAGTTTCCTCATTTTTGCTCTTCCTATTAACCCCCTGGACTGTTGGGGACGGAGAAAAATAAACAAGCATCTATATGGGTGCTTGGCTGCTGCTGGCTGGCATCAACCCACACCACCTCAGAAGCCTTTATTAAGAAAATTTTCTGCTTAAGACACACTCAGTTATCTGTGATGTTTTATGTTGGATTATCTCTTGATTTAAGAGACAATTGTGTCATTTTTAGGCCTCTATTAGCTACTGTAATACAATACTGTATGGCATATAATGCAAATAACAAGATAACCTCAGCAAAACCAGAACCATTGATCTTTTCATGATTCAGGAGCACTTTATTTCTCTCGTTTATCTCAGCAAGTCTGTTCTCAAGGCCTTCTAAAACACGCAGAGATACATTAAAACCTCTGTTTTCCCTTATGGTTCACTTTGATTAGTTTTTGTTTTCAAGATGACTTCTTGGTAAGATTACAGTCTGCTTCAATAAGCAGGACACAAGCAGGGCAAAAAGGTGGGAAGGAACAGAGCTCAGAGCCATGACTGCATTTTTTTCCACTGTAAAGCCCATTTACTTAGGTGTAAGAGAGCATCCCCTGATGACAGAAAGTGATACCAGAGAGGAACACATTCAAACAGCTCAATTTGTTCCTCAATAGAAGAGGCTCTAACTTCAGCAGCATGAGCTGGATCCAGAGCCTGCCCTTACCACCACTCATCTACCACCTCATGCTGAGCAGTGACTCGCATCCCACCTCCTGCTCGCAGCTGCAACAGCTGCTTTGTCCTGTGCAAACAGCTGCCACCTCCCTCTCCCTCCCTCTAGCAGGAGCAGCCATCCCACTCATCCTCCTGCCCTTGCCACAGGGAGGGAGCTGCTGGGAGTGGGAGCGGAGAGTGTTTCTGGTTGTGGTAGGTTTAGGAAAGTGAACTTCAGCAGGGGTAGGAGCAGTGCGCAGCAGGTTTTGTTGGAAGAAACATCACCTCAGCTCTCTCAGCAGCTGGTGACGTCCAGCTGTTCAAGCACCTGTCTGTCATCTTCTCTGGGACAAGGTGTCAAAGTGGGTGGAAAAGGAGGGCATTACTATTTTCATCACTTACGCTGAAAAGTACTCGGCTGTTGTTGTTGCTCCTAGCATGTGTAGAAGGGAATTGACCCAAGAACCATGCTTTAAAGTCTTTTACCTAACAGTTGTGTTTCTCTTTGAACCTTTGAAACAATAGTAATTCCACCTAGTTTTATTTTTAGAAATCTCTCTCCTTGTGTAATGAACGGCCGTGTGTTATGGTGATTGATAACAGGTGGTGGCATTTAGAGTTCATACAGTTATCTGGCACAACAGGTGCCTGGCCTTTGACCGGGAATAGTTCATGCCACAATACATAAAGTTCATGATGTCTCTGTGAAAGTTTGCTTCCTGCATTGGCTATAATGTTTAATATGCACACAGCATTTCCTATAAAATTCAAGGTACTTTCAGTTTTGCAGATAAAATCATTGTTATCTCATCTCCCCTTGTTGTTCACTTGCTATATTGTGCTCATTCTATTTGCTATCTACTCATATGAGAAAATATTAAACTAAATGAAGTAATTCCATTGATTTTTGTTGTTTGAATGCCTTTTCTGTAATTTAATGAATTGTATCAGTTATCAGCTGAGCACATGCTTACTGGAGGCTATTCACTATCAGTTGTTTGGAAAAATATTAAGGATAAAAGCCTGTGTTATTAAGTTAACCATGCCTGACTTGTTCACTAGTTGGAATGCTAATTCTCATAAATCTGCAAGTAACACAAAATTTTAGTCTTTGGTGCAATGTGAAGAGACAGCGATCTCTTGCAGGTCACTTTCAACTGTACTCACATACATAGCCTTACAAAACCCAAAATCTATGGTTGGCCCAAATTTTTAAGTAAACTTCTTTGTGCTTATAACTGGCCTTCAGCTAGTGCCTATAGCATTGCTACTGAGGAACCACAGAAATTCTGTTCAGATTGTGCTGCATATCAGGAAAAGATTCATTTCTTCTTGCAATTAATATCTAGGCTAATACATGTTTTAATTTTTTAACTTTATCACTATAACAATAGAATATTTTCCATAAGTATTTGCAAATGTGTACTAGATTAATTTTTTTTTCACTGCTGCTTGTAGCTGAATGTTGCATGGAAAGAGTTGTTTAGGTTCAAAATGTAAAGAATTCCGTAAGTCAAAACATCATTTTCTGACCTGAAAGACACGTTGAGTTTTAGGATTCCTTCTGAGAATTTTGGAACTCCTGAGGATTATGAAATTATAGGAATCAAAAGCCACAGTTTATTAAAAAAAAAAAAAAAGGCTCAATTACTGTATTAGCCTAACCTGTCAAATTTTGATACTCCTAAGGACCGTTGTTTGAGTTTAGACTCTATGTTATGTGGAAGACATGCTACTGAAAGCAACTGATTTGACCAAACAAGCAAAATTCTGCAACAGAGAATATTCTCTCTATAGATACATACACCCTATAAAACATAAAATATTCTATATTGTGCCACATCTATAGATAATTGCTTATTTTTCAAACCTGTTATAATTACATCCAAATATTACCCCAAATTTTAAAATCCACATTGTGGATTAGACATATAGAACATGTCTAATGTGAATAGACATATTAGAATATTTTATTTTGTAGTAAGGGTCACTTATTGCTTAAAAGATCAATCTTCTAAATTCTTTATGGTTACCAATAAGGAAAAAGAAATCTTCAGCAAATAATAGAGCAATACATACATAGACCAAATAGGGTAAAAGTATTAAGCAATAAAAGTATAAAAAAGGATAAATGTTTATTGTTTCCTTATTAGATAACTTGCATACCTAAAAGTAACTCAGTAAAAAGTGTTAAGGGTGAGGTCATAGTCCTGATCTCTAAAGGATCAGGATGTACTTCTGGATGTTCTCAATTATTTCTGTTTCAGAACATTTGGGAGGTGTTCAGACTGCAGTGGTAGTAACAAATATGTACAAATCCTGTGTTTATAAACTACTGGAAACTGCTGCAATACTGCACATACACAGAACTTTTCAAAATGAGAAAATATTTATTTGTACCTAATCTGCTACAAATTGGGAAACTAGGGCTGGTGACCCTTCCCTACCCTCCAGTGAGAGAAAACTCTGTCTTCTGCTGCAAATTCAGACATTTTCAAAGGTAAATTGCCACTTAGGCATCTGGGCCAAGGAAGAATTGCAATGATAAATAGGAATGGTTATCATGCCTCTACCTATCATAAAAGCAAATTAAAAAAATCCCATAAAATGTTCATTGGGAGCTGCTGCAGGCCCACTGACAGTCTCCCAGGTTCTGCTCCACTGATTATAAACTGTTGGTAACTGATGAAATACTGTACTGGCAGAGGCCCTTCAGGAATGAAATTGCATTTGATCCTTGCCTGCCACAGCTATGGGAAGATGTGCTTGCGAGACAAAACTCTAAGAAGTCGTAAAAACACCTTCACAGAGTCTCTTATGAATAGTCCTAATGATATGGGAGATCAAGCTCAGATACCATCTGTGATTCTTGCAGCTAGCAATAGTGAACCTTTGTCTGTCACCTGTACTTTATCAAGTGAACATAAACTTTTTCCTTCTGTCATTTTGACTTTTTTTTTCCCTCTCTTGTTCTTCTAGGTTTTTAATGACCAAGAAGTTCTATACAGGCTCGGCTAGATATTGGTCCACTCTTGATTCAGTTGAGATTGTGCAAGATGGAGAAAAGTTTGCTAAATTTAATGTTTCTGTCATCTCTGCTCCTGCAGAGTATTCATTTCATTGTCAGCTGGTGGGAACAGACAATCTCTATCCTGCAAGGCTGATTCCAAACAACGACGAGGCACAAAAGTGGGATGTTTTCATTTCCAGGTTGCAAGTGAGTACACATTGCCATTTCAGAGATCATTCCAAGAACTATTACTTGCTATTGTAGGTGCTGAACGATGCACATTCATAATGCCCTTACTTTCATTTCAGCCTGAGGGAAAATGTAAAAGAAAAGCTGTTTCCCCTAGTTGGGCTATACAATAAAGGGGTAAAAAAGACAACAGTTGCTGAACAATAAGGACATGAAACAGAGCTTTGAAAACCAAAAAACTCTGAAGTTGTCCACAGAAAAGAAAAACTAATAAAACCAAATATGCTTAATCAGGCAAAGAATTACGAAGTCCTCATGCTTGTTTAATGAACTGGGCTGCTATTAGAAACATGGGCCTCTTAGGTGGGTGGCTTTATGCTGTTTACTTTGTTTTTATTTGATTTCTTTGTACTTTGTTTACTTAGGAAAGCGCAACTTAGTGTGGTTGCTGTTTTCAGTGGCACAGGCTGTCTGAACTCCTACAGACAGAAACAAAGCCCAGTGCAAATAGACATAATGAAAGGTTTGCTAAGGACTTCAATCAGGAGCAATACTAGGTCCTGCATGGCCCAGAAGGAAAGCAGTTGGCTTTTTTTTTTTTTTTAATGAGGTATAAGTTTTTTGTGTACTTAGTGCAGTAGTACAGACTATATATGTGAGGTGTAGACTATTGCATCTTTATAGTTTTGAACATTGATCTTGCCTTAGGAGAAATACATCATCATTTATCTCTTAAAACAATATTGCATTAAGGGATTTCTTTGATTGAAGAGATAATGGAACTGATAGGAAAAATTCCAAACTTTACTCTACTTGTCAAAGATGATCTAACCCCATGATAACTGGATGCAATGCTGATATAATTGTATTTATGATTTCAATAACAAGCCAAATCTCAATAATCTGAGTCCAGATTTGACATTTCTGCTTAAACAATGGAAACCTCAAAGGAATAGCATTGGTGCTGAGATTTATTTTCCAGAAATTCCAGGACCAAGTCCCACAGATTTCTGAGCAGCAACATAGCAATACACCTCAATGGTGTGAACATTCCTCCCAATGGTATTTTTTATGGAAAGGCCTGAAAATACCTGAGTCCACACAACTGTGCTTTGCCTAGTCAACTCTTTGAAGTAGACTTGAGCATCACTAGGCTATGAAAGTAATTGGGCTATGGCAATAGAAAATATCTACTTACCGTGTATCTTTTCCTTGAATTTCTATATACATTGATACCTGCTGCCTTCTCAAAGCTCAGAGGCCTTGGTCCATCCTTAGTAGGCATCCTTTCACTGGTGTCTTGATCAAGGGTAGAAGTAATAGGTTTCCTACCTTCCTCACTGATTTGGAGCAGCAGCTGCTTCCAGTGTTCAGAAAACAGAACTTACAGTTCTTCTTAGGAAAGATCTTTTCCTCTGATCGAGTCCTAAGCATGGAATACAACTTGAAAAGTCCTGTTCTGATATTTTCTGTTGTGCCAGAAAACAAAACATCACCATTCTGGTCTCATTTCTCAGTTCTATCTAAACTAGATCATACCTTTCCAGATATCTTCCACTGAAATGTAGTGAAATCTGACTAAATTCACTATCAGTCTTTGTTCTAGAATGAAGTTTAGAAACCCCCAAAGTCTGTTGCAGGGTGAAAAAAAGCACATGAGATGTGCTGAGTGGTTGCAACCAGCACAAAACCTTGTTGCTGAAACTTCATGTCAATGTTATACAATGAATTAGAAACCAGGATCTAATGCCAGACTGGCTGGTACAATTGCACTTTGCAATGTTGGGTCCTGAAAACAGTGTCTTTATATTAGAGGGACATGGCACCTGCACAGTGAAGCCTTGCACAGCTTTTTCCAAGGCAAAGCTGAACTGATGGAGCCTTTTACTTTAGTTGTGAAGCTGGCTAAGTCACTACCATCTAAAGAACCTCTGTGGGATGCTTTCTAGGTGTGCCCATAGCCTGGGATGTCACCACTCATAGCTACACACAGTACCAAAACTGCTCTGGTTTTGGTGGGGGGCTTTGTTGGTTTTGTCATTGTTGTAACAGGAATGGTTGTTCTACCATACCTTCTATCATATTGAGGAGCTCACAATTGTCTATGAAGTTTAAGAGAAGGCTGCCATCAAAAGCACTACTTTTCTTTCGTATGTGTCATAGTGGTTTAGAAGACCTTTTGTTTCTAAGTAACAAAAACTTTAAAATCAAGAATATTAGGATTCTTTGTGGCCAAAATATTTCTAAGTTTAAAAATTAGTTATTCAGTGTACACTTAAGAATCATTAAAAGAACAGATGTTACTTGAAGTCTTTGTCAAAGGTCAAATGAGGAGAGAACTCCATTCAAAAATATTTTTAAAATTTAAAGTAAATGCAGACTAGTATAACCAATAAAAATGATGCTGATCCAAACACTAAAATTAAAACTTCCACAGTACAGAGGTCTGTATCCAAAATGCTTTTACATTCATAAAAATCAAACAACCACATGCAAGTATTTTTAACTTTTCTATAGGTAGAAATACTGCTAGGAGTCACATTTTCATCTCCCACCTGGGATCTAACACCCCCACAGAAATGATAAAGCTTTAGAGAAACAATAAAAGAACCCTGCATATACTTTATCTCCCACCTAAAAGTAGACACAGCATTTTAAGAATGTACAATTAAAGCTTTCACCTTGAAGGTTCAGTAAGCATAATCCTGCTAAAAAAAACACAATACGATTGGCATAATAAAATCTAGTATTTCTGGCTCTAAAACTGACGTGCTAAAACCTTTCTAAACTAAGTATACCTGTTAAGGGCTCCAGAGAGTTTTTGTAAATGTAGCAACAAGTGTGTGTTGTGTTCTAGAATTTCAATCAATTTTGTGAACGTAAATGACATAAAACATCACCTACTTTTTGTGTTTATTGTAAATAAGTCTTTCGGACTACATTTCATGACTCCCGTTCACATCCTCATCTGTTGTCAAAGAAATAGCTTAACAAACGAAAGCTTTGGTATTCACCTGTATTCTATAAAGCTCTGCAAACAGTTATCTAACCCAAAAGCTTATTTTGACTAATCCTGCTTTAATCAGAACTCTGCCTATAGTGAGAGCAGGCAGTATTTGCAAGTTAGCTACCATGATCTGACTGGTAAAGTTTCTTCTAAGAGGCCCAGAAAAGCTTGAATTGCTGCAGTTGTCTTCACCTCCACAGTGCTTAAATAGCCCTTAGTTCTGCGTATGATAATAGCTTTATTAATCAGCATTTTGTATGGTATAGACATTGGTCTTAACACATATATTTAGTACACATTTACTTTAGATGCCCAAGCCAGCGTGCTTACTCATGTAGCATTTTACGCAAACCATAGACTAATTTTTCCAGTGTTTGTACCAACACCTTTCCTAGGAAGCACAAACTCCTTTATTACCACAAAGATTTCCATTTAGTTTGTCATAAAGCATAGAGTAATCATGGAATGGGAACGCAGAAAACTAGAAACCCATGATCTTCTTCCTTTCTTATTGCCTGGTGAGGGAGGTGCTTTAAATAAAATAATCATTTTTATTTTATTCTATGATATATTATAGAAAATAAGTTCTTGTTTTTTTACTGGTGGATTTATGTTTTTTGGTGCTTTCCTTACACAGTCATTTCAATGAATCAGTAAATACACAAAAATTCCAGTCTTCATTTTTCTTCATAATATTATTTAAGAAAGATTCAGAACCACAGATCAGATTAATTCTTCCATCAGTTAGATGCCTTTCCTTCTGCAGGAATCAGTGTTTGTGTCACTCTGAGCATGTGTGTAGAGGGGGGATTGTCTTCCCATTCTTCATAGTTTTCTAATCCTTTGACTGGCTTTAGCAAAATTTTTAGAAGGGCAGTGGTCTCAAAGGCATTCCGTTCTTTGCTGCTTTCTGCAAAATTGGGGGGTAGGCAGAGAATAGACCCCCAAATTAATTGATTTTTCTGAGGAAAATGACATGATAGGAGCTCAGTCAGTAGAAAACCTCAAGAATCCAGTCAAAGGAAAGATATTACAGATTTTTCTAAGTGCTGGAAAAGCTTATATGGGTTTCATATGTCAATAGACAACACAGATCCCATACCTCAATAAAATAAATCCTCCCTCCTATTTTGAGTCTCTGATATCTAAGGAGGGAGTAAGAAAGGTTTCACAACTGTTTTCTCCTTGAACTTTCACTAAAACTCAGCCAAAAAAGTAATTTTCATTAGATGCATTTTAAAGTATATTTCAGGAGTTCTGCTTGTCAAGGAATTATTAGCTAAAATTCTTGGGATATTACAACAAATCTCATTATCTGGGTGGAGTTTAACTCTCATGCCTATGAGTGCTTTGAGTTTTTCTAAAGTGGTCCTTGAGCAATACTGATCACAGATCCCCTTTGGAACTTCACTTCTAAAAGTCACGTTTCTGAAGTTACCTCCTGCCAAACAAATTAATTCTATGTTTTTAATATCCTGGGTGAAAAGGGAAGCTGCATAATTGTTATGCAGATGATTTTGTTCTCACTCTCTTTTAATGGGTGGAGTGTGAGAGGTAATTAACGAGTGCATTTTTTGTAATTACAGCATAGATCCTGATAGTAGGGCCTACATTCCATGTTTACTTACACCCTTCTTCATTTTCAGATTCAAGGCTTCAACATTGAAAACAACCAGTTTTCCTATGCAAGTGACTGTACAGGCTTCTTCACTCCTGGAATCTGGATGGGCTTGGTGACATCCATAATTTTAGTGTGGATCCTGACCTATGGAATTCATATGATCATGCAGCTTACAACAAACAGCAGATTTGATGATCCCAAAGGTCCAGCTCTGTCAGTTCCCCAGACAGAATAGACACAGATTGATTTAATGCTGCTATGGCTTTTCCCGGTGTGATATTAATGATTTGTATAACCTTTTACTTCACAGTATGTATAGATATCATAGCAGAAAGAGGTAATTAAACCACATGTACAAAGGGTCCTTATGCTTAGCAAAAATAATAATTCTACTTGTTATTACCATCATTTGTTAATAGGTATCTGTGTTAAGGATCTGAGGTGAGGCTGTAGAGGTTATCACTCCATCTGGCTGGTAGACTAGTACAAAATGCCTTCAGATTAACAGATATTGGCAAAGAAAAGATGTCACAACAGAGATAAATAAGAAGGATAAATAACTTATTTGATAGGAAACTATTTATTGAAATTACTGGTCTCTCTAAAAGCTCTTTAGTAAGTATATCATGTTGATGCTACGTCTTAAGAAGGCTGGATTGTGTCTTGTCATTTTTTCTCTTGAGGAAACCATCCAGAAAAATACAGAACTAATAAAATGTAAGTCACTAAATAAAAGGTCTTGAAAAGTCTTTTCAAAATACATCACTTTGTTCATATGTGGTATCACAAATGAAAATGGAGGGATTGACGTTTATTTTCCCTCTAGTGTCAGCTCATGCCTGTGAGAATTATGTTGACTAATGCTAACTTGTATGTCTGTTTTAGCCATGGACAGCTGATAGAGCTACAAAGCAAGATAGGTCCTTGTCCAAACTGATCACAAAATTTTATCTGGTTTCATGGCAATAAATGCAACTTTTCAAACTCCTAACCTAGGAAGCAAACAGCATCTTACCAGAGACAAGGTAATGTTCCTAGCATCCCTCCTTTTCCAGGTACCTCTGGAATAGTTATGAAGTTTGTACAAAAACAGGGGGGAAAAAAAATCATATAAAGTCATTAGAAGCACATGCTAATGTACTGTTTAAGTCTGAGCATGTTTATGGTCATCTCAATGATTTCAGAAGCCTTAAAACATTCAGAATGTGTTGGATTCTGTTGCAATTAATAAAAGATATTAAATGTTCTCATTGGGCAATCCAGCTATGGAGTGAATTGCTAAATATTATGAAAAGCTGGGAAATAATAAAAGAGAAATGATAAATTGGTAAAAAAAATTGTAAAGATAACACATTAATTCTCTCTTCTGTAATGTTTTGATAAGACTTTGTATGTTGTATTAGTTAACAAAAAGGTATCATTTTGACAAAATTACGTGTGTCACATGAAAAAATGTTTTCTGATCTTGATCTGTGTCATAGGACAATGATACAAAAGAAAGACACTTAAAGTCAACTACTTAACTAAACCAACAATAGTTCCCATCCATCATTCCTAGTTGTCATTATGCAGTCAAATAGGTAAATTAAATGCTGTCTGAAGCTGTTCCTCCTGAAATATTCAAACCTGACCTGGAAAACAAAAAGAAAGTTGGCATGTAGCTATCAAAGGTGATCTCCCTGCTGTAATATTTTTCCCAAATGTTTTTCAAAACCTCAAAGAATGCTGGCATTTGATCTACACAAAAATGCTATGTTAGAAAGGCACGTTTTCTTTGTCACCAGGACTTGTTTTATGAATTTCCCCTTCAAAGCAAGTTACATGAATGTGACATTCAAAACTGACATAGTAGTCATGTAACTGATAGCTAGAAGAGAGGAAGGCTATTACAAAGGGCTTGATTTGTAGAAGACAGCTTTCTTGTGGCTTTTATCTATATTCAACAAAAATTGGAAAATATCTTGTTCAATATTGATGATATATACGAACCAGAGGCCACCCAGTTCAGGATCCTTTCTCCAGCAGTGGTATAAGTATAACAAGTACTTCCTGCAGATGTTCCACCAGTCTCCACCACTTAAGCTCAGGGACTTCCTCAGCCTCAGAGATAGTGTCTTTATATTTAGTATTCCAGTTATAGTTATAGTCCATTAATTTGTCCAGCCTCCCCTTGAGCCTGTGGACTCTCCTAGAGCTCACTGTGTCCAGGTTTGCTTTGTGTTCTGGTCTGTTGGTGTCTCTGCTTCTAAAATTACTTATTTCATAAACCAGGTGGAAACCCAACAATGACTTATAATGAAACAATTACAACCGAAATAGTCCAAGGGTAGTATTTTCATGTAGGCAGTAAAGGAAGTCATTCCATCTGTCAAGGGAAAATTAAATGAAGTAATTGTCTCCACCTTCTGGGAGCCCGATAATTACTTAATTAATTAATTAATCAGATGGGTTATTGTTCAGGCATTAGAGGGCTCTGTAATTATTTCAACATAAGCTGGGGTCAAGCAGGGGAAAAAAGAGTTGCTGAAAAACAGGAAACGACCATAAGAAGATAACTCCTAAGATACTCAGAGATACAAGAAGCTTGAATGTTGGATACGGGTCACTGCTGGCAGAAAAAACTAGCAGCAGCCTCAGCAGGTGATGATGATTGTGGGGGCAACTGTAGTGATAATCTGATCCTTATTTTGAAAAGGAGGATGAGACAACTCACATAAGTGAGGCATGGACTCCTATGCCTGCAGGCTGATTTTTCTGTTGCATCTTGTGCTGGGTTGACCTTGGCCAGCTGCCAGATCCCCCCTTGGCTGCGCTCTCACTCTTCAACAGAACCTGGGGAGAAAATAAGACGGAGAAGCTTGCAGGTAATCATGAAGACAGGGACAACATTTATAGCCACCATCATGGGCAAAGCAAACTTATGGAAGATTAAGTTATTGCCAATTAAAATAGGTTGGATAGTGAGAAACAAAACCAAAATTAAAACAACACCTTCAGTGCCAAAAAATCCAGTTGTGTCTAGTATCTTCCAGTACAGGAACCTGATCTTCTTCAATTTGCTAATAAAGGTTCTGCTCTCTGATTGGTCTGATCCCTATCAAAACTTAACAGAAATTCGAGGAGAAAAGAGCTGTTTCTTCTGAACTCAGTTTTCTAAAGGCTTAAACATTTTTCAGGTGCAGAGAGAAAAAAAAAAAAGAAAAAGGGGGAAATAAATGAGACCTTGATAAGGAGTGGTTCCCTAAGTGGTGTCACTTCCACAATGTGGGACAGTGTTTTTGTTAGTCTTCCTAGCTGTGTGGGTGCAAAGGAGACTTATGACAGTGACTAAGCCCAAGAGCAAAACATCTGCTATTGATGTCCCACAAATCAAGTGGCTTCCTTATCTTCTCCTCAACTTTTTGTATGCCTCCTTTTTGAACACAGGTTCTCTGTTCCCAATTGGCTGGATTTCTGTTTACCACACAGACCTGGTATGTTCTTGAATTATTGTAATTGAGCTTAGTTTCATATATCATTCATTATGCTATGATAGAAGATAGGTTACTGGATGTTCATATATTTTCTGCTTTGTTAGTGGCAATGCAGGTGGGCAGTGGAAGACTGGGAAACCTGTTTTCGGTCTGTCTTAATACTCCTTTAACTAGTTGTGTAGAACTAACATAAAATAGTGTACAGTCACCATGACATCATATGCAACCCTATTTAGTTAATGAAAACAGCAAAAATAATGTTTGCAACATTAAAACAAAAGTTTTCATAAGAGTACTTTTGTGAGATGAATAAGATAAGGAATTACTGATGTAGTGTTTGATTTATAATTTTGTGTATCCTGTTTATTCTGGATAAATATGGACATGTACAGATTGCACAGTGATCAATTTAGCTATTTAAAAGATATCTTTCACTGAAACATACTGACATGATTTGAGATATTACTGTCCCTATCTACCCTGCCTTTCATTCACCTATGCCTGTGCCTCAGCTGTTCATTAAGTTCATACTGCTGTGCTCTCTTTTTCTACCAAGGATGTAATATATCAGATTTTTCACTAGAGTAGCTGAGATGCAGGTGCTTGTCTGGGTCTGTCATTCCTGCCACTGAGTAATAAAATCCTGGCAGAGGAGCAAAGCAGATAGCTGTGAACACTGATGTCTCAACACATTACAGGGATATTGGGGAAGAATTTTTATTACAACTGTCAAAAAGGGAAACCAAAGCATGCCAGCAGCCGTGTGCCTTGTCAGGGTCAGAGACCACATTGCTGACAGCCTGAGAGGCAGGACTGGCTCCACTGTGGGCAGTGTGTTTTCTGTCTCTGCATGTCTGAACAGAGTTCAGCTAAAAACGTGTGCTAGGGCAAGCTAGTGCTCTGTTTCACATCCTCCTACAAAGACCCCCAAAGGCTGTCCATGGCAGAAAATGCCCAGAGGGCACCAAGATCCAGCTGTGGCCTTCTTCTCTCACTCTGTATCTTCAGACTGCGATTGAACGGGGATGTCCCAGACCCCAGTGGTCTCAACACATCTCTTTAGTGAAAAAGAAATGTGTAAGAGGATGGATAATATGGATCACCCTCTTTTCCTCAATAGACAGTGAGAGTCCTTACACTTTTGAGTGGTCATCAGAGTCCTACATCCCAAAGGAAAAGCAAGACACCACTGCTGGCATGGTTGTGCACACCTGTGTGACGCTGGACTGCCTTGGAATGTCCTTCAGGTCTTCAACCTTCTCTCCCTGAACCAATCTTTGGAGTTGTCTGTGAACTACATCAGGAGCTGCCGCTTTGGCTGCCCTCCAGAAACTCCGAGGTAGCTGAAAGGGAGTGGGAGGAAGTAACCCTGCGGCTCTACTGCACACAAAGAGAATTGGACCCCAGAAAGTCTGAAACAGACACTTGAACTCTCAATGGAAAGATCAATGGTTTCATCTATCTTTTTATAAGTAGCTAGTATTAAATAACGAAATAGATTATCTGCTTTTACTTGTAGAGCTTTCAAGGATGTGTACTTATACAAGTGTAGAGCAGTTGCATCATTTTTCATTGATTTAGATTTTCACAGAACTTTTTGTGCTTGGTTTTGAGGCCAGAATGTAGACCTTAATGTCTTACTGCTACCAGTTTGTGTGGTCTAATAGTGATTAATAGGTAACTAAATTGAGAGAAATTAGTGTGAGGGCTTGTTTGGTTTTGTTGTTGTTTGTTTGGGTTTTTGTTTGCCTTAAATAGCACAAAAAAAATCTTTATTGGATATATCAGGGACTTTAAAGTTTGCTCATAATCTGACATAATTTGAACCTATTTCTGCTATAATTGCTTTTATAATTACTTTATGAATTTCAAGGGGGCAGAAAGGGTTTAGTGGCCATAGATTGCTGGGCTAAACACATTTCTGGCAAAAAATAAATGAGCTAAAGAGTAATGGTTAGTTTTCCTAATTATAGTATCTTAAACTCTTCTCTGGATAAAATTGGTGTCTAAAAATTAGAAAGACATAAGTTTTTGCCTAATGAATTACTATCTTCTGTTTGTTATAAAACTGTTGGTTAACACAAGAGCTAGTTACTTTTACCACCTTACCTTATCAGAAGGGTGAAGGACTCCTTCAGCCGAGTCATTCTTTCCATCTGGAATTGCCAAAGGTTTCACTTAAAAGATTCAGTAAGATTGCATGTTACTCATTAAGTAAAATCTGCACCTTGTCTAATCAGCAGTGTGTGTCTACTGCAAATCCAGGGCTGGATTCATCTGCTGTGCAATAGGACTCTCATTCTGAAAGCTGTTTATGGGGAAGCCATTGCTGTTTCTGGAAATCACACAATGATCAAAATGATAGCTTACATGTTCCTGTTCTTTGATACTGTAATATATTGGGTTCCCTGTCTCAAAGTGTTAGCACAGAGCTTTAAGTGCAATATAATCTGTGCTCCAGCCCTTTGCATGCTTTGTAGGAAACAAAGATTAAAGGGCACTTGCAGCACGGAAGATTATGTCTGCTGTTAGTTTTCTAAGTCAAAAAATTTCATTATTATAATTGTGTGTAATTATTTTAGTGTATTTGGAAGCAGGATGATATTTTCCCTTTAAACACTAAGTCCAACATTAAACAATTACCTACTAGGTACTTCCAGTCCTGTCAAGGAACTTAGTAACCTTGATCTGCTTGTGATGCTGTGATGGTTACCATTTCATGCCAAATACTAATCCAAGCCTCTGTTACAGTTTCTTCATGTGTATGGAAAGACTGCAGCTTTTTGACAGAACATAACCTCTATTTACTGGTATACTACAGCATGGTGTGAAATTGCCTAATTAAGTGAATAACACAGCTTATATCTGAGATGACACCACTTGTATAGATCTCGCGGTTTGGCCAAGACAATAAAATTAATAGTTTTCCTCCAAAAGCTGGAGGGTTAATGAGAATATTATACAGGTTTATGTCTCCTTCCTCTTCAGTGTGGTGCTTCCACCACATTTCAGAAGCACTTCCGCTCCAGTGCCACTCACAGTGCAGCTCCCAGCAACAGCCACCTCGTCTGCTGATCTCACTGACTGAACCTGCCCTTGCTCAGTTTGCTCAGTCCTAGTCAGAGTGGTTAGGACTGGAGATCGTGAGTCATCACCTAATTTTTCAAGTTCAACTTTTGTAAGCTCTCCAAAAGCATAAGCAACCTAGAACTTACATCTGTTCAAAAACATTTTAGCCAAAAAGCTGAAAGGATCAACAGTCAAGGGCCAAACCATAAGTCTTCTTCTGATGAAAAAAGCTGCACTTGCTCACATCTAGATAAATCCAAATTTGAAGTTAGAAAATGAAGGAATGGGGAAAAAAAATACTTCTCATATACAGCAGCTCTAGAATGAGTATGAAAGACCTGCACAGGATACAGGACTTCTGTATAAACTTGTGAAATGCTGCAAAAGTTTTAATAAGAAGCTTGTAAAGAGGAAGATGAAATTCCTGTCTTCTTCCCAGTTTTCTTCCTGTGGGGAATAACACATAGGTAAATAAATGGGAAAATATAGCAACTGCTTCAAAATATCAGACATGTTTCTGTCACAATAAACTTTGTTCAGTAGGAATGCATTGTAAAAAACCCGCAAACAGATTTTTCTCCAAGTTAAGCTTTTATTCTAAGAAAGGATCTGCCTCTACCAAAAAAAATGAGTACAGCAATATTTGTTCTCCGAAAACAGACTCTGAGTGTCAGACTGCTCCCAGTTCCATTCGCTTGCTCTGAGCATTTCAGGCAGGGAAAACGAACACATTGCTTTGCCGTTCAGGTCCACCCTTCTGCAGAAGGAGGGCTGGCTTGCCTCGAGTCATCTTGTGTTTTAGGGAGCGGGCAGGCAAGATATCCTTCTCTCCCTCTCTGTCCTTGCAAACAGCAGGCACAGCAGCAGTACCTATGCTCTCCAGAAGGCAAAGTGTTTCTGAAAAGCACATCAAGCCATGTTAGCCCTCTTCTCCAAAAAATCAGGTATCCTCCTGGATAGAAGTGGTTTGGTAGCCAAATATTGAGCCTTCTACTGTTTCATCATCTTTGTTCAGGGGACTGTGTTGTCTGCCTGGATGTCTGACTTTAGGCTTTGCCCCAGCTGAAGCTCACCTCGCTTTCCCTCTTCTTCATGTTCGCAAAGGGTCTGCTT
The DNA here is from genome assembly GCF_964273445.1 of Streptopelia decaocto. Classification (NCBI taxonomy): domain Eukaryota; kingdom Metazoa; phylum Chordata; class Aves; order Columbiformes; family Columbidae; genus Streptopelia; species Streptopelia decaocto. Next base: position 24,308,002 of record NC_138663.1, read on the forward strand.
GCTAGTAAACAGCAGAAATGAGGGGTGACCTGATCTGATTTGGAAATACTGTGAAGTCCAAAGCTCCAGAACATCCCCCTTCTGCCCACACACAAGGCAGCACCTTCTAACTGGTCCTTCCTGTTAGGTGACCCAATTGCTTAGAGCTGAGCTCAGTACTTAAAAGTATTTGGCAAGTGCAATGCATATCTGACAGCAGCACAAGTACCTTTTGTGGTCCTCTGCAGAGGGAAAAGCTGCTTATTTGTTTAGGAAATAGAGGCTATAGAGCTTAACTTGTGATATTTCTGTCACTTCCATGGCAACAGAGAACAAAGCAGGACTTCACCAGATCACGTAACAGCTTGAAAACAGAATAGAGCAAATTTTACATAGTGATGCTGTGAAGTTTCATTTAACTTGAATTTTACCTCTGTTAACTGATGATTTAATCAGTGAAGTAATTGCTGCACTGCCAAGTGGTTATGAGCAAATTGGCAATGATTTCTTTCAGTTGTCAGGCATCCCTTGTTTTTGTCATGACAAGGGATGCATCAACACAATGTGGTCCCCCTCTCCCCCTTTGTCCGAGGGTAATACATGCTATCCGGCAGATTCCCTGCCATGATAACTGTGTTTAAGGGACAACATCAGTTAGAAATGACAACCTGGTTCAAAGGCATTGGAATTTTTCCATCTTCTGTGGGCTTCAGACTTGGCCTGATCTTAGAAATGTGGCAAAGCCCATTGCATGGTCTACTGAGTAAGAGGTCACAAAGCACGTGGCTGAGTGACAGGACTGTGAACCTCCTGTGTTTAAAGGCAAACCCTTTATATTCCAAATCTGAATTAGATCTGGTCACTGACATTTTAGTCCTCTCACCTCAGGCAGGAAAAGAGAGTCACTACTTTACCCCTTGAGTCGTTGTGTTATTAGCATCACTTGTACCATTTTCTTTGGCTGGCTCACGTAGGTAGTGCCAGAGGGGCTACAGAGCTCATATGTCAAAGGGCATGGAATGGTTGATATAGAACAAATGCATGCTGTTTCATTAACAAAATCTTCTCTCATAAACAAATCGGAAATTGCTGTTGCAATATGATGCGCAAAAACAAACAAAAGCACAGAAGGCAACAGGGTTTGTTTTTAACTTCAAATCCAAATGAGTCAATTACAATGCAAGTAACTCATTAAGTATCTCCATAAGTGAAGCTTGAAGTTTTAAAACTTTAATTAAGTGTATTGCTAGAAGTGTACCACCTAGATAAACCAATAATTCTTGAAGAGTATTTCTGTCATGTCTCTGACAGCATAGTCTTCACCCTGGGTACAACAAGTAGACAGTGAGTTTTGGTCATTTTTAAGCATACAAAGTAGGGACTATCAGATTGCAGAGTGACTTTTGATTTTTTAAATTAACAAAGTGCTCACCAGCCATGTTAGCCAAACCACTTTTCAATTTTTTTTCAGTTGACAGTCAGACATTTCAGCTGTATGACTTATCCTTCTGCACTTGCTCCTATCCAGCCCTTGTGTAGCCTTGTACCTACCCCACAATCCTTTTTTAAGGCAGCTTTAGGACTACGTAGAAGAAGTTATTGCTCCTCAAATGTTCTCTGTATATGTAATTTTATACTCTGGTTTGAACAGCCTCAGCTTACACAGTAGGAGACACATGATGAGGAGCTGAGATCTCATTCCCGTTGCAGAAATCTGTACTGCAATGTAACGTTTGGTCCAGCACGGAGGTAGGTGTCACTGACAGATGTTCACTTGTCAGTGTGGTTTGATGTTCATTCCTTTGCATTACTATTTTGCACTGTTTTTCTGATTTTCTCTGTATGAAGAAGTAAAACTTGAGATAAAACATTTCATCCTTAGCCCTTTTAGGTCTTCAACTATTAAGCTCCTAAACATAATTCTTCACAGAGGAGGTTTGTGAGTACATCAGGAAAACTTGGAGTGGGGAGGCAAAACCTAGAGGTTAGAACTGGGGAAATCCATTTATTTTTCTGAATGCCATTTAGTCTACTGGCAATCTACACTATGTCATTTAGTGCTAAATCATCAGTCACATATTTTGGACATAATTTTATGATACCTGCAGTTGGAATTTAGACAAAGAGCTGAGGTAAAGTCCTTCAAACACCAGGGCACTTAGTAAAAGCAGATGTAGTCAAACGCAGCAAACATTATGCCAGTTGAACCTAAACTTTCAGAGAATGGAAAAGAACTATTGAAATCTAAACCCCTAGCACGGAAGCACTCCCAATTATAGTCTTCTTTCAAAAATCCAGATCTTCCTCTCTGTATGCCTCGATTTTTGCTTCAGTAAAATGGTGAATCACTGAGATGTGCCATTTGATGCTCAGTAAATGATACTGTGCAACTGCAAATTGTTTCATGCTTCTTTGGATAGCTGAACATGCACATTTGCAGGCAGAGGATCTGATACATTATTTTGTTTCTGCCAGTGAAACAACATTGGTTTAAAACAAACTGGAAAAGGAGTTTTTCTTTTAGATTAAATGGTACTTAGACTCTTAACAGTTGTCCTAATTTCCTCTCATTTATTGTAGAGGTAAGGCAAGATTTTTTTCACTGAAATAAATGAAAAGAAGCTGTTAATGTTATTTTGGTTGTTATATTAGAGGTTTGTTGGGTTTTTTAATTTCTTTTCATTATAAAGGCAAGTTTTCAAGTTAGAAGGAAATAAGGAAATGAGACATTAAATTCTCAGTGCAATGTGTCCCCAGTTTCATTTTGAATCTTGTAGGCCAGACTGTAATACAAATAATTAAGCACACAGATGAGGCTGATTTTAAAAAGCAAAACCAAAAAAAACACACACCCCCCAAACAAACAAACAAAACAAAACAAAAATAAAAAAACAACCAAACAAATGAAAAAAACACAACCAAAACAAACCAAAAAACTCCCACCAAACCATAAACCTTGATTATAATTCATTTATCTAAGTTACTTAGATGGATTTAATAACTTATATCCTGTTCTGTAGTGGTATCTAAGTTGAACATTTCTCTAGAGGGAAGAGGTTTTTCAGCTTGCTTCACTGGTGAAAATTAAATAGCTGGAAAGAAAAAAAAAAAAAAAAGAGGATTACCAAAATTCCAAGCAATCTTTAGCGAGTTGCATCCTTGTTTGTGTTTCAATCTGAAGCAATGTGGAAGTACTTGGAATTGATGAATACTTGTTGTTGGGGTTTTTTTGTTGTCCTCTGCCACAGTTTCTTTTACATGCTCTTGAGAAGCAGAGAAAGCCTTGCAGTTTTTCACAAAGTGGTAGTTCTGTCTGCTTTTGTTTGTCAACGTTTGCATCCAGTTTCTCCTAGAAACCATCCATGAAAGACAAGTGCCCTGAACTTCAAATGGTTGGGAAATACTGAGATTTTATCCTCTTATTTTATCATTTAATCATATCGTATCATATCATATCAAGGAGATAAGAACCTCAAATACAAGTGCCAAGTTCATATAGTCCTGTTGTCTGTTCTCGCTTTCAGTTCATATGGCAGTTTTCTTAGCACAGTGAATAGAATAGAGCATAAAACCCACAATACTGTTATAGTCCTATTAAGAAGACTGTCTCTTTTTAGCCGCAAGATAATGGAATAAAACCACGGGACTTGGACTTAAAGTGTTGTTGAAAACTAGGTCCTCAATTCAGTTAAATATGTCAGCTGTTTTACAGAAATTTTGGGAAGCCAGATACTGCTATAAAAGCCAATGGCTCAGCAGTCACGCATTTGCTGTCACTTAGAGGGAATTAGAGCTACAGCAAACAATGGAGAATCACTGCAAAGAGCAACCTTAGCAAAAAAAAAAAAAAAAAGAAAAGGTAAATGCAAAATTAGTTAAAAAGAAAGTGAATTAGTAGAAAATTAGGGAATCTGTTATATCTGGTATACAGATTTTTGAAACTCAACTGGGGAGAACATGGTGTGTGTATCCAGTCATACTCAGCTATAATTCATGACGCCTGAATTTGATGTAGCCACTGTTTGTGACACATTGATTACTAGCTGTAAACCAAATATGCTCAGCTACAGAGATTAGTCAATATTGATTTGCATTAGGCAAAGAGGTTAATTCCTAATTATTATTTTTATAGTTTCATTGCTTACAGCATCAATAACACAGGGCATGGACTTAATAAGAATGTTGTTTTGCAGCTTAGCTTATTCTGATTTTGATTTTATATATATATGTGTATATATATATATATATAAAGGGATGGGACTTAATTGCAATGGTCAGAGCCACAAAACCCCTGACCACCTCTGCAGGTCTCCAGCTGCCTTTCTCAAAGTTGGTGACAGAGTTCAAATTCAGGATAAAATATCAGCCCTTTGGGAGTTTGTTCACAGGAACAGGGTTGAAGTACATCTACCTCTGTGTGGACAGGAGATGCACAGGCACAGGGTGTCCTGTGCTTTCTGCCTGTGCCATGGGGCTCTCCATGGCCCCACATGGCCCTGCCAAGTCCCACGTCCCAGGCTCAGGTTGCCTGTCCATGCCACAGGCAACCATGTCCTTCAGGCTGTGTGGGGGTGGAGCAGAACCTCAGCCTTGGAGAAGACAGACTGAGCATAAAGCAGACTGCTGAGGTGGCTGAAGTGTGACAGTGATGGGACAGCCCTGGTGATGCTGCCTGCTCTCTCTGTGCAAGCATCTTCCAGAGCTGGGTTTGCTATGTGGCCTGTCAAGAGAGAAGACAGGTGACGAAAATATTAACAGGGCTAATGGCTTTTAATGGGGCTGTTGACAGCACAGTTCCCTTTGCCTCCAAGGCTGAGTAGCAGGGTCTAACTAACTCATCCTGAGTGCTGGCCACCAAAAAGCCATTTGGTCCACACAGTTGAGAACTCTTGAGCCTGGCAGAATTGACATTTAGTTTGTCAGTAGGGATATTTTCATGCTGATCGTTTAAATAGAAACTAGGTCAGATGCAGCCAACTGTGAAGAAGGCAAGATGAGGGAAATTGCTCCAGAGCAAGCAAGTGTACTGAGGGACCCAGTAGCTTCAAGAGATGGCAGGGAAAGGTAGCGAGGGAGCGAAGAATGTGCCTGGGAACCTGCAGCTCAGAGACAGGAGCTGCTGCAAGGAGCAGGGAGCAGCCAGATGGTCCCTACAGGGGCCTCTCCAGATCAGGGGAAGCTGTGCAGAATTTGCTATGATCAAGAGGCCACAAAACTAGCTAAACCAAGCCCAGAATAAAGGACTGAGTTGAAGAGGGAGAGATATGTATAAGTACTAAAAAAATATTGTTTATATATTCAATTCTATTAGTCTCATACCTAGCTGATGTTTTTTTCCATTTAAAATGTTAGTTGACTTACTTCATATTATAATAAAGCCTGTTTGGGTTTTATTTTTTAATAAGTTTTAAAGCTACCTGGTTGTCTTTGAGGGGCCCTATAAGGAAGTCATCTGGGGAGGGGACTCCAAAGCTGTGGTCAGATTTCAGTCTCATCACCCGGCTGTGGTCAGCTCTTCCCCAGCCTCAGCAACATGCACTTGAGCCTTACTGCATACCAAATTGTTATAATACAGAGAATTTCTCTCCTTGGTTGCTCTGCAACCAGCAGCAGTAAGGTTCCTGCTGTTATATCACCTGACTCTCTGCAAAGGAATGTGGAGGCATCAAACCCTGTGACAGAGGTATTTGCAGACGGCTTTATTAGCCAGGAGAGTTTCCAGAACCTGACAGAAACTCTCATTAACCCTCTATTGTTGTTTTTCAGAATACCTGGGGAAAGGTGGATGTGTCTGCATAAACACACAACATGTATGTCTTGTAAGGGAGAGCTGTCATGACCACACTTAGCGTCCTTGTCTATAGAGGATTAACAGTGACTATTGTCTGTACATAGCCAAAGCACAAGGACTCTAAATGAAAAGGGAGTCCCTTTGGTGGATGCTGTTAACACACACAGCAGAAATCTCTACTGCAGACTGTCTCAGCCTCAGCAGTCACAGGAGATGGATTTGCCTTTGGAAACCATAGGTCAGGCCACCATCCCTCCTCTTGGACAAGGCTGCAGTTGGCCTCTGCGCCTGCTGGCAGCGTTTGGGCAATGACTGCTTTTAATTAGCAGTTTCCCCTTCTCCGGGCAAAGCAGCAAGCCCAGTGGAGGTGTCCCGTAGGAAAAACTGAGGTGCAGGATGAGCTGTGTTGAGCCAGTGAGCTAGTGTTGAGCTGTACCAATCTCAATACAGGAGACAGAGAAAAGGGAGGTGTATTGCCCCAGTCAGGGGGTTAAACATAGACAGCCTGAATAGTTGACACAGTGTCAGTCTGGCCTTGAGTACCAGAGCTGGGAATGTTATTTTTCTTTTCAATATGTATTTTCTTTGTACTGAACAAGTAGGTGTGTTATGAGATTTTAAACTGTCAAGTCAGGTAGGAAACAAGATTTTTCAGAATATAAGGAAAGTAGACAAGGGATTATATGGGTATTTTTTTCCATGACAGTTACTGTGTCACACAACAGGAAAGGAAAGGTTAATTTCATTGAAATGCTGATAGTTTGTTTGAAGCGTATCCAACAGTTGGTCAGGAACTTCATTTAAGTTGCTGGTGTTCAGTTCACTTTTTAAGAACCCAGCCTCGGAGAGCCCAGGGCTGCCGTGTTTGCTGCCCAGCAGCACCACACACATACAACCTTTTTCCCCTGAACTGTTTGCTTCTGCCTTCTCCATGGGTAAAGTTATTAGTAAAGTGATTACTCAGGATATGTTTTAGAAAAAAATGCCCTGTTCTTAGAAAGTCTTACTAATATTTGGGGTTTCTTTTATTTTTGGTTTGGTTTTGTTTTGTTTTAACTATTGTTCCAGTATGTCTAGATGAACTTTTTAACTTACCTGTTTGTTTTGTTTTGTTTTGTTTTGTTTCTTTTCTCGGGAGCAGGAAAAAACATAATCAGGAATTTAATTTGGAAGAACCATAAAGGCAGGAAGCTTGCAGGGATATCTGATGTTCATTCCTACAGTCTGAATCTGTAAATCTTTTACAGACTTACACATGTAAATTGACTGACTGTTAATCTTTGCAAAGATTAAAAGTAAAGGTAGTGACCTGAAGCCAAGTTAGAGGGTACAGTGATTAGTGTCTCTCCATAACAGATATCAGTATGGAATTCCAGACTGCCATATTTTATGCATATTTGGAATTCTATATCTCTCCTCCTTCTTCCTATTTTCTTGCAAATTGGAAAAACTCAGCTAATAAAGCCTTTCATATAAAAGTAAAGAAATGCTGTTGATTTGTATGACAAGACATTTCTGTTCTCTGACCTGTAAAGTATGTCTTGCGTCACTTTCTTCCTGATTTACATGCACTGGGTCTGGTGATTTGACTTCCCTGGCCTAAGCAGAACCTTCAGGAAAGCAGCTCATGGGAGTGGGTCAGTAGAGCTGGCCAAGGCAGGGTGTTTCCACTTCACAGGAGCTGTTAATATAAAAACTTGCCTTTGTTTTGAATCAGATTGAAAGTAGATTAGAAGAAAAAAAAAAAAAAAGGTTAGACATTTAAGAGAGGGAGAACTCATTTCTCTAAGGCATGATGTGTTTCCAAAATTAAAATATCCAGCTGGCATTGGCAGCTGCTGCTGGAAATGTAGCCTGGCTACCTGAGCAGGTTTCTATGCAATGCCATTACCGATACAGCAAGATCTAGAGCATACAGTCATTCATCCCTGCTTCATACTGTTACACAAAGTTAATAATTGACATGGCTGTAAATCCATCTCCTAAAATTTGTTGAAATCACTTGTTGGAGAAGCCTTGCCCACCACTGATGTAAACTTTCACGAGCCCATTGACCCCAGAGGCTGGAGGCTCAGCCTCGCGTGACTGAGCTGGCAGGGAGCTGGGGAGCTCCAGGGCTCTGCTGGGGACCAACTTCTGCAGAATTCTCCTGGAGGCTGGAAGAAAATTTCTCACCAGGCCTGAAAGGCTTCTGCAGAACATTTCCAGGCATTGGGTGGGTGGTGTTCATCAAAACAGCACATTTCAGAATTCCTAGCTGTGCTCCTGTAGTATTGCCTAGGCTTTTCCACTTCTGTGGGGAATCACTGAGGCTTCTATCCTTTCCTCCATCAAGGTCAGCTCCTGAGGGAATGTGAATATTCCCTCAGACTGCAGTATAACTGAAATTTGTTATTTGTTAGGTGCCCGCTGTGTACTGAGAATGCCTGTTGGCTTCAAAGGATGACACAGGTAGGCTTTAAATGAACAATTGCTGAAGACTTGGAATGCACACACAGAGGAAAAAAAAAATTAAAGTATCTTAAGATCCTAAGTACAGGCTCAGAATTACTTCTAATAACAAAGTAATAGCATCTTTCTGCATTTTAATATATCCTCTTAGGGGCAATCAAGAATTCTGAATCTTTCAAAAAAAAATGGCATGGCCCAACATTAATTTACAGCTTGCTTTGAACCTGAAATAAGTAATTATTTCAGAACAAGGGAGAAGGGCATGGGTACTAACCAAACATCATGATTAGTGCTCCCTGATATTTCAAGCTGTTGGAGTTCAATACTTATTCAAATGAGGCAAATTGGAAGAGCCTTGAAATCTGGTTCAGTGCAACTCTGGACCTGATCTCTGATCTTGGTCTATTTTAAAAGAAAATATCAATGGTTTAGCAATTACTGACAAATATTTTTCTCTTCTATATTTTTCCTATATTACTTTAATAAACACATTACAGTGTTCAAAGGGAGATTTATAGTGTGATTGCACTTCTGAATTTTAGTCTTTAATAATTTAAATATGTTTGCCTTGAAATACATATTTTCATTGAAATACATGTTCTATTTCACTGCTGATTAAATAACATAGGTACAAATATACTCTCTTGTTATGGGCTGCACTTGTATTCCACAGAAGCAGTTTTTTTGAAAGAAAAAGCCACTTGCATCATGGCATGTGAAGTCTCATGTTGCGTGTCTCATGACACATTAACAGGATTGCTCCCAAACTCAGTGAATCTTCCTGTAAGATAAAAAGTTGCTGACACTTGTCTAAGTTAAGGCAGACACTAATTCATGCTAATTAATTCAGATCAATTTGGTGGGTATAAGAGAATTCATGTTTGGTCAGTTTTCATCTCACAAGCATGAACCTTTTAGAAAACAATTTCTCAGGTGATTTTTTTCCTGCCACTCTGCTACTCTTTCAGAAAATCCCTGTGATAATGCTGAAAAAAAAAAAAAAACCCTATTAAAATATATTCTTATCAAGAGAAATTTACTCTTCAAAGTTGAGCTGCCTTTCTCTAATGTGACAGCAGCAGGTTTTGCTGTGGATGCAAGCCAGAGCACTCTTGACATGGACAATGCAGATGTAAATGCAAACATCCCAGCACTGCAACTGCATTTTGGACTATTCTTAAGACCTGTTATTAATGACATAACTACCTTAACTTCCTATGATTAATTTCAGTCAGTAGTACATGTGCACATGCACATGGAGATGGGACTGTGTCCACCCACTCCTACCCCACCCCAGTGGGGTGTGTGGCTGCAGCCTCCTCTTGTCAGTGTGGTCTCAGCCTGAAATTTAAACTTCATTAACAGGAAAATTCCTTGACCTCGCTAAATGCGACTAGTGATGTGACATGTGTGCTAGTACCTACTCTCTCCCCCAAGCAGTGATTTGCTCCATTTCATTGGGGCTGCCTGGCCTGGGACACATAAGGAACCCACATTTACAACCAGCCTCCTGGCAGCACAGGAGACACCCTGCCAAGCCAGGCTGGTGCAGTGTTTACTAGATGTTGACAGAGTTCCCACTGAATGAGTAGAAAGAGGAATATGTTCATCTAGCTCCAAGAATTCACAAGTCAATTTTATTTTAAGTTGAGTTTGTTTGCTGCAGTGTGGGGCGAAGGGAGCATTTGTGCGGTTTGTTTTGCTGGTAGATGTCATAGGCTTTTTTTCTGAGAGAGTGTAGATTACAAACAATTCCTGAGTAAATATATCTGTGTATTGATTCTCCAAAATTAGTGAAAGATTAGGAAATAAATTCTTGATTAACATAAACTCGTCTTTGATCTGGCTATGAAATATTCTCAGGACCTTATAAACATAAATGACTGCCACAATTTTGTTGTTGATGATAACTAGTCACTGAAAGAGAGACAAAAGATGGCTGAAAATTGAAGGAAGGAACAAGGAAAGTGTGACTGAAGGTTAACTAAAAGATGTCTGTCAATGAGAAGGCTTTGGATGAGCTTATCTAGCAGTTCGGTAAACTTGATAAAGACAAAAAGTACATAAGATGACAAAGAAGACATACTTCCACGCTCAAAAGTATAATGAAGTCCAACCTTTACACATAACTAACCCTATAAGATGTACTTTTTCATGTGGATGTTTATGAAAAACATTTTTGGAGAATAAAGCATTAAAGTGAAGTTTTGGACCAAGTCAGGAGAAGATCTAATTCTATGGTTTGAATGTTGTGTGAGCCAACACAGGCAGGTTGCAAGAAACAACCAGAGGTCACGAATGCAATTGCAAAGAGCAAATTTGTTTTAGTTATCTCACTACTGGGGGATCTCTGAAATAGCACCCAGGCTCCTGGACTGAGGTGACACAAGCAGGGACGCAGCAGGCGCTGCAGAATTCAGCCCTGGTAGAAAATCACTGGGCCTGCTGCATTCACCTGCATTCAAGGCTTCAAGCAGATGCAACCTTCTGGTGTGCTCTGCTCTTTCTCACAGCAAAGCAGGAATCTCAGGCATAAAGATAAGGTGCTCAGAGTTTCTCACAGGCCTATGTTATCTAACACAGAGGTTTTACTTGTCAAGCACACAAGGTCAGTAAAACAATTAGTGAGATGTATGTGCTTTTTCTACACCCCAGCTGCAGTTGCTCAAGCATATTTACAATGATGCTCCTCTCCATTCTTCCACTATATTCCCATACAAATGTGGACAACATAAAGTTAACATAATAGAAGCTTGATCATTAAAATGCCCCTTGGGGTTGCAAAAAAAAAAAAAAAAACTACTTTTCTTTTCCCACGAAGGTAAACAGAATGGAAGAATATTAAAGAAAACAAAGGGCATTTGAAGTGTATAAATTAAATGGAAATAGACGTCTTTTACTGAAAGGGAGCAAATTGTTAAAGTTATCTGTGACTATGAAAAAAAAATTAAATTTAAGAATGATCAGTTTAGAATAATAACTCCACTGAGAATTTCACATAGTGACACTGCTCAGTGAAAGTTCCTACATATTTTTGACAAATTATTTTTATTTAATTTCTTGTTTCACCAGAATAAATTTGTTAATCATCTTTGCGCCGATTTATACTCCACAGTTTCCAAGGAAGTGGAAGTTGAACTTTGTTCTGAGTATAAGTCAAAGAAAATAGTTAACTGTTTTGGGTGATTAACAACTTTCCTCAACAATAACACAAACTGATCAAACATTTCAGGCAAAAGCCATCATGGTTGGTGACATTAGCGTGTCATCAACATACAGACAGCATCAATTGCAAAAAGCATAATTATACCACTTCTAATTAGCTGTCATCACCTGAAATAATTAAACAACAAAAAGCACTTAAGCTAGCAAACAATTGATTAAATGATTTAAATATTTTCCCTTGCCATGTTGCTTCTCAACAGACATAATTATGGTACTACTGACTCAGATTTTAATTGATAGAAGAGCGTGTAAAATAGATTTTGCCATCATGAAGAAAAACCCCCTGCAAACAAAACTACATTTTATAGTGCCATTCTAGGCAGACATATTTTCCTGTAGCTTTTGTATTCTGTATGAGACTAAACATAGAATGGTTTGGGTTGGAAAGGACGTCTAAACATCATCAAGTCCACCCTGTGGGCAGGGACATCTTTCACTAGATCAGGTTGCTCAAAACCTTGTCCAACCTGACCTTGAGCACATAGTCTTACAGAAATGAAACCCCTGATCTGCGAGTCATAAAGCACAACTATTTTTAAAACAAAATTATTCATCTGAAATAATAAAAATGCAAAGTATAGTATGGTGTTTAACCTGGTGTCATCTGTTTTTTTGTAGCTAAGATTGTTTGCTGAAAATTGTGCACTATTTTCAGAAATACATTTTGAAATTTGCTGCCAACTTGTGCTTTGTAAGTTTGAGGTATTTTATTAGCACTTTGTGAAATTAAGAGGCTTACAAATCTTTGTTTACTCTAGCACAGTCTCTGTCACCTTGTTAAATGAGGAATGTACATGTTCCATTGGGAAGAAGTCGGAAAAGTCTATGCAAAAACCTCTAGGAGATCATTAGACTATGGCACCCAGCAAACAGGTCTGCTTGTATAGCCATTCTAGTGTGCACACAGAGCCGTCCAGGCTTTGGGAGTGTCTCTTCTGGTAAAAAGACTTGTCCATGCAGATCCATTGCAGGTTAAAGTATTTTGTGCACCCAGCAGCCTTGGATTCACGCAGCACCAACTACACATCCATCATTCAATGAGAGCAAACATGGAAGCCATATTTTAGGGAGGCAAAAAGTCATTAAATGGTGAATTAGGCCTATAAAAGATTCCAGAGTAGTGTTCTGGTTTTGTGCCAGTTGCGTGACAGCAGCCCGTAGGACGTGCCTCTTAAAGAATTATAATACTGCCCATTCAGTAAGTGAGCAGGATATGTGGGAGAATTGAAAGTTTTTGAAGGCTTGTTTTTTTTTTCTTTCATCACATACTGCCAATTGGCAAGGGAAGTTTGCCAGAATTTAGGAGCACAGGTATCAGTTGCCCAAAAGCAGAATGACTGTTGTCCTTAAAAGGAACACATTGGACAACCATGTATGGAAGGCTGAGGCATCCAGCAAATCCTCTGGAATGAGAGTGGAGCAAAACCTTGGGCAAAGTGGAAGCATGGCAGTTCCTTCATCAAAAGGCCCATACTGAGCTCAGAAGAGATGTCCTGGCCTAGTAAATGACTTGTACTGTGGAAGCTGAGTGGCAGATTCCCCAGGCAGGTTTCCAGGATGGGTTCCAGTATGTGGAACTGGACTCACCTGGTTAACATCATGGTCCATCCAGCTAATGCTCTCAGCAGAACTTATTTACTGTAGGCACAATATGGCATTCATTAAACTAAATTGCTTCCAGTTCTGAAGCTAACTTGTTTACAGCTAGTTCAGAAGTGAAGAGAAGAATTATCAAGGAGTTGTTTGAGAGAAGCAGCATGAGCCTCAAGTAACTGGGCCTTTTTAAGCTTTCAGGGTGTGCTTATTCATTTGTGTTTTATGTTTCTACTGGAAGTTTATATGTAGTTTACGTCTTGGAAGTACTACTTTTTGTCACTGGCCAGTGATCCTGGTGGGAAGACCCACATGAACAGAATATTCAGGATGAATAACAAGTACATTGGAGGGCCTCTGTGCTATCTAGTGTCATTAGAAGAGAGGATTCTGCTTCAGAAAGATGGAAGATTTTATTCTAATTGCTGAAGCACTTGAACTGATTCAAAGAAAAAGGCTATAACTACAGGTCAGCTTGAAAAATCATGGCACTGATGTCCTTCAGGCACAGTGGGTTTTTATCTAAAACTAAAAGGAATGATAGAATGTGCTTACAATGAATAGTGAACTATTCAGTCTTTAAAATTTTCAAAGTCATTGGTTTTTGGTTCTTTTGCTTTGCTTTGGTTTGCTTGTATGCAGTAAGGAGTCTTGAAATATATTCAACATGTCAGGTTCTGTCCATCCAGAAATACAGCCTGAATGTAAATATGAAATGGGTTTCTTCTTCTCTCATCACAGGCTGAAAATAGATTTCATCTGGTTTCTGTGAACTGCTTCTCCTAAAGTTGTCAATAATCTCTTCCAAATAGCACTTTCCCAGCAGTTTTGTAGTTTTGAAACAGAAATGCAAGGAAAATTGGAAAGAAAAAGTGGTTTGTAGGGGTTTTTTTAACTACCACTCTTTGGCATATCAGGCCAAGATCATAGGAATGCAACATCCAAATTATTTCAGAAGCTTCCATCCTCAGTCTGGAGATAAAGCTCACGTATTGTTCAGAGTCTTGAATCTCATGCCATTAAAATTCCACAAAGGTACTTTTTTTCTGATTGCTCTGTGTGAGGGTTTACCTTCTTTTCCATATAATTATCATTGTCCCTGATAGCATTCTGCTAAGCTTAGAATGGACTGTTCCTTAGGAGACAGTTTAGAAAAAAAAAAACAACAATGGAAAAATGAAAAAACATAGTTTAAAATGTATCAAATTGCATTTCCATGAAGATTTAGTAACTTAGACAGTTTTTAGAGCATTTAGAGTTGTTAGAGCAGTTGTCTGTCATAATGTTGGATATGCATTTAGAAATGGGAGCACTTCAGGATGAGATTTCATCTGACACCCCTAAGTGCTAAATCTTAGATATGCTGTTACGTATTCCCAGCATCTGTTTCTTTGCTTCCCTAGTGGTTTTTAGAGAAGCAAATCTTGATCAAGGCCCAGAACTTTCACATCATCATTCCTTTTCACCACTGATTCGATGGGAGATGCTGTGTCTCTGGTGGGAAATACTTGTGGCCACACACCCAGTTCCAACACTGATCCTGGGTGTAATTCTGACTGTTTTCACTTCTCTCCTTTCACATCTCTACCAGGGAGAAAGGAAGGGAGAAGGGAAGTTTCATTCCCTTCAAATGTATGTTCTGGGGATGCATATTGTGTTTTCAGTCCAAAAAGATATTACATTTTTGAGGAAAAATAATGAGTGGTAAAAATAGGAAGCAGTCAGGTCAAATTTCCTGAGATGGTTAAAAACCTTGCAGAATATGTCAGTTCTTGGGGAGCTAGTGCTTGTGATTTAATTTCCGTGTTTTCTACTTAGTAAACATTTATTCTCAATGGCATCTTTCAAAAGGTGGCAATCAATGTTGGGTTCATGCTAAAGGCATTTAATTTTTCTCTGGCAATAAAGAAACCTCTTGATCCCAGGCACTGGTAGATCAAAATTTGAGATGTTTTCCACTTTTTGCAAAGATGAGGAGGGAGTGAGAGCTAATTATTCAATAATAATGAAGTTTGTAATTCTTATGCAGTCTTGTTTATAGATTGGTTTAGTTTCCTTGGATATACACTAGATTTCCCCATTTTTCTGCATTACCCAACTGTACACAAGTCTGTGAGTGAAATGCCTTATACAACCAGCTCCAAAACCCCAGAACCTGACGTTGGCAGGTGCTTTCTGCCAGAGACTCCAGTGGATGTCATGCTCCCCAGCAACAGCACAGAGAACATTTCTCTCATCTGGTCCTGTCTGGGCTGGCCCATGAGCTACTACATGAACTATCTGCTGTTTGATCTGTTCAACAGCTTGTTGTTGCTCAGGGCCTCATTCAAGATAGTTCTTTTGTGTCACTCAACAGAGAGGACTCGCAAACTGACTGTATCCTGGAATATGCATTCTCCAGAATCCCATATTGCCTAGAAACGTTTGAGTTTCTTTTTTGCTAAACGGTGGGGACATGACTGTTATTTTATTGATCATATCTATTGGGATGTGACGATGCCCATCTTGCCATTTTATCCCCAATAACTGTATCTCTCAAAAAAGTCCTTCAATCTCGCTTTATCTTATGGCAAAATTTTTAGAAGAACCTGAATTTTTATTTCTTCTCTCTCAAACACTTCCTCTGCTGTGTCGCTTCACATAATGATGAGTTTCTGAGCATGCAAGCCCTTCTTCAAGTATGAAAGAGGAATCATAGTCCTCAGTCAACTTGCAAATAGAGCAATCTGGACAAATCTTCAGCATAAAAGGATCATTCCCGCAGGCTTTCCTGAGGTCTGCGGAGATGAACCAGAAAATTCGATTCAGCTACTGAGAAAACACACAGGAGCTGTCCACAGTTAATACGTAACAAAAATAATTAAAGCATTCCAGCAAGGCTAGGGAGTGAAGAATGAAAACTGACCCGAATCAGCTAACAGTGACTGGTATAATGAGAAATATTCTTTCTCCCTACAAACTTCTCCTCTTTTTTTTTTTTTTTTTTTTTTAATAATTGTTGCAAACACTAGATTTATCTGTTTTTTTTCCCTAATCATTCAGTAATACCTCAAATCACATTAGGACTCCTTTCCCCTTCACATGCAGAGCTGTATGTTTTAGGTCCTTGCAAGAAGCTTTCCATACCCTTGCTTGTTTCTGGTTCCTGTCTATAAGGAAAGGTTTGTGTCAAATTCCATGGTCTCTCAGAAATCCTTCAGCCTTCCTTCATTAAACTTACTCCACTACAAATTCATTATCTAACTGATCTGTTGATCCATTCTTGGGTTATCTGTAAACATCTGACTGCTCCAGAAATGTCTCAGCATAAGTTTGGAAGGAAACCCCTTCCTTTTAACTCCAAGTTTTGCTCTGTCCAGGTCTGGTGGTTGACTGCAGCTCTGAGACCAGGGCCCTGCAGACAGAATTGAGAAATTCTATGTGAATTCTGCAGGCCAATTTCTATGGCATCATCAGGAGTAATTCACTTGGATTACTACTGGAAGTCTCTTGTCCTTTTCTCTTTCATTCTGAAATGTGTACACCTATCTACACATGACATTTTGCTATAGCCGTGATTGTCTGAGAATGCTGAAAAAAGCCTGTATTTATGGTCTAATATCCACTAGAAGGTATTATCTTTGTCCTGTCCATTGCTAGTTTATGATTCCAACCACTAAATAATATAGGGGTTAGAAAATTAGTCAGAATAGACCTTTTAAAGGCCCCATTTGAAATGTCATCTAAATATGAATGTGAAACATTTGTAACTGCTCTTCAAGAATAATTATTTTTTTACCAGTTGTGCACCCGAACATCATTTCCCATAGAGGATTTTTGGTGTATATTTCTGAATTGTTTTTAGTTCATCTAAAAAGTGTATTAAAATAAACCGTGTATATTTTATATCTTCAATCACTAAGCTAGTTGCCCCAGAAAATAATAAAATTAGATTGAGTTCATGTGACATATTAGCCACATTTCATTTCCATGTATACCTGACCAATTTTCTAGGAACTAGTGATCCTCCACAGTTTTTCAAATATATGGCATTTCAGAATATATTCAAATATATTCTAAAATAGTTCTCAGATTACTGCATGGATTCTCACCCATGAATTATGGGTGAGTTTCATCTAGAACTGTTGACTTGAATACATATATTAAATCTGAATATTCAGCACTCCCACCAGCACCGTGCCCACAGTGCATTCCCTTTTCCATGTTAAAATTTATTTCATTAGAGAATTGACTGTCATTTACCTTTGTGAAGACTCAAGCAAAGAAAGTGCTGAATACCCCAGCACTGCCTGCAGTTTGTCTTCCCTTCTGTTTACTAAATCACTCCACTTGCCTCTGTTTTCTTCCTACTTCTGGCATTTTTGCAGAAATTTTCTTTGACATTTCCAACTGAAATATATTTTGCATAACAATCTTCCTGAATTTATTAATCTACATTTTTGTTATTCCCTTAGAGAAGTCATCAGGCACACACTAATTTTTCCAGATCTCATGCAATTCCTTTTCCATTTTTGGATATTTGAAGCTTTCTTGATGAAGGCACAATGGTGTCCCTTTCTGTTCACTGTTTCTCAAGTCTTTAAACCAGGTTTGTCATAATATATGTAGAATGGTCCCTTTCAAAAGCTACCAGCTCACTTGAACTTCTTCATCCCTTACATCAGGGGTGCCAAACCTATTTTCACTGGGGACCACATCAGCCTCGCAGTTGCCTGCAAGGGGCCAAATGGCATTTTAGGACTGCATACATGTAGGAGTAGTTACATTTATACAGTCCTAAAATTACATTTGGCCCTTTGAAGGCAACCGAAAGGCTGAAGTGGCCCCCAGTGAAAATGAGTTTGACACCCCTGCCTTACATTGTTTTCCCAGGGGGTCTCAGTCTCAGGTCCCCAGGTTGTATCAAAGCTCTTTACCCTGTTATTTCTGTACAGTAGAAAAGGCTGTTATTTCATTATTACTTTCATCCTCAAATTATTTCCCACCCTTGTGGTTTCAATCAATTCCTTCCTGTTAGTCAGATGTGAAATAATGCTTTCCTAGTAAAACCAAAGTCCTGCCTTCCCAAAATCAGAAGTGTGTCTGCAACACTGGCAATCTGATCACTTGGCTTGTCTGTACCCTGACATGTGGGATCCTTATAATCAAAAAGTTATATAGGTAGTAAAAATCTACCTTATTACTTGGCCTTTGGATGGTAGCTCAAAAAACTCCATCTGTCTTCTCTTCCAATTTTCTGCTTCATGTAAGATCCTGAGCATGAAGCAGTGCATTTTTCCCCTTTTGATCTTCAGCCACAGATAGCATACAAGCCTCTTTCCTGCCTTTTCCTCTTCTTTATTTGATGCTATTCTGTTGCATTGCGAAAACTGTACAAAGTTTTCTTTTATTGAAAAAAGAAAAAATCAGGCAAAAAGATTTATTTATTTTTTACTCTTGCCTCAAAACCTCTCCTAGTCTTAGCCTTCCTCAAAGCTTTATATGATGTACATGGAACACCTTTTCCTGTTCCTGTATGAGAAGAGAAAATGAAATATCATACACTCCTTGACAGCCAAGACAGAAGAAAAACCTTGGTTTCCTCATGTATTTCAAATTCTAGACAGACAGAATCAATAGAAAGACTAAGGTTGGAAGTGACTTCCATAGGTCATCTAGTCCAACCTTTTCCTCAAAGGAGATCAAAGTTCAGAGCTAGGTCAGGTTGCTCAGGACATTGTCCTATCAAGTTTTTAATATCTCCACAGATGGAGATGAAAATGAAGAATTTTAAATTCTGTTCAGTAAAATGATCTTGCATATGTTTTTACACAATGCCTTAATTGGTTTTGAACATATATTCTGTGTATATTTGACATTTTGATTTCCTGCTGAAACCAACAGTGACTGGGAGAGCACCTGAAAATTTTGGTTATCTAGTTGTCTAAAACCTGCTCTAATTACAGGAAGAGGAAGAGCAGGGAGAGAAAGTCATGAGGAGGCTAACATCTAGCCTTGGTTTATGATGAACACTTATCTTATCAGCCTAATGTTAATAAACGCACTAAAACAATAAAGAGCAAGATTTAATTTTAACTTGGTTTACTTGCCTGCTTTAGCAATGTCTAAAGGTGATAGCTTGGAAAAATATTAATCAGAGTCAACTATTTAAAGTCAGACCTACTTTTTGGCAGTTTCTGCAGGAAAGTTCCTCTACTAGTCATCAACCATGAAGATTTTTAACTGCCTCCTGCTTTACCGACGGTTCCTGCTCATTGTCCTCACCCCGCTGCTTTTACTTCCACTTCCGCTTATCATCAAAACCAAAGTAAGTGAGCTGCTTTAAGAGGGAGTTATTTTGACCTCTATGCCAAGCCTGAGGCTCCCAGATCTTTTCAGAATTACAGAATGGTTTGAATTGGAAGGGATCTTGAATGACTTCTTGATGTTTGCATTGTGGATTTTCCTCTTTTTTTTTTTTTTTTGTGGCAACTCAGAGTATTTGCATAGAAATGTAGAGAAGACAACAGCTTTAATGTAAGACTCTGTGCTGCTTGCATGGAATTCTAAATTATATCTTTGTTTTCTTGTTCATGAAACATTTTTGTCATTTAACATCATCTAGACTACCTTGAAAATTCTGTCCTTAGATTACATTTCGGCCACTTTTAAACATCTCTGTATGATTGAAAATGGAGATGAATTATCAGGAAGACAACCACAATTACCTTTTTGTTTGATTATGGGTTTTGTTAAGTTCATCTTATATTGTGTTGTAGTTCAGCATATATGGTGTTGTCTGATAACAAATGACTGGAATCAATGATCTGAGAAATTCTCTCTGGTTCCTAAATAGATCGAAGGTTATGTCAGGATGTCTTAGGCTTATTTTACTTGAAATACATATTTTCTGGTATTAATAACTCTTGTTACACCTCTAGGTTGATGGAACAGCTATCTGAAAATTTTATTAATGATTCTATTTGGTACAGTTCTCATGTCAACAGAATGAAATGGAGTTATCCTGTGCTTTGTTATCACAAATGCATGACACATATAATGTGTAACAATGCATGAAAGTCCAGTTCAGAAGTCCTTGCATCACAGATAGACAGTGGTTACAGAGTAACATGCTTCCCACTGTCTCACATCACAATTTCAATATTTCAGTTTCCTGTCTGAGAGGAAATCCTTGAGAAATTCTTAATGCAGAAATTCTTAATTCTTAATCTTAGGTGAGATGAACATTTCCTAGGTGATAAATGAATTGACACTATCAAATTGTTTCATAAACAACACAAAATTCCCCCAAAAGATAAATTCCAGCTGTAGCTGACTGACTTAAATTTAACATTGTTCTTTTCAAGTCAGAGGTTACCAGAGCCATATCCCAATACAAAACACCTCTGCTGCTGTTGAACAGTTTCATGCCCTAACCAGTGGCATTAAAAGATCTAAACCATTTTCCTCCAGAGCAGAAATATAAATCAAAGTGGCACAATAGAGGTTTCTAGGATTGTGAAAGAAACTGGGCTCACTTCATCTCATCATGTTTGGCTGTGGTTGCATTTTAAAGGCAGCACTGAAGTACATTCTCCTGGAAAAAAAAAAAAAAAAAAAGGCTGACAAAATATTCTGTTTTCCAAGAATTCACATAAAAGACACTCACTAAAATTACAAGTCTTAAAAACAACTGTATTTCTTACCAGTCTCGCACAATGTTTTTTATACTAGGTTATATCCTTGCCTTATTGATGCTGATGACAAAACTTCATTGATTACAGGGAGATCAAATTTGACCTATTATTGACTGCAAGTACTCCTAGAGGTTTAAAGGTTGCTTACAACTGCAGAATGTTTGTGATTTATGTTAACGCATGATCTGAGAATGCTCCAGAATGACTTTTATGATTAATTGTGCTTGAAGGAAAAGGCAGCTGACTTTTTTCCCACCTTTCATAAGAGGAAGAATTGAAGAAATTTTACCATCTCTTAGGAAAATTTCTTTAAAATTATTTTACAGACTGTGTTTTGTATCTTAGCAGGATCATCAACAGCAGGCAATAAGTACCCTAAATTCAGGTCCCTTGACTCATACTTGTTCCAGGTGGGGAGATTCTCTCAACTGACATAGCTGGACATTTTGCAATTGTAATT
The DNA here is from genome assembly GCF_964273445.1 of Streptopelia decaocto. Taxonomy (NCBI): domain Eukaryota; kingdom Metazoa; phylum Chordata; class Aves; order Columbiformes; family Columbidae; genus Streptopelia; species Streptopelia decaocto. Next base: position 24,329,177 of record NC_138663.1, read on the forward strand.
TTTTTCCTGGATGATTCACTCATATTTTTGGTGGTGTCTTTTGTATTCTAGGGAGCAGAATGTGCATACACGTTGATTGTAGTTGCCATCTTTTGGCTCACAGAAGCTTTGCCGCTGGGTGTTTCAGCTTTGCTTCCTGCCTTTATGTTCCCATTGTTTGGTATAATGCAATCCAAGGAGGTAATTTGTTTTGTCCTCTCTATCATATTATGGATTTCAATGATACAATCTACAAAGAAAGAATTATATAATGTTGAAAACTCATGGGCTGATCCATGGATTTGCTGAGTGCCAATCACAGTAGGTCTGCCTCAAGTCTTGCTTACATGCTTTGTCCTCAGGACTTGTTCATATTTCTTTATCTTTTTTCCTAGATTCTGATTCAGTGCTTAGGTACTTGTAAGTAGAAAATGTTAGCTAGATATAAAATATCCCTAACGTTACAGAAGCGAGATAACATAATAAAAACCCCATGTGCAAGATGCTGAGTATATATCATCATGTCAAAGAGAGGACACCATAGATGATCATACTCTGTGTTTAATGTTCTTTTATCTGCTGGACAGATGACTACATTAGATAGAGCAGCATTTAACTGGTGATATAGTTAATATGTAAGATGCAGCTGATGATCTTAGGTTGTTCACATCATAAGGCTTATTTTTAATTTTAACACTATGCACTTAAGTGCAGTTAGTCTTGCACCATGGGATTAAATGAAATTAACAGTTTCAATTACATTAACAGTCCAAATTTAGGCCAAAAATGTTTCTAGATATTTGCTTCAATATATACCCTTACTGATTTTTTTTTCATTAAACCAGTAATACCAAATACTAATAGAAAGTCACAATTTAGTTAACAAAATATTTTTTTGTTTTTATTTCAGGTGGCATCTGCCTATTTTAAAGACTTTCATCTGCTGCTGATTGGAGTAATTTGTTTGGCAACATCAATAGAAAAATGGAATTTCCACAAAAGAGTGGCTTTAAGAATGGTGATGCTGGTGGGTGTCAACCCTGCATGGTATGTGCTAAACAATGTCTTGAAGGACAATAATACTTGTGGGAAGCTATGTGTTCTAGAAATAATTACCTACGTCTTTTTCTGTAGCAGAAATACAGCCTTTCTTTTCTACTGAAACAAAGTAGGTATTTTAAATAACATGATTGATTTGTAGGTGATACTTTATTATTTTGCTAAAATCCTAATTGAAAGTTCCCTGCAGTGATTCTGTTCTTAACAAGGATTCTTCTGAACAAAAATGTGATGATTTTGTAAATAACGTAAGGGTCTTGTTTCTTAATGGTAGTAGTACATGACATACCTGGTGCCTACAACAGAAAATCTGTGCTATGCTTATTATTAATTTATATTCAATACTGTTTGTAAAATTCAGTACACTTCCTAAAAATAAAAGAGTTCAAATACACAGTGAGGAAAAAAAGTCATAACATTAAAGACGTGGTGAGGAAGGAAAAACACATTAAGCACAATGTCTTTATTTTTGTTGGTTTGGTTTGGTTTGGTTTTTTTTCCTTTACCTATGAAGAAAATATCAAAGGAATAGGAACTGCCCTGACTAGATTAGGTGATGAGGGAAATGAAATTACACACTTTCTTCTTACTCACTATCAGCATAGATCTTATGAAGTGAAAAATTCTTTGCTTGCTTTACAATCTTGGAGAAAAGCTTTAGACCCACAGATTCATCTGTCAGCATACCAGCATACACAGCGAGTCTGTCTTCCTAGAATACATGATGCTTATGATTCCTTGTCAGAAGGAAATGGTGACAGAAAATATAAAGTCAGAAAAATAGAAACCCCAGGTCTAAAAAATGAGATCTCTCTTAGGTGACCAAACTAACACCACCTCATAGAAGTGTTGTGTTATTTCTATTCCTTAGTGATTTGTCTGTCCTAATTTTAAATATCACGTGTATTTTGATTTTTCCTGCACCTTTTGGTAGCTGGTAGCTTTCTTTTTCGACAAAATGCCCCTTACATTCTTGTTCAACTGATTCCCATTATCTTTAGTTATATTCTTTAGTTATCCAGTTTTAGTTATTTGAACTTCTCATTTTTGATCACTCCTAAATCCTCTTTTTTGTATCTGAAATCATGAAAGGGAGAACACAAGCAGATGGTGTGCTCTGTTAAGCTGGATGTTCCTGAGGAACTTGCTGTGGGCACAGAAACCTGCAGTCAGCTGCTGAAGACACCCAGAGCAGCCCCACAGGCAGTTTTGTAACCCTGAGGAAGGCGGTCCCTCATAATTGTCTCAGCTCTATCACATTTCCTGGTCATGACAAAAATATGATAAGGTTATAATAAGATAATCTATGGAGGAGAGGATGCTCTCACCTCTCAGCATATGTCCCTCATTGGCTGTACCCACTGTATAACGAAGCAGCTGTTCTCTGTGCACAGCCCTCCTCCTCCTCCACTGCAGGAGTCCCCAGCCAGCCTGGCCATGCTGGATCCTCATCCAGCCCAAGGCAGAGGTATCATTGTAAGAAGTTCCTGTGTCAGAGAATATGGGGGATGCAGCAGTGGAAGTAGAATAGCAGGAATCTTCTGGATTCCACATTCTGCATTCTTCTGGAGAAACCGGTTTGTATCAGAATTAGTATGGCCAACAGGACTAGAGAAGTGATCATCCCCTCATACTTGGCACTAGTGAGTCCACACCTCAAATCCTGTGTTCAGTTTTGGGCACCACACTACAAGAGCAACATTGAGGTGCTGGAGTGTGTCCAAAAAAGAGCAACAAAGCTGGTGAAGGGTCTGGAGCACAAGTCTTATGAGGAACAGCTGAGGAAACTGGGGTATTTAGTCTGGAGAAAAGGAGGCTGAGGGGAGACCTTATTGCTGTCTACAGCTACCTGAAAGGAGGTTGTAGTGAAGTGGGTGACAGTCTCTTCTCCCAAGTGACAAGTGATAGGACAAGAGGAAATGGCCTCAAGTCAAGCCAGGGGAGGTTTAGATTTGATATTGGGAGAAATTTCTTCAACAAAAGGGTTGTCAGGCATTGGAACAGGCTGCCCAGGGAAGTGGTTGAGTCATCATGCTTGGACGTATTTAAAGTATGTGCAAATGTGTTGCTTAGAGACATGGTTTAGTGGTGGCCTTAACAGTGTTAGGTTAATGGTTGGACTCGATGATCTTAAGGGTCTTTTCCAGCCTAAATGATTCTGTGAATCCCTAAAGGCCTCCTGTAATTTGATCTATGTGATCTGGTCTGCAGACTGGCATGGAAAGGTGAATATGTCTATGCAACCTGCAAGGTCTAGAATGAGTAATAAAACATTGATGGTGCATTACATAGCAAAGAGTGAGTTTAGACTTGAATGTAAATGAAGTTATCATCCAAGGTTCCATGCAAAATAGTTTAAAAAAAGAAAAGTGCTGAATGGCTTAGAATATATTTTATTATTTTTTAAATAAATTTTAGAGTCACTCATTGGAGTGCACCACAATTTACAAAATAGTCACTTGACCATTAGCCCATCAAATGCTGGAATTTTGTGATGTACTATTTCAAAACATGTTAGGGAGGGTCTTAATTTACTTTGTTTTTAAATCATCTTTCAAGTTGTACTAAAATTGTATTCCTCTATAACGTGAACATTCATATTCAGCGTACTTAGCCTGAGCAGTGTTTTCTGCACAAACATTTATTCTGAAAACACTATTCTTCCCCAATTTTAATCTGAGTACCTAATAAAAAACTGCTTAAAGTTAATGGGATTTAAACTGCTGATGACCATTTGTGTCGAATGAGGTCCACCACCTGCAGATCATTTCATCATTATGCAATTAAAAGTGCACAGAGAAAAGACTAGGAATCATGGTATTGAACTTTTTTGTTCTCTCTCGAAAAAAAATTCAAACTTGTAATGTTATTGCTATTAGCAGAAATAAAAGACTATGAGAGGCATTCTGAACAGTATTTTTATGTCCTAAAATATTGTTTACATTATTTTTATATAAAATCTTGTCTTTATGTGCTGAGAAATCATTATAGTTTTTACCACATTTTTCATCAAGGCTAAGCAAAGTGCTTTACAAATTGCACAAATGACTTCTCAGAAAACACTGTAACACCACCGTTCCTTCCCTCACAGTTATTTTCTTGCTTTGGTGATGCATTGCAGGTGTTTAACAAAACAGCCAAAACCTTGGGACAGGAAGTCAAGAGAACTACTCTCATTTGCAAGTCCAAAAGATGCATTAAAAATTACAATGTGGCCTCTATTCTGAGTTTACTGGTCAACTTCACCAGATATGACATGGAATATTTGAGTTTTTTAGTGTAAAACTAGAGTGACTCCAGTCACTGACGCAATTCAGTGCACTGCATCAGTGCAATCAGGAATTCCTATTTGTAGTAATCTTAGCATAAGCTGTGCTAAGACTAGACATTGTAATCACCTTCACTTACTTTCCCATTTAATTTCAAGCATGATGTTTATTGAAGTACAAATAATCCCTACACCTGTCTTGGGGCTCTGATTAAGAAGCAAGTACCAATAACTGAATTGTTAATATTTCTTCCTGTAACACCTGGGCTGGTATCTAGAGGACTTACAGCCTAAGGGACCTAGCTGGACAATACGAGATTAATAACATCTGAAGTATAGCCATTTAAACTTTCATTTGAACTTGTGACATGCATCGTGCTCTTCAAAGATGATTCAAGTATAGTATTATTCTGTAAATAAACCTTATTGCTTCTGTTTCGATTTATAATACATTTGATCCTTTAACTCTAAAAAATTGTAGTCTCAGTGTCTGTGATCAAAATAATTTAAATTCATAAAGTTCCTCAGAGGTGAATTACAAACTTTAAGTTTTTGGTGTCTTTTACATTTAGGTTTTCTGTTGAAAATCTCTCAATTTATATTAAACAGAGCAGTGATATGAGGTGTTGCCGTAGAAGACACACACTCTTCTCTCCTGTTCCAGGCTTACGCTGGGTTTCATGGTGAGCTGTGCTTTCTTGTCAATGTGGCTCAGCAACACCTCTGCTGCTGCCATGGTGATGCCAATTGTGGAGGCTGTAGCTCAGCAGATCATCAAAGCTGAAACAGAAGCTGATGCACTGGAGATGTCTTGCTCCAACGGCTCCATCAACCCAGCACTGGAGCTGGATGGTAGGCACGCAGCACAGTTTTTGCCTGTGCCCATCCTCACTCTGCAGTGGACTAAATACCACATAAAATAAAGCTGAACATCTAGGGAAGTGCTATCATCATTACATGCCTCACTACAAGGCTTCTCTTGGATTATTATCTATGAGGACTGTCGTGCTCACAAAAATTAATTAAAACTGAACAGGTGCACAATATGGCAGTTATATGAGAGGAGGGGACAAGAGACTGGCTTGCTTCATCCAGAAAAATGTCTGAAAAGAAATATGACTACAGGTTATAGATACACAGAGGGTTAAATGTTAGCAAGAGAAAAGAGCTCTTGAAGCTCTAGGGCAATGTTGAGAGAACACATGAATCTAAACTGTTCACAGACACAGTTAGACTGTAAATTAGAAAGATTTCTCCTCACTAGAAGATTCAGACTCTGGGGAATAGGAGTCATGAAGGAGTAGGGCACAACTCAGATGTTTTTAAGACTAACACTTGTAAATGTATTCGTGGGATGATGTGATATGGTTGCATGGAATGGGACATGCCGATGGAGCTTTTCCAGTTAAATACTAATCTGTCTTTGCATCCATGTCTTACAGAAAATATAGAAGAATGTGAAAGCAGTGACTGGAAAGAGAAAGAAAAACAAGTTAATGGGTAATAGTTATTCATTTACTAAATTCTGTTCTAAGAATTCATCTAAATAGAGTATCTGTTCACTACAATATGTACTTTTGCTTTTCCAGATATGACAATGGTGTGGCTAGTACTGTGTGCACAATTGAAAAAGAAAATGAAAAAGAAAAGGAAGAGGTACTTAAGGTGTCTTTATTATGCAGCTAATGTGTGTAGCTTAGTTTGTACCTAAATCTCTCTTCTATGCAACACCTAACATGGCACAGCTAGCAATGAAGCTAATTTTGCTGTGAATAAGAGATAAGTGTAGATACACATACAGTTTGCTTATGTAGTTATTTCATTAGTGGTTTTGTGCTCCCAGTGTATTTTTATACAAGTGTTTTACAACCAGCCTCACCAGACTACAAACTCTCTATATAAGGTCTCTATATATCAACAGATATAAAGGAAGTTCTTGTGTAAAGACTGAGACAGCTCGGGAAAAGGACTTCAGGATTTGGCTCTTCCTCCTTCTCCATTTCATGAGCAATTGTAACACCACTGTAACAGCAAACAAAAGTATGCTGTGTACAGCTATATTGCCAGTACATTTTCTGGCTCTTCTGGGACATCCTTGAATCTTACTTTTGTGCTTGATGATGAGCCCTTCTTATATATTAATTAGTGTATTTTCTTTCTAAACAGAACCTACCACCTGTTGAAACAGTGAGAAAAAACAAAAATGACAAATACAGTGGGGTTTTCAAAGTAATGTGCTTATGTGTTGCTTATTCTGCTACCATCGGAGGACTGACCACAATCACAGGAACATCGACTAATCTGATTTTTGCTGAGCAGTTCAATACGTAAGCGACTATGTTAAATTATTTATATTCTTCTTAATCCAGAATTTTAACTGTTCTTTCTTGAGGTCTCATATGGCTCCCATAAAATGCATTAGAAACCTTACCTTTTGATTTTATATTATTTGATTCTATTGCTTTCTTTCTGTTATTATTTGTTAAAGAGATAAAGTGAAGTTGCATGTTTGTATTTGCCTTACACTGGCAAAGGCTATAAGTGATTTCGTAACACATGCAACAAGATGGCCATTCTTTGGTTAAGTAGTACTTTACTCCTTGAATGGTTGCAGAAAAAAGGGGATGGGCTTATCTGAGGAGAAAGACACTAACTGGCCTTGAAGAACTGTTATTAATTTCTAAGTACAGCAGGAGCTAAGTTCAGGTCTTAGCAAAGGTCACCAGGAGACATTCAGTGCGGTGCGGTGATGAAAGGGGGATTTAGGTCTGTTAACCACAGAAAAAACAAATTATTTCAAACTGCTCTGAAACTTTGAATTCAAAGTAACACATTTTTTTTAGGGTATAAAAACATTCTTTAATATTCCTTTTCTTTTCTAAGTAGAGCTATTTTGAAAAGAAAATTGGCAGATTTCATTCCAAAGCTTTTAAGAAACCAAAAGTTCTTGCTGAACTTCTTTCTTCTGCAGACTACTCATTGCCAGAAATATTCCTACTCTAATGTTAAAATAGAAAAAAAGAAAAACACAATCCTTTTACTACCCTCCACCCACTATTCTGTATTGCAGATGACAAAATGGAGAAAGACCAGTTATTGATAGATTTTCTTCCAGTGTGTGCTCCATGAATGGATGAAATTTGGCTTCGGCATGCTGTTAAAGAGGACTGAAGTGGTACAGTCTGCAAATCAGCTTGTGCTAAGAGAATAGCGACAATGGAAACAGTAGGGAAGTTCTAACGAAGTGCCTGTTATTGAGGCAAAGAACTACACAGGGCAGACTAAGGCATTATAAGTCCTCCAGGCTTAAACTTTCAGACATGCAAGCATTTCTGGTTCAAGCAGGCTTCACACTCAGGAGCCTAGAAGAATCCAAGATTGATTAGTAGGGGTAAGAACTGTTCCTGTTGATTTCCCTGCAGTTGTACGAAACTTGAAGAAAACTGGCTTGCAGCTGTTTTTTCAGTTGTCTTAGCTGTTAACAGTCTCTTCAAGAATGTATAAGCAGATTGTTCCCTCCCCGGGTCTTTGCCCTCTGCTAGGAGCCTAGGCTGTACATGGGGCACTGCGTGTGTAATCCAGTTTTATACCCCAACAGGATTTTGTTTAATCTTTATGCAACCACTGAGTCTAATCCTTAACTTAAATGGTATCTATCACCTAACTGTGCAAATATTTTTAAATGTCTTGCTCCCCGTCTCCTTAAGAGGCCTCATTTGTATATACGCCCTGTGTGAAGTGGGAATTAACCTGTTATCATGACCTGGACACATTTGCAGTCTACCTTCATGTATCATAAGCATTTGAAGGAGAATAATTCAGCAGAAGGGCTGCACATGCAGCATATTCCTGCTTTTCCCACTCAGTAATAAAACACATAAAATAGCACTGGAAAATTCCATATTCCTCATATTTTCCCAATTTTAGTATTAAATAAGATGGAATTAGTGTTTACTATTCTCTCCTTCCCTCCTTTTTGTTTGTCACATAAAGAGGAAAACAGTATATATGTGTTAACTTTGGAGCCTGTGTGCTGCTGGGAATCCCCAGCCTGCTGTTGATTTAGGACAAGCAATTATTCCGTGTTCCACAGGGCTGAAGCATCCTGCCAGTGAGACCAACTTCCATAAAGGCTCCTATTCAAGACAGATTTGTTACTGATCCTCTCAGGATTTCTCTATTCATTCTTTAATTGTATGTAAAAAGACACAACAATATAGTGTCTAGAATTTTAGAAGAGGACTAATCTCACCTGGATTTGTTCTATGGAACAAACCTGTTGGTGTTCCAGAAAGATCATAAACACTTTAGCAAGTGATGAAATGCTAAGTCATTGTTATGCTGCTATAAATTTTTTCCTATCTTGGAACTCGTATATTCAAACTGTGATGTGGCTAACCATGCAATAAAAGGTAGATAGCTATGTAATCAGAAAATTACATACAATGACACAGTGTCTTTTCTTGTTCCAGTTTCACTGTCTTATCATTATGTACAGTTGCAATTTAGAGTATCACTTCAACAAGTGGGTAGGAGTTTTGGTTCAATCCCAGTTGGCACTTTAATTGCAATATACGTAACATTATAATAAATGTAGATCAATCATAAAATTGCACAATATTTGAGAAAGCATTAATAATAAGCATTTACTGCCTCAAAGACCTATGTAACCATCAGAATTCCTTTTCTTCTAGCAAGGCCTGAAATACAAAAGATTGGCTAATAATTTGAAACATTAACTACAGCCTCTGTCTGGACATTATGATTTCCCTTCCATCTGATTTTTGGATCAAGGAGGAAGGCTGTTCAAGGAGACTAGAATTTTCTCACTTTTCACACTAAAAGTTCTCTCTGTAGAGCTAGAGGAGCTAAAAGAAAGAATAACTTCTGTTCATAAAATAAATTGAAGAACAGGATTAGTTTACCCGGCCTTTTTGCCTGTGTGGCTTGTATCTCATTCAACACTAAATTTATTTCTTTCAGAAAGCCGAAGCCTATTTCTTCTTTTCTGAATTGCACATGACAGGGAGAATTCTGGTTGAAGGGCCCATATTTGTAAACAGTAGATACAAGTCTCAATATTGTCTCTACTGTTGTCTTCTAAGTTCATTGGAGCTTGTTCTTCTGAGTGGATTTTCTTGTACTCCTGTCAAAGAACTGTTTTTCTTCAGGTTCTGTTTCTCTACAGTCTTAATGGTCCTCAGTGCTGTGAGTGGTCCTTGTCCCCTGCCACCTCATGCAGAAGTCAGTTGCCAGCCAGAAGCACTGTCTTACATCGTGGCTTTCTGACACTTCTCACAAGTCTTCATTCCTTCGCAAAGCTCAACTGAATCATGTTTTACTTTCATCCAGACGTTACCCAGATTGTCAGTGCATCAGTTTTGGATCCTGGTTTATCTTTTCCATCCCCATCACAGTTACTATTCTGGTGACCTCCTGGATCTGGCTCCAGTGGATTTTCCTTGGGTTTGAGTAAGTAAATGTTGCAATCAATAAAACTAAAGTTTGATGTTATAAGAGGTATTTTCTGCTGGGAGTGAACACTGCAGTTAAGTTTAACAGTCTCGATAGGAAAATAATGCAGCAACAGTGATTTTGCATCCTTGATTAGTATGGTTGAATCTCTGGATGGGACAACTCAGCCCAAACTGAAAATTTCATATCACAAATGATGACATCCATTCTTTAGAATAAACAGACATCATCGTTACACAGTGCATGTGTGCAAGAGAAGAGGATACTTAAAAGATACTGAAATTTATACATGTTAATCTAAGACTGGAAGATTTATAGTTAGGAAGTTGCCCTTCACTGGAATCGGGGATTGACTTGAATACTTGTGCAATATCTGTGTTACAAACTGGTTGACTATATCTGTAAATCTGAAATAAAAACCTTCCACTTTTTCAAAATTTATATGTGGTGGTATGGTGGGGTTTTTTTCCCTCAGAGCTTGTGCTTTTAAGTTTTTGGAGAGGAAAATGCTTTTCAGGCTGATTCTTCAAAGTCTTGTTCTCCATGAGTTCACTAACATCTGAAGAGATAACAACAGAGACACCTGTCTTCCACAACTACATGGCCACACATGGTGCAAGAGACAAAGAGCAAGACTGTCTACTGTTAAGCAGCCTTAAAATCATCCCATGCTTGTCACTCACTGTGTGAACATTTAGTGTTTCATTTCTCTTGTTTGTTTTGATAATGTTCTTTTTAACACAGTGTAAGGGTCTTATCCAAGAAAGAAAACCAAGATCACACCGGATAGTCTGCTGGTCAGTAGACAGACTACTCCTGTGATACAAACATTTTCATTAGAAAACAAAGTACAGCAAAGTCACAGATGACTCATTAAATGGCCAGGTTAGATATTTGATTGTTTCAATTAGTCCCCATGATTATAGGTTTCATTCTTCCTGGCCAAATGAGCTAGTCAATAATAGGTCAAATTTGTTGCTGCTTCTGTCAATCTCCCACTGGGCTTTGTCAGTTGATTCAAACATGCTCAGTTTGGTGTGTGATAATTAAATAGGAGATACTGCATTGCAAATTGAAAATTTTACTTTTGTAAAGTGCTATTGGAAAGTTTGGACCCTTTTTTTTTTTTCTGCTAATTCTTGTTCAATATTACTGATTTATATTCCAGTTTTAAAAATATGTTCAAGAGGGGCAAGAAAAAAACAGCCAGAGAAAAGGCCTCAGAACAGATGATTCGGGAGGAGTATGAGAAGCTTGGACCAATGAGGTATGTCAAACTATAAGTCTGCAAACAAGAGTAAGTAAATCCAAGTCCAAATTTGGGAAAATGTATAACCCATTCCATTCCTGTTGTAGCTACCCAGAAATTGTTACATTTGTCTTATTCATTCTAATGACCCTGCTGTGGTTCACCAGAGACCCTGGCTTCATCCCAGGATGGTCTTCCCTTTTCCCAAAGTAAGTAATCTTTTTTATATACATCAACAAGGACTATACTGACTTAACTGTATATATTCTTTTCTTTTCAATTAAAACAAACAAACAAACAAAAAGAATGCTCCCCAGGCTTTCAATACTTCTGAAATATTCTAGGCTGAATCTATACAGAACAGGTAAACTCCAGCAATTTCATAGATCTACATGTGCAATATCTGAAATGTGCTAAACCCATTACAAGATAAAATGTGTCCTAAGAGGGATTATGCCTAGTTTAGAGACTTGATCCAGTGAGGGAGAATGCATGATGATTGATATTACAGTATCCTGCTTTCTCATCAAATCTACAATTTCAAGAATAAATCTTTGGTTAGAATTATTTGATCTACTGCCCTTAGTGACAGCCACACTTGTATGCGTACAGACCAACATCCCCTACTATCATATTACTAAATAATTACATAAATTCCTGTCTGTTCATGCATAACTCACTTAACATCACAGCCCAACTAACCACCAAAAAGCCAGGAGCAATTCAGGAACTATTACATTTTTTTTTGGCTTCTGCTGCAGTTTGGTTTTCAGACCCTTCCCCAGGATCACCTCAACTTTTTTCCTGGAGAAATCAGTTGTTCTTACAAGGATTTATAATACTGAGATATGCCATGTTCTCTTGCTGTGATTACTGTAATTTCAGTTCTGTTCTTCTGTGATAAAGGTCTGAGTCTTGTTCTGGAGTACTGGGAAGCAGTTGCAGGACTTTGTGCTGTTTATGCCCTTCTGGATTTAACATTTGTTACTGAATGGGTCAAAGGGCAGTGCTGGACTTAGATGGTAATTTTCCATTTTGTTTTCCTGTGCATGTGTCATAAATTACATGTGACCATGCATCCATCATGCCTCCTCTCTTTAAATGTACTCCCACCATCCATATCCACCAGCACCCACCCATCCCAGTGCTCTGGCAGAAAGTCTGGTATGGGATGTTACAGGAATAATTGTAGCTCTTTGAAGACTTAAGTGCAAAAAAAAAAAATTATTTTGTTTAAAAATAGCATTAAAAAGCATGTTAAAAACTAAGATTGTTTTAAAATTGTTTACTTTTTAATTACTAAAAAAATTGAGGAAGAACATTCTCTTCCTTCTAACAACAGCAGAGCTGATGACCATTGTCTCATATAAAACACTGTAGTCTTAAAGGGTTTTTGGAGTGTTTACCTAATTAAGCAATCAGCCAGCTAAGCGATCAGGATGGCTTTGCTTCTCTTTCTGCTTTATATTAACATTCAGTGCTCATTGAGCATCATTTAATGAGATACATCCAATACTGAAAAACAGACATCATAAATAACCTTTCAAATTCAGGATTTATGGCTCAAATAGATTATTCAGCCCAGAGATCCACATTTTCCTATTTGAAGCTGTCTGTTTATCATTGTCTGAGGATTTTGTTTGTTGGCAGGGAAAAGCAGAATATTCCCATGATAAGTGTGATTACAGGTTCTGTATGGAGATGTCACTTTGTGGATGTCCTCTAACATTTCCTTTGGAAAGGAATGAAAGCACATGTCTGTCACATTAGGCTGAATCATGTTGTAAGCTGGGTGAGGTGACCTGAAGAGAAGCAAAGCTTGCATTACTCCCTAACAAAACCTTTAAGGGGAAAGAAAGCATTTCTTACTATTCAGATCTTGCCTATTTCTAGGTCATTTTCATCTATCAATCAATTGCATTAACAGGCATAAAACCAGGGAATTAGTTTTTTTCTTTCCTGAGCAACAAAAACTTCTCAGCCAAGATATATCAGTGGGGCAAGGAGCCAGCACAGGTACAGTTGGGAGTAGTAGCTAGACATCTTCTTTAAGGAAAACAAAATAACAGGAAAAAGAACTCAAAATGCAGGAATTGAGTTGCTGTCGATTGTTACGTTGCACTCATCACTGTGATGTCCAAGAAGCTTCTAGCAGTGTATGAACTGTGGCTTACATCTGCTAGGCACCTGTTCTCCAATGCCTCTGGGTACAAAACTGTTCAGTGTTTTGGATTTAAGTATACAGATCGGCATGTGCACAACATCCTTAAGTTTATGTTACAGGGAACAACTGTAAGGAAATATTGTCTACCCTTAGAAATTGGGTTTCTTAACAGAAATCTGATACTACTTACTTTCCAGAGGATCTTACCCCACAGTCTCCAGCCAGCCTCAGGGAAGTTCTGTCACCAGCACAGATGAGCTTCATCCTTCTGAAAAGCTGCAATGTCACAGCTATAAGTAACCTTGAGACCCTCCCAGAACAGTGAGTGGGTCCCATTAGGTGGGATTCAAGCCACTCCTGGGGCCTTAAACCAGACAGCACTGTCAGTTCCTGTATTCTGACATGATAAGGATCAGAAGAGCTTGTTTTGTGTGTTAAGCCCAGTATAGATTTATTTTCATAGAACATGAATTCTCAGAAAGTATCCAGACTTGATTTCAGGGTGGTAAAACACAGGTTCCTCAGATTTGGAATCAAGCTTTCCTTGATTTTGTCCTGGTTGATAATCATCTCTTTGCCAAACTAAACAAGATAATCTCACACCCTGTTTTCTGTCTGAATATAGCTTCCAGCCATCTGTTTTTGTCTTTCCCTGGTAGAATAAAAACTTTTCTGTGACAGGTCCTTTAAGGATATACGTATCTGGTTTAATTATATCATGTTATAAGATTTGTTTTCACAAACTAAATGGAATGCTCAAAGATTTGCTTTAAGAAACAAATTTCCATCATCCTCACCACCTATGTTCATGTTCTTGGCCCCTTGTGCGCATCCTCACAAGTTACTGAATACCCCTTTAAAATACAGATGCTGATTTTCTTTTAAACTCCAGCAGAAATATTGGTATTTAATGCTGATACCTCTCCACTCTTTCAGGGCTTCTTTTTGAAAGGTCAGCCAATTTTTAATCCACATTTGTGCTGTATCAGTATTGACGAGAGGTCATTTTTTAGCAGCATTATGTGACAGCTTTCAAATATATATTACCTTTACCCATTAATTTTTCTTAAGAAAATTTTATAAATCTATCAAAGACTAATCCTTTACACTCCTGCCCTGTTACCTCCCTCTGGATGCTAACAGCAGGAAGTTTTGATAAAATTTGTGTAACACTACAGAGAGCAGCACAGTGTAAATACACCTGTTTCCTCCACTTCTGTTGACAGCACAAGATCACACATCATTTCTGCTACAACAGTTTCCTTCCATGTCCTGGCCTGATTCCAGGCTGTAGGGTATTAGGTTACATTAGAGGAGTTTCATGTTGGCCTTTGGCTAGAATATCATGAACCTCATAAGAAACAAAAGGTTTAACACTGGGCTGCAGCTGATTACAGCTGGTCTGTGCAAGGTGAACTTCCCTCATGCTTCCTCAGATTATTCCCTGAGTGTATTCCTTCTTTTTTTCTGCATGATTTCTCCTTTTCTTTAGTGCCGACACAGGCCACTATGTACTTCTGCCCACAGCCCTGTTCTCTACAATGATCTCATTTGGAGACGTTGTGAGATCGCCTTAATAAGTAGCTTTTTTTTTCTTCTTTATAGGACAATAAAATTTGCGGTGTTACAAGCAAATCAGTGTTTTATATGCAGTTATATTACAAGTTGGATAAATGGACTTTGAAAAAAGTTTATCTCAAAATTTGATAATGATTGAAAAGCTGCTTCTTGGAATGGTGCCATGTGTGTCTTCATGATAGTATGACTAATGGCAGGATGTTGTATGTGTCCAGGCAGGTTTTCTGAGAATGGTGTTTTGCACCAGGAATACTAAGCTTTTGTGAGCAAAAAATTACACATCCCTAATTTAACAAGGGGAAGTACTAAGTCCTGCACCTGGAGAGGAACAACCCCAGCACCAGTACATACCAGAGGCCACCCAGTTGCAATGCAGCTTGGTGGAAAACAACCTAGGGGTTCTGGTGGACACCAAATTGAACGTGAGCCATCAATGTGCCCTTGTGGGCTGTGTTAGGCGGAAGGTTGCTTGCAGGTTGAGGGAGGTGATTATACATTTGTAATATATGACTGGGAGATGATTTGTCCCTTTCAGTGAGAAGTCCTGATTTATCATAAAACCTTAAGCTGCTGGAAAGGTCTGCTGGGAAGTTATACTTGGACTTAGTAGCTGCATATGCAGAAAAGTATATGGTATGGGGCTGAGAGGGCAAAAATACTGATATATTGGTTCAGGAGAACTTACAGAAGACCATACAGAAAAAAAAAAAAAAAAAGAAAAAAAAAAAGCTTAAGAAAATGTTTGGTTTAACTTTCTACACCAAAATTCTTATTTGTTTGGATTACCATCTTGGCTGAAATAAGCCAGACTGGGAAGCCTCACCACCTAACTGTGTGTAATAGAATCAGATGGATGTGTTAAAATGGCCTTAGAGCTCAGCTTCGCACTTTACCTGATCTTAGGCCTACTCTGTACATGTCAGAAGATATTGGATCAGTTTAAGAAACATGAGTGCAAGCAGTACTTAGGCACTGGAAGTGACCAAAATAAACATGGGCCTTGTGTCTATGACCGTTATAGTGATAACCACAGGAGGACAATAACAAAGTTCTGCTGCCTTCTCTTGACTACAAAAACATCATCCTTTGTGGATATGCACAGTGCTCTTAAGGCCAGTTGGACTGAATCTATTACAGAGCATATTAAAGTTACAAAATTTATCATGGACTGTGAAAATTAGTTGTTTAAGCACCAGCTATTCCCAAACATTCTCCTTCCCAAAATGGCACATGTTTACTCAAGAGGTTTATTTGTGAATTTAGAGGGCTTGCATCTAATATTTCTACAGATGTGGAGAATTGAGCTTAGCTGGCCAGCAGATTCCCACCCATCTGCTCTCTCACTCTCCCTCCTCAACAGGACTGGGGAGAAAATAAGGTCAAAAAGTTCATGGGTCAAAATAAAGACAGGGAGATGCCTTACCAGTTACCAGACTTGATTTGGGGAAAATTAACTTAATTGCCAATTAAAAATAGAGACAAAAACTAAAACGCCTTTCTCCCAACCCCTTTCATTCCAGGCTAAACTTCACTCCTTCATTTCTGACTCCTCTGCTTCTTTCCACTACACCAAGAGGCACAGGGGATGGGGAATGAGGAACTGTGGTCAGCCCATAAAAGCTCCTTTCTGCTGCTCCATCCTCCTCCTCCTCACTCTTTTCCCCTGCTTCTCTTGACTATATGTATTTAAGTGTTGTTTTGTTTGTTTTTCTTTTTTCTTGTTGACTTCTCCTTAGGTATAAAGGTTATGCTACAGATTCAACAAGTGCCTTAGTGATAGGCCTCCTGTTCTTTATTATTCCAGCAAAAACATTGTCTAGGACTTCAAATGGAGAAAACAGTTGAGTATCTTTTGATGTGGATTATACTACAACAAGGTATCTAAAATGCAACCATAAATATAACGTGTTACATTTATTAGAAGAATATTGTTAAACACTAATGTTAACATTTTAATAGGGGATAATATCCCACTGGGATGTAAATCATCCCTGGCCTGGAAGTCAGTGCCAACAATTAAGCAATGTGAGCAGCAGGAACTGGTGGTGAGCAGGAGCCTGCTACCTGCAGCCCACCACTGCCAGTAGAAAACACCTTCCCATTGATTGCAATGGGCTTTGAATGGGACTGCACGGGGCCAGGTTGGGTTTATTTTTTGAAAATGTAACTGTTTATTTAAGGTAGCCTATAAAATTCAACATGGTAAATGAGTCTATTCTCATTAAATTTTACCCTTCAAAATGGGATTTACTCTGATTAAAGTACACCTCTGGCTTGTCCTCTTTGTGCATTCAGTTTTGCTCCTGACAATGAGATCTGGGAATTCACAGAGAATGTGAGATCAGAACCTAGACGAGTCTAAGTGAAACACCATTTGTGCAGCAATCTGAATTGTGCAGTTTTACTGAGTAGTTGAAACTCATTGGTACGCCATGGCTATCTGCCATAGGGCCCTCTACCAGGGGACAACGTTCCACTGGTAGGAACACTTATAGCTCCATTGTCTTCAGGCTCTGACACTTTTCAGCAGCTAACGGTCTGACCCAGGAAGTGCAGGCTGTTCATGTCAAAGTCTTAATTCATGTTATAATGATGAGATTTTGCCTTTGAGTATTTCCCAAGTACTTCCTTAGAGAGATTATTTCAAGATGTTTTTCAATATGTTTTTAAATGTGTTTGTGTTTTGTTTCTTTTTTTTTTCCTCTAGCTGTTTTTGGTTACACTCCACTGATTACTTGGAAGGAATTTCAGTCATGCATGCCCTGGGAAATAGCTATTCTTGTTGGTGGCGGGTTTGCACTGGCAGAAGGCTGTGAGGTAATGTAATTTATAGGAGATATTGAACAACTAGCATGGCATCAGGAGCAATTCAGACATGCAGTCAATTCACAGTTATTCTCTCATTTTAGCAAGTTATTCTGTAGCAATACAGAACGTGATAAATATAATGAATATTCAAGATGTTCAGGAAGTAGGGTTACAAAAAACAGGAGTTTGCTTTTTCTTCGAAGACTGTGCAGAATGATGACTACTGTTTGTTACTTAATTTAAACCTGATGGTGGTAGGAAAGGTGCAGACAGACTGTTTCCTAAGCCTTAGGGTTAATGTTATTCTCACTGAGGTACCTCCCTCTTGGAGCCCTGCTGAGTACTCCAGTAAATCAAGGAGGTTTGGGGCCAAACTCTGGTTATGAAGCCTGATATATGCATATTATGGGTTTCTGATTATGATTCCTCTAACCATCTTAGATATGCAAACATAAATAAGTGGAATATAGTTTGCATGGGTTCCTATAGAACACCACTGAATTTGAAAAATGTTCTTAAAAACATCTGGTAGGAATACGGAAAATATTTCAAATTTTTACTCTTTTATGCAACTGCTTCACGATTAGCAGATGAGTAAATTCCTATTCTATACCATTTATTAAATTTTCTTTTCAGTAATATGTAAAACATGATGTTGTCATGTTCCTTATGCAGGTTTCAAAACTTTCTGAGTGGGTAGCAAGTAAATTGAGCCCTCTAGGATCACTACCCTTGTGGCTGATTATCTTAATATCATGCCTTATTGTCACATCAGTAACAGAAGTGGCCAGCAATCCAGCTACCATTACGATATTTTTGCCCATACTATCTCCTTTGGTGAGTATACACAGGCTGGTTTTAATAAGAATCTGCTCTATCATCCATGTAATCATATAGCTGCAAAGAAGTGGTTTTTTAAAACTCTGCATAAAATACTTCATGCATTTTTTGCTGTGCTGTGTTGTGCGTTGGATACTTGGTTGGTTCGGGGCTTTTTTACAGCAGATGTTGAAAATTCAGTAAAATTAGGTAAAAGTTTAACACTCAAAAATCGACACCGTTATTTCTACTTGCGAAGAGTTGAAGCACTTTAAAAGGACAGCTCTCTTGGTGTTTCTTCAGGACTACATCTTCAGTGAAATTTATTAACACTGCAACTTTAAAGCTGTCACTAAAGAAAAGAGAGGGCTAATAGATATTCTTTATATGTAATTCTCATTTCTTCTCTCCTTAGCTCAGTTATGTCCTTTCTTCTCATCATCTTTATCAAATCATCCAGTTCTCTCTTCTTCTTCAAAATTTACTAATCATCTTCTAGTCTGTAGATTTTCCTCTTGGACAGCCTAAACACATATTAACGTCCTTTCCCTCTCTTACAAAGAAACCCCAGTCCTCACTTCATTGAATCCATCCTGAGTATAGTATATAAATTCAACTTTATAATCTCACTTGTAGTGTTTTGCTTTTACTGCTTGTGCAGTGCCCACACTCTTTGCAATAGTCTTATTTTATGGACTCAACTACAATTAAAAAACACCAGGCATGAATTTAAAGTTCAGTAGCTATTCAGTATTAGAATCACCTTCTCTCCTCTGAAGCATTCCCAGATATAATCTTAAAAATGAGTTATCAGAAAAGGTTCTTTCTCACTATTTATGCTGGTAGTTATGTTCACAGTTCACTTGTGTTAAGTTTGTATTTATGTATTTCGTTTGGCAAATGTGTCCCTTGACAGCTAGTCTCTCTTATTTTATGATAGGCTGAAGCCATCCATGTGAACCCACTTTTCATTTTGATACCAGCTACCTTGTGTACTTCCTTTGCATTCCTGCTTCCTGTATCAAACCCAGCCAATGCCATTGTATTTTCATATGGTCATTTAACTGTTATGGACATGGTGAGTTTTAAGCAAAACCCCCTGAAGAGGAATTCTAACATTTCAAAAACTTTCTTCGGTGTCTTGATGTGAGTTTCTGCTTTCTTTTTCTTTTCCTTTAGGTGAAAGCTGGTTTGGGCATTAACATCATTGGAGTTGCTGTAGTTATGCTTGCAATTATGACGTGGACAGTGCCTATATTCGATCTCTATACATACCCAAGCTGGGCACCAATCATTCCTTCTACAAATAGCACTGGGCTGTAAAAAAAAAAAAAAAAAAGAAAAAAAAAAAGAAAAAGAAAAAAGAAAGAAAGAAAAAAAGTAATCATGGGGATTGGCTTGGATTGTTTTTTTTTCTTTTCCACTGACATGTGGTGACTCACAGCTTTTCGTCACCACAACAGTAAGGATCTACATTACTATAAATGCCATATTTCACAGTCTTGGACACTGATGGTGCAGTCTGGGAGTCTAATCAGGAAGAGTGCTAGGCTTTCTAAATATCATAAAGTTAGATCAAGTTTCTAATCTGCTTCATCTCATCTGAAATTTTATATGTTCATGTTATGAAAGAAAAAAATAAATGTACATAGCCATTATCACTGGCAGTTTGGCCCCATTCTCAGGGTAATGGAATAATGAGATTTAGATTTTATTATTTCAAATACCTTTTCTTACTATTACTTTGGTGATATTTGGAGTTTGTCCAAGAATGTATCGGTTTTCTGTTTTCTAGATTCAAAGATTGTTTAAAATGGTGTTGATCACAAAGATCAGGCAGGGTGTTGTCTTGAACACATAGTTTACAGACCTGTCAAAAATGCACAAAAAATGGAGAAGAGTAGCATGACCACTTACACAGCACTTTGTCTGTTAAGCACCTTGTAATTTGGAAGGAGAATGTGTTGGTTTTGATGTCATTTAGTAGCTTTCTGGATAGACATGTATTGATAAATCTGAGTTGGTCTGTACAAATGGAGGCTAAATTATCAGCATGCCTCTCTGCCAAGAGATGTCTCCCCTTGAGGAATGAAAGCACAAGATAGAGTGCTGGAGATGTGATGCTCAGTCCATCAATCAAGACTACAATGCATCTTCATGAGGAGGCCCATGATCTCTACAGGGCAAGTGCCAGTTTAAGGTTTCTAGACTCTGTTAATGTTGTAAACACAAAACAGTGTGATATAGTCAGAATGGAAGTTTGGAGTCAAATGTATCTTCAAATAATGATGCCTTATATGATTGTTACATGTTTTTACTGTAAGAACTACAGTGTTGTTCTCTTCACCTGTTGGGAAGACCTGCAACAATTTGTAAAGATGATTTAGTTAGTAGTCTGAATCAAAGCTGCATGTATTTAGCTTGGGTCATCCCTTGTGGCACCTCTGTGATGGTTGTAAACCTTAATCTGTCTTTTACAGATACTGTAAATTACCATTTTTCCTAGCAACACTGACAAGAAAAGTGCCTTTGTTTTCTGATCAGATGCTGTACATGTATTTTTGATGATGCATATTTAGAGTAGAGATGCCAGTCATGATTTCTATAGTACCAGAAAACAGTGTATAGGATTGTTATATATATTTTTTGCTTCCATTAGCTATTGGTTGCAGATTCAGCTGCAATGAGTCATTAAAGAAGCACTTTTTCTTAGTGATGATGTTTTTGTGTAAGTAATTGCTATCTGTACATGCCACCACACTTTTCAGCCTGACTGAGGCTGCTGTCTCGTTAGGATGGGTACCTCTCTTTTTTTTTTTTTTTTTGTACAGTGCTCAATAAAATAGGGTTTTGTCCATTACTAGGCCAATCAGGAGCTGATTCTATACAAATGATGTTAACTGATCCCCTGCAACAATGATTATGATTACAGAGATGCAACACCTGGTTAAATGAAGCCTCTAACTCATCAGATACTAGTGGGAAAGGCTTAGCAAGTAGCTAATCCAAGACACAGGTCTTGAGTTATATCGTACAGTTTCTTCCCAGAAGGACGCGCGACACAGAAACAAAGAGCTCATGGTTTGTGTAGGTCTTTGGTCCTGCAGGCATAGACAGGAGAAACAGCTAAGAGAGTGCTCCTACTGTAAGGTTCCGAGATATCACCTTTCCAGTTCTGTAATTTCCAGATTATTCAAGAGCAGTGGCAACACCAAATCATAGAATATTTCAAGTGGGTGGAATCTCAGAAGACCATCTCGTCCAACCTCTTGCTCAAAGTAAGGTTATCACTGAATTCAGACCAGGTTGCTCATGGATTTGTCCAGTCACATCTTGAAACTCTCCAAGATGTAGACTGTACAACTTCCCTGGGTAATGTCCTCCAGTGCTTTACTGTCCCTGTGGTGAAACGTTTTGTCTTTAAACAAGTGAACAAACATATATTCATTTCAGTTGAACAGACTCATTTTTATTGCTTCTATTTGGGATAGATTTTATTCTATGTGTAAAACTGTTTTTTTTATTTTTTAATGAAACATGAAAAAGTGGAACACTCCTCTTTGTGGCATTTGTTTACCATTCCTAGTGGACATGATATTTTCAGTCTCTGCTGGTCTAGTCTGCATAGAATAACCAGTACTGTAACCACGTGGCAGCTGTTATTCGGCCAGAGGAAATTTGTTAACCATGTATGAGCTGTCCCCAGTTTTATTAATGTTCACAATACAGAACTTGCAGTTGTAACCTCAGCCTTGAAGGTGACATTGAGGTCTACAAAGGTCCATGAGTGTGCTGCTCTGGGAAATCATGCTTTGACACCTGTGTTCTCTCTTCATGTTGCATATTTTCCTGGAAGAAAATAATAATTTTTTACCATTTAGGAGAACTCTTCAGAAATTGTCAACTCTGTAATAAGTGGTACAGTTCTCGGCATAAGCTGAAGATCAGTTTTTGTTGGGTGACTGTCAACTGTTCATTTGCTTTACTTTTTGACTTATTTGCAGGACCACAGATAATATGGTAAGAAAGACTCATTGTGTCTGAACCCCTAGGTAATGCAGACCACAAGATTTCCCTAAACTAAGTCTATATTTTCAGGGTCTGACAGTGTGATAAAGTCTCTTAGTAAAGAAGAAAGAAGATTCAAATTGTTTAATACAGGATGCACTTTTAAAAGCTGTTTTTACTATGATTTGTATACACGGTGAATGATATACTGAGAAAAGGGAGAGTTTGGTAAAGAAAGTTACTCATCTGTTGTGCCATGTGTATTTATAAGTTACCAAAATGAAACGCAGAATTATATATAAACTGACTTTCAATGACCAGCATCTTAACTGTCATAATGTAACAAACTAGTTGACAAAAATGAAACGACCAAGCATCAGTTTTTTGAGAGATTGTATCCTGTAAGTAAAGCAGCCATAAATAAACGAGTTGGTAGTAGTGGGAATGTAGGGTTTCACCAGGATTTTTTTCCCTTGTTTTGCTAAAATTTGAAAGAATGGATCAGACACAATCTTTGAGCTGAGTTGTTATTATTGCTAATGTATTTTTAAAGCTTTTAAGAACATTTTAAGTCAAAATTAACTACTCTGCAGTGCAGAGATGAATATTGCTAGACCTTCATCACCTGAGAACGCTGAAAAGGATGAAAAAGATAGACTCAAAATGGCTGGTTCTCCGGATACCAAATGAGTGGATTTGGCACTGACAGCCGGTACAAAGCACTATGATAACTGCCAGCAGAAACTGTCCTCTTCATCTGATGTTATTATATTCATTGCTTTGTCCAGAGTTTGTGAGTACTGTGACAAATGGTGAAAATGAATCTATAATTAAGAGTTGATTAATATATGATGATTGCATTAACTATTTGTAAATGGCTTTGTGCATAATTTTAATATAAAATAGTGTGGTTTTTTCTTTGTCTCAGCTAAGTCTAATTAGTCTTCTGTATTAGTACATAAGTAGTATTTATTATTCACTATTTATTTATGGTCCGATCCCTGCTGAATTAAATGGAGCCTTTGCCATGTACTTCCTTAGGGGAGATGTGCCAGGTCTTTGTTCTCCTTTTCTATGGCTTTGCTATATTTAATTTACTTTCACTTTGCTTTTGGAAGATGTGCTTTTAGATATACCAGAAACCACAAAACAAGTGAACCCTGGAAAAAACTTCCTGACTGTTCTATTACTATGATCAGATGGTCAGATCAATCTTGCAGTGTAAATCCCCCTATGTACTTTTAAAATGAAATATATATGTTTGTTTACTGCAAAGGTCTTGCTTGTTTAAAGTCAACCAGTACATGGCCCGGGGGTTCACTCAGGAGCAGCACAGCACAGCAGCTCGGGAAGAGTGTTGTGAAAGAAACAAACTTTATACTCTGGATCTTACAACTGTTTGATTAGGTGTAGACATCAAGCCAGTTTGCATAGTAATTACAACAATCAAAAGACTGTCATATGTTACATACCATTGCTGGCAGGACAGGAAGGTTTCTGGTGGCCCCTTAGATGTACAGAAATCTGTTCCTGCTCCCTCTTCCCCCACCCCTGGCAGTCCCCAGTGGGACGCCAGTTGCCCTGATGGTGACACCCCAGTGCGCCAGGGCTCCTGGGGATAAGGGTATTTTGCAGTCAGTCTGCAGAGATGTCAGATTGCTTTGCAGCTGTTATTGATAAATGGTAACTTTGATCAGCAGCTTAGCTCTTTGTCTTTGTAAAGCTGACTTGATGATTTGTGGTTTCTAACTATTACTGAACTTTTTGTCAGTGTTCTTCCTCAATACTTTTGCCTTGTGTTCTTGGAAGTTGTTGTATGTTACTTTACCTACACAGTGTTCAATTTCTGTAAAACTTC
Organism: Streptopelia decaocto; assembly: GCF_964273445.1. NCBI lineage: Eukaryota > Metazoa > Chordata > Aves > Columbiformes > Columbidae > Streptopelia > Streptopelia decaocto. The sequence continues at coordinate 24,353,442 of NC_138663.1, forward strand.
CTTTACAATATTGATCTATTATTTTTAAAATAAATATTTCCCAAATGCTGTGCAGTCCAACATGTATTTAGTGATAAATTAACAAGATCTAAAGTTATGGTCTGTGAAGAAAGATTAACTTTCAATAAAAGTGCCTGATATTTCTTAAAACTTTTAATGGTTATAATATTGCAACACCTCATATACATGGCAGAGAAGAGTATCTGTTGAGAATAATTTAACCTTACTGGATACCAGAAAAAGTTAAGTTTTAAAAGAATTCAAAAAGAAGAAAGGTCTTTAGCTGCTTTATAAAGCAGTCAAGTCAGGAAGAAACATTTTAGGTCAGGGTGCTGGAGCAGACCCACAAGGATGACTAAAGGAGTCACTTCCAAGCATTTCATTTTTCCATCTTTTGATGAAGGGCTTCAGGTTCTGCCAATTCAGTTGTGGCAAATGTGGAAACCTGCGTGTCAGACTCCAAGAGTGGGCTTCAGACTGCTGTCCTAAGTTCTCAAAACTCCGGTATGACATCTGAGGCAAAACAAGTTACTACATGAGGGCTGAAGAACTAACAACACCCAAACCATCCAAAATAATATGCTAATGAAAAGCATGTGCCTGAAACTCTGTTCTCAGGCATTGATTGAAGAATGCTACAGCGCATTTTTGTGCAACCTGCCTCCTTCACTTGGAGATTTCCATTTCCATCCTCCAACATCCTCTATCAACACAGGAAGCATGAGAACTTTTGTGATCCTTCCTCAAGGGCTGAATGATTCAAACCCACAGCTTTTATATCCATAAAGAGACTCCAGTGTTACCACGCTATAAGATGTCTCCTCCTGACAGAATCTGTGCAGCCAACAGAGAAAAATGTGTGCGTCTCAAAAGGATAGCTATAGCTGTCGCATAGCATGGGAAATCAGCTGTGAGGGGAAAGTCTGGCTTTGGCAACTGGGGCCACAAACACGCTAGTGCCCTCTCTCGCTGGTAACCCCCAAAGGAGCAGGGAGACCTTCACCCTGGGCAACTGAGGTTGAGAATGTCTTGCTGTTGCGGAACTGTGGTCCCACAGCCCACAGAGAGATGTAGGCACAGTGATAATCAGAGGTGCCTAATGTAGGAATCAATCTGAACAGTTTGAGAGAGTAATTTCATATTTTTAGAACTAAGTAGGCAGTCAGATTCATGCATTTTCCTTTGAATATAGGCCTTTGGGTATGCAGGCATAGGAAAAATATTGAGTTCAAAGCCTGTGACAAAATATCAAAGTTGGACTTTCAGGACAGGTGATTTTCTTTAAGTAGAAATAAAACAAAATCTTTTTATTATAAGTGGGTTTAAACACAGGATTCACTGGGATTTATCAGGTTGAGGGGGTCAGCCTTTACAGTACACAGAGCACCACTGAGGTAAGCTGTTCGTCACTCTGAACATCGTAATTCATGCTGTATGATGTCCATCTTCATCTGTGCACATCATGAGCATAGCTAGCAAAGCAAACATAAAGTGGCAAGCACATGCACTACAGCTACACAACCTAAGCATTCCAGGCATGTGTAACTAAGCCACAAACACTTGATAGTTTTTACTATTTGGTTCAGCAGAAGTAAACAGAATAAAAGTCTCTTATATATTTTAGCACTTGCTTGACTGCATAACAAATGGCAAAAGCATTTTCTGCTTTCCTAGATTATTTGTCTGAACAATTGTCCTTTATCAGACTTTTATATTGTCTTGTAGAATGCTGCTTCTTATCGTAAAGAAATAAAAGGAAGAAAATTTAAAAAAAAAAAAAAAAGAAGAAGAAAATAAGTGAGACGGCAAGGGAGCAGGGAAGAAGGAAAGGAAGGGATGGAGGGGGAAAGGAATGGAGGGGGAGAGAGAAATAAAATAACCTACAGTCTTCGGGTGTGAGTCTCACCTTTCATAACGAGTAATGATCCATGTACAAGACTGACAACATTTGCTGACATCCTTCATGGATTTGAAAAGTTCAGTTTGCATAATATAGAAAACTATGTGCTAGCTAGTTCTTTCTTTAGATGCTATTAGAATGCATCAGAGTAGAAGGAAATGGACAGCACAGGTAGTACCATAATTTTCCCTTTTCACACTGTGAAAGCAGATGGAGTTTTGCACCCATTAAGAACAATTCTTCAATTCCAATAAGCTGTTAACACTTTCCTGGTTACACTGCACATTCTCAGTATAGCAGTTCTAGAATTCATGGCTTAGACAATACCTCACGAGTTATTTTTTTGAACACCACTCTTGAAATTTTTGGGTGTGGAGCACCCTTCATACATAGTGGATTATGACTAAAGGCTTATAATCAGATCCAAACTTCCAGTGCCTTCCTGCAGCTACTTATCCCCTCACTCTCAAGTTGTGTTGCACTTCCAGCATGATTTTACAGATCACATGGCAAAAACAGATGGTGTTACGCATGATACTGTAAGGTCAATGAAAGCTACTATATGAAGGTGCCAGAAGCACGGGAATTTTCTGCTCCTCTTACCCAGCCATGATGGGACTACATCACAGAAAATGTAAAACTCCTCCTACCTCATGGGAGATGGAAACTCCTGTCAGCTTTGATTGCTGTTCAAAGCCAGCAAAGCACAGGAGTGGACAGCTGATCTTGGTCCAGCCAAGCAGTTCTCTTTTCTATAATGGTCCTGTGTCACAACCCAAGTTTGCCCAGCCCCTCCCCATGGACTTCACATTGTTCTATCACCTGGGAGCAGAGCTTTTGCTTAGGAATGCTCTGGAGACGGTCTTCTGATAGTGGATGCCACTACGAGCAGCTGGCAGTGCAGGGAGGTGTTCTAAACCCGATTCAGCTTCTGCAACAGGCTCCAGAATGAGTCTCCCCTAAGCATATCTTGGGTCTTCTCCCTTGTCCACATCTGAGAAATGTCAAGGTATCTCTGATTTGAAGCCAGTGGGGGTGTTTGCCTGACAAGTAACATTAGCATAAAAGTAAAAAAACACTAAAACAAAACAATAGTATTAATTACCACTAGCTACTGTATTGTGTAGGGTCTTAGCAAAATTGTGAGTGTCTTTTATCACAACAAACCAAATGAAAGTAAAAAATCTTTTGAGAAACTGGTAACAGACAACATTGATGGCCATTTTGAGCTATTTAGCAGTGGATCAGAGCTATAGGAAATTCCACTCATTTAACTCATAAGAATACTTGTAAGACCTTTCAGTGTGTTTACCCAAGGTTGTGAGCCACATCCTGCTGAAATCCATTTGTAAATAAAATTCATAGACTTTTCCTACATAAATAAAATCACATCACTTGATTATGGGTACAAATTAAATAGAACTGTTTCCCAAGATACACGCTCCCCTAGGATAAAATGGTGCATCTCAGCAGGACCAAGCAATTCATTGCTCTCATTACATTGGCCTCTTTCTTAATTGTGAAAATAGCTGAAGATTGATTGGAATAAGGAATTGGTTCTGACTTTTTTCATGTGTGTTGTTTTGTTGGTGGTGTGTTGTTTGTTTGTTTGTTTGTTTTTCCTGTGGCTACTAAGACCTCAAGGCATAGAAATAGCAAAACGCTTTTTCTAGCTACTTATTACTACAAATTCAAAGGGGAAATACTTCTCTGTCATTTTGATTATAGCCAAGACAGTAATGAAATTGTATTAACAATACTTGTAAATGCAAAAAAGTGTGGCAAAATAATTAAATGGTTTTAATTCAGTCAGCATATTAGCATCTGCAGGTGATAATGCTGCTATGAACTTCAGGAGCTACTACTCCAGCTAGAAACTAATAGCTAATGAGAAAACAGAACTGCATTCAGATAAAAGCCAAGTTCATCTACTGAGTCATTCAAGAAAGTAGATTTTGGATAGTACGTTATAGAAAGCTGTGTAATACCAATTCTAATGCCTGATATATAATCTAAATTTTTCTCACATAAATTAGTCATATCTCAGCTAACACCAGAGGATGTGTTGGCCATTGATCATTTATCCTCACAAAGGTTTCTTTTTCCTCTCTTTTTAACACTTAGGGCTGCCATTTTGTCCCTAATTCAGACTTGCCCTTTCTAGCCTAAAAAGATGTTTCCGCATGTTCCTGGGCACGATGCCAATGACCAGTCATGGGCAGAGAAATCAAGCACATGCAAAGAGACAATCTATACCTTAGATTAGGTAGAGGGAGGTGATTCTCTCCCTCCCCTCCCTTCTCATGAGACCCCACCTGGAGTGCTGTGTCCAGCTCTGGGGCCCTCAGTACGGGACAGACATGGACCTGTCGGAGACAGCCCAGAGGAGGCCACGAAAATGATCAGAGGGATGGAACACTTCTCCCGTGGAAACAGGCTGAGAGAGTTGGAGTTGTTCAGCCTGGAGAAGAAAATGTTCTGGCAAGACCTTTCTGTGGCTTTTCATTATATAAAGGAGGCTTATAGGAAAGATGGAGATAAACTTTCTACAAAGGCCTGTAGTGACAGGACAGGAGCAATTGTTTTAAACTGAAATAGGGTAGATTTAGATTGGAGATAAGAAAGAAATTCTTTATGATGAGGGTGTTGAGGCACTGGAACAGGCTGCCCAGAGAAACTGTGAATGTCTCGTCCCTAGAAGTGTTCTAGGTCAGGTTGGATGGGGCTTTGAGCAATCTGACCTACTGAAAGATGTCCCTGATAATCGCAGGACGATTTAACTGGTTGATCATTTAAGGTCCCTTCCAACTCAAGCCATTCTATGATTCTATGATCCTAAGTTTCCATTTTTCATTTGTACAAGTGGTGCTGCCTTGCTAAATACAGCTTTCTGCACTTAACATTTTTTTTTTAATTTCAGAGCATTTTCTCAATTTAGCCATCCAGTTTTAGATTCTAAACCTGTCCCCAAAGAGCTCTCAACCCATAAAACATTTCTTTTGCCCATAGATTTTATTATGTCATTCCCTTATACATGATCTAAATCACAGATTAAACTAACGCTACTGGAACCCTGGAACCACAACGTTCTCTAAGGTAACCTACTGGTTATATGCCTCCACTTTTTTGGCAGGTGATCCCTGTTTTTTTAGTGCAGATTTTGAACACAGATGTATGCCCACACTATATACTTTTCTTGTAGGTCATACCACTCTAATTTACTTAGGAGAATGCAATTAAACAAAAGCTTTTCTAAAACCAAGATACATTACTTTTATGGTTTCTTCATCTACTAGACCAGTCAAAGTCACTGGGCAGTCAGAGAAGGAATTGCTTTCTTTGACATTACATGCTTTTGACAAATTAGTGTTGGCTGTTTCTTATCAAGCTATTATCCTCTAAACATTTAAAACTGATTATTTAATTACCTGTTTCAGTAGCTTTCTGGATATCAGAATTAGTTTGACACATTCAGCTGATCCTTCTTTTCTCCTGGTAGAGCTCTCCATCTGCTCTGAGGTCTCACAAACAAGTGTTAATTATTCAGAAATTGTTTTATGTAAATTCCTCAAGTACTCTAGAGGGAAAATTTGATCAGTTATCCCTGGTCTGAGTACATTGTACCTATCCAAATGTTCTTTCACCTGTTCATTTTCTATTCTGGCTAGCTTCTTATACCCTTAATGATTTCCATGTATTGAGCATACAACCGATCTTTCATATGAAAGTTAAAACTAAAGGACAGAAGATTTTGTCTTCTCAGTGATATCGTTAATTGTTCCTCTTCCCTGTAAGTTATGTCCCACACTTTATATTATTTCTAATTTGTTTGTTAAACAATTTCTTGTTTTATTTTGCTACTTGTGATGCATTTTGAATATTGTCTGGGGAGGACTGTGAAAAGGCAGGAACCAGTAAGTAACTATGAGTAAGCAGACCTAGTTTATGGCTTCTGCTCAGTTTGGTGTCTTTGTGCATGTCAGGAAGCAGAAGTGTGGGCATTACTGGACATCTAGACTTCAGGACTCTGTCATTGCAAAAGCCATGGGAACCCAAATGTACTCAAAGGTCCCCTTCCTGAGTCTGTTCCTCAAATGTACACAAAACCAGAATGGATGTGATTCATCACTGACTTTTTAAGGGAGACAGGAGGTACTTACATTCAATTTATGTGTGAAGAAAAATAAATTGCTTTCTGACGTTTAATTACAAGTTCAATATTTTACATTAATTTATACAGTTTGGGTTTTACTTCACATATGGCAACCACGTAGTTTAAGCTACAGCTTTTCTTTACCCGATTTCTTTCTCATTGGGCCACCCATGCTAAAGGAATTTTGCTAAAATTACAATAGGAGAAACATTCTCAGTGTGAAGAGGCACATAAATGTTTTTTTGTATGTGTTTTTTTTTGGTTGGTTGGTTAGTTGGTTGGTTTTTTGTTGTTGTTGTTGGTTTTTGTTGTTGTGGGTTTTTTTTTCTCACTTCATGTTTTCTATTTCAGGTTGTACATCACTATTGAATTAATTATTTGGGAGCATGTTGGAAGTTCTTAAAAAGCTGAGCAGTATCTTAAAGGTATCTACCTAGAATGTAGTGGAGTGGCAATTTTGTCTGTTTTATTTCTGAACAGTGTCCATATTTACCCATGCTTTGCTGGCTTCACAGAGCCTTGATGAAGTGCCTCCAAGAAGCAAGCAACAGCATCTAAATTATTTAAGGGAACATTCACAGCACTATAATGACTACTAACCTATCTCAAGGATAAAGGTCAGTAAATATCTTCAGGTCCTTTAGCTTTGCCTTGCTGATATTTCCAATACTTCTAGTTCATTTCCCTCTTATTTTTAAGAAAAGTAATATAATTTGACCTTGAATTTATTAATAGCCTATGCCACTAACTGGACTGCAGGTAATAGTTAGAAAAACACAAGGAAGATGAAACTAAATAAATATCCACACAGTTCTTTTAGTTTCAGTTTTAATTGGCATTGGCTCAGCTAATCACTATTAAGTGAAGAGAATATGAACATTACATACTCAGCTATAAATATATTCACATCAGTTATTGTTTAATGGATCTTGGACCAAATAATAAATTACATTAATGTAGCAACACGGCACTCACCACCCAACTCTCACTGGAAAAGAGTTCACGTACAGAAGTTCAGAGCAGAGAGAACCTTGAGGCAGGAGACATGGGTTCCTCTTCAGAGTTTTGCTATTGCTTCATGGCAACTAGTAGCTCAACCTTCCTGTCCTTTTTTTTTTTTTTTTTTCTGGCTGTAGCAACACTATCAAAGATGATGGAAAAAACCCTGTAACTTTTTTTGCGAGATTGCTGACATTCAAAAGAAGCTGCTCAATATTATTAGAGTTAGAATTAATATTTCCATTGGAACAAGAAGAAAAAAACAAAGAAAATGGAGATTTATGAAACTCATAAGAATGTGCATGTTGTGTCAAAAATTTTGTTGGGTTCTTTTTGTTAAATATATGCATAAAATAAAAATTCCCCCCCATCAAGATGGCACAATTTGGTACATTACAGCACTCTCCAGCTTTAGCAAAATGCAACCAACTTCAGAATGAACTGTGGAAGCTTGTCAGTAATAAAGGGGGCAACACTTAGTTCTTCAGCTAGTCGGAAGGACTCGATACATGTATGAAGGGCAGAGTGAGGTATCATTGAGGATGGTACGGTTCAAATAGACAGAAAGATCAGGAAAAATGATGCAGCATTGTCCAGCTGTAGCTCAAAGTGTTAGCGCTTCATTTCACATAAGCAGACCACCACTATTAATCACTCACACCTGCATAATGTATTGGCAACAAATACTAATGGTCAGTGCAGGACTTGTCTGTCTTAGCCAAACTCTTCAATCATTTAAATGGATTCTAGATGACCTGATCATAAGATTGTTTTATATGAAGTCACTTACCAACCCATATATACACTGTGACATGAATGTGACTGTAAAGAAATAAAGAGTACCACCTGCTGATAACCGATTAGTGTATCAACTATCATTCTGCTAAAAAAAAAAAAAAAAGGAAGAGAAGCTTTGCTTGCATTGTCTTGAGATAACTCAGATGAGACTTATGTTGAGGATGATATGGTAATATTGTATATTATCCATGTCTAGCAATAGCAAAGTCAACTAAGGTTAACTGTTCCTCAGACTAAGAACTACCCACAGGTAAGAGAGTCTCTTCTTGAGACAGTAGAGCTCAGTGGGACCAGGCATGACCCCTAGACCTCATGTTTGGAAGCTAACAGATAAAGAAAACCCCTTTTTAGTAGTTTCCAGCTACTTTTTATAAAAACGGTCCTCTCCTCTGTATTGTCACACTCTTTTTATCCTGAAAGAAATGTTCAAGCACACACACAAAAGAGGAATCAGTTGTCTAGAGATCCCTCAGGAGACTGGGTTAGAGTTTCGCTGATCTTGTTAAAATGCCCACAAAACAGTAGGAATGCTTTGTTATATAAAATTGCCACATAGTGAATAGATCCCAATTTCCAACAGCCCTAATAACTGTTTGTTCAGTCATCATTGCTTTTTCTTTGATGTGACCCACAACCACACCAGCTGGTATCAGGGCAAATCCCCCACACAGATACGAGTGCTATCACGTGGAGTCCAAAATAAAGAGTTACCGTTTACTTAAGACACTGCCTTCTTGAAACATCCTTTGAAGTCATAATACCGAAAGAACCTGGCCATTGTAAAAAGAACCATCTGACAGGGTCTCACAGGTGGCCAATTAAGACAGAGTTTTGTGAATAAATACAGTTTGTTCACAGATTATAGTTTATATGAATAGTCCCATTTTGTGACAAATCAGTGTCTTTGTATCAGAGGGAGAATTACTGCTCTCCAAGAATTTAAGATTGTGTTGGTTGGCCATTCACTGAATGAAAACACTGTTAAGGTGACTTACAGAACTTCAAGCCAAAAGGTGACTTTTGATCAAACAATCTGTCTTGTCTGCCCTTTAAAATTCTGGAGATAGGAGTTTACCCTTCAATACATGTAACACAACCCTTATCTTCTGTGGGTGGGATGGTGGTTGGAAATAGCATGGCTTTTTCATTGTTCGGTATTTACCTAAAGAATGATACTGTTCATTACTGTTGATGGAAATAAATGTAAATGCTGTGGTAGACTGTGTTTTTGCTGTTATTCTAGTCATTTGGGTTGAAGCTGGATGAGAAAAGTATCCTTTTACTTCAAAAAAATTGCAGGGAATGAAAAGCAACTGCTGGCATTTATGCTAAGGAAATGAAAAATCTAATAACAGGTTCATAACAAGGTGGAGGTACTAAACACATATTCACAGGCAGAATCTCCAGGATTCCTAATCTGACAAGCTATGGCTATGTTTCAGCAACAGCAGCAATGAAATATTGACATCACGAAATGCACATTAGCACTCCCTTTTATTCTATCCTCTTTAGCAAATACAGATTCAGAAGAAGTAAATTATTATTTATCTAGATGTTAGACTGCAGAGAGAACAAGGATTCTGCTAACTATGTTTAGCACTAAAAAACAGGGGAAAAAAAGAGAATAATCTAAGTGTATCTTCAATACATTTTGATAAAATAATGTTTCTGAATCAACTACATATAGGAGTCTTTAAGAAGCAGCAGGACAGTATTTGTTGCAGAACTTGTCAAACTGCTTATCACTGGTTTGTTCCAACATGCTGCTGGGTACTCTGGCTTGAAACCAGGGCATCATGTCCTTAAAAATGAGCAATGTGTAAGTGCTTTACTGGATAGCAGCCAATGATACCAGGCAAGATAAGGTCCATTGAGCTTTTAATGCTGCATTTGTATCGTTAAAATTTACAGGTAACATAAATTGGATATACCCAAGAGTACTTAATCTGTTCATCATATTTGGGAACCTTCTCAAGTGTATTCCTTTATATTTATTATGAATAGATTTACCCTGAAGACTGTGATATTTGTTCCTTTCAATTCCCCAATCCTGTAGGGGATCGAGCTACTTGACAAGATGAATACTTTAAAAAAAAAAAAAAAAAAAAAAAAAAGCCGAAGTACCTGTAATAAGAGATACTCTCAGTAGCAATGATGACATTTTTAAGCTCCAAGACCATCTTACTCTGTTGTTTTTGTTTTTCTCACAGTTACAGAGACCACAGCTACATCAGTAAGGGGGAATATGAGTTAATATTTTTTCAAAACTTATCTAAAAGCTGTAAAATTCTGGCCACAGGCAATTATTCTCCTGTTTTCCTATTTCTTTTACTCCCTATCCCTCATGTGTGTTTTGATTTGGTTTCTGTTCTTGCCCAGCCTCTGGGCTGCTTACACACTTTGTATGAACAATACACTAAAACAACAATAACCTGATTTAGTATTTAAATATTTAATTACCTAGTTCCAGAGGCAGATACGAGTTGCCGCTCTATACTCCAAAAATAGTGTGTTTCATTGTAGGGAGTTTGGGAAAGCAATTTGAAAATAGCAGGGGAGTTCACGTAAAATCATGGAATATCCTTGAAAATGGATTCTAGCAGAGTCAAACTGAAGATAAGGGTGATACCAGGTTTGTAAGAGGAACAAATATTTCTTGCACGTTCACTTCAAATTTTATGAATTTTTAAATTCCAGATTGGTTTTCTATTAGAAAAGTCCAAAAGGCTACTAATGTTTGCCAAGGGGTACTTTCATTACAATTTCATTAATATTGTGGATATGCCTTAAAGAAAAAATTCACTACACACAGACCACTGGTAAGTCTGGGTGCTCTTCCTACTCCTCAACTCTCGCAAGTTCCTAACACCACCTTGGAAGGAGCACTCAGCTTTTGTTTCATCCACTTCTTACACCTCAGAGCTCTTACTCTTGTTCCTTTCTTTCTCATGCACCTCTCCCTATTCCCAGTATCACAAGACCTGAGCTCTTTCCCCTTTCCCAGCTTTCCTTCTCTATGCACATGCTGTGTGCACAGCATGGGGGAGCACTGGGGAGTTAGGGGAGTTCAGGACCCCTTCTCTGCCCCCATTATGGTCTGAGAAGACCTGGGTTTCTTCCTGCAGCCCTCAGCAGGAGGAAGCATTGTTTGTGAGCTGCTATCAATTAAATGCAATAAATGAGCATGTATGTGAGCCCATGTTTAGACAAGCACAGTGTAACCATGCTTTGATGGCTAGAGAGGCCTACCTGAACTTTCTGTCACAAATACATTAATCAAGAACAGCTCACCTGTACAAAAGTATTATCCCTGGAACCATGCTGTCTGCAATATAGTGATCATTTTAATTGGTTCTTCCATTGCAAATTAAAACTGCCTGAAGGCAGCTTTATTTCATCTAAAAAACATTTTCATGTCTTCATACAAAATGGTAGAGACAGACCACAGGCATGCTATTAGTTTTAACTGAGTTTATTAAAAGTGATTTTGTAGCATCATTGGGACATTGGCCCCTTCTTTACACACACAAGATAAATAATTCACCTTTGAAGCCACGGTTGCTGTTCAGAGAAAAAAAATGTTGAGGTTCACCAAGGAAAAGTACACATTGAAGTAGGAGCTGAGATATGTAAAAGTCTGTTACTGAAATGAAGTGACTTTTTTCTCTGCATGAAATACTTCTCACTACATTTTAGCTGTCTACAGCATAGGTGATTCAATTAATCTACTTGCCTGGAGTCCCTTTCCAGTTGAGAGACAGAGCAAGATGCGCTCAGAAGAAGACTCATTTGACTTAGCAACTGTCCTTCAGAGCTAAGCTTCAGGCCTCCGAAATGGCTCCTTCCAGAGGCAACGGGAGAGACACCAGCAAAAGGATACTTCAGCTAAGGTGTTTAACAGTAAAATGGCTAAAAGTTTTCCCAGCTTTGAAATAGTGCCTCAAGCTGTTTGTCACAGCCAAGAAACACCAGCTGGTTAAACCTGGTGGCAAATGTCATCAACTCAAAGTTCCCTGCAGGTGCCAGCAGGTTGCAGAGGATGGCTGGGCTGTCAATACTAACAGGCACGGCTGCAGTCTGGGAGCAAAACTTAGTAGCCCTAGAGCTACTGGTTATTGCCTTCTCCATTTTTTGGCTACAAGTACTCTCCTGGCAATGCTGCAGTGATGGAGAGCTTATTACTGGGTCTTTATTCGTCCTTTTCTGCAATTCCTTTAGGGCATTTTGTAGCTTAAGACAGGTAGGAGAAGCAACTGACAGTCAGTAAACTATGGCAATTTTCAGGGAGCTTATGGCTCCTGAAGTGATCATTGTCAGTTGGTTTAAATTACAGAAATCTTCAGGCTATTCTGTCAGTGTCTGGATTTCTCAGGGCTATGAGAAAAAAAAATCAAGGATATTTTCTCCTCTACTCAGTAAAAAGAAAATTTCTCCCTGTAGTTTAGTTTAAGACAAAAAGAAAAGGAAAAAAAAAAAAAAGAAAGAAAAAAACTTTCTCATTAATTTTGTTCATATGAGGAAGATATCAACATCTTAAGTAATGACATTAGAATCTTTTTGATATGGTCTCCAGGGCTACAGAGAAACAGAACAGACAGATACGTGTACAGCCTCACACAGCTCACACCGCAGTCCCAGCTTGCTCTGAACGCTATCCCATCAATCCCCATTCATAAAGGCAGTTCAACAGAAGGAGGGAGAAAGTCATTACTGATTGTTCAGTGTTTCATCCCAAGTTATATTGTCTCAGAAATAGTTTTTCCACCCATAATGAGCCCATTAAATGGTACTTATTAAAAAAAAAAAAAAAAAGTTTGAAAGATATTTTGATTCTGTCATCTGACTTCATTGTACTTCTCTAACATTCTCTCAGCAAGTCACTTAACCATAAGTATAAATTATGTACCTGCTGGCCAACGAGCTCTTAATAAGTGAAAGTGACAGAAAGACTGAGATTAGCTGACCAGTTTTTTCTCCACAGAACCCATAGCTAGTCATATCATATTAATTTGCTTTTCTTTCACAAATTATTTTTAGTCCCAGCCCTTTCAGATTGATGTGTATAGATATAAAACAAGGCAGGTGCATGAGTTCCCTCCATTTTATTCCTCGGTGTTACATTTGAATATTTACCAGTGGAGAAATTAAGAGCCAACAACGAGATTTCACACTATCTCTTTGGAAAGATATTTGTATGATTAATAATGGTTGTTGAAAGTACAGGATATGAATCAGCCTCTATGTCCTGATGATTGGCTCTGTGAACAGAAGAAAAAAATCATTATACCATGGGAAAAAGTATTTATGAAATTACTGGAAGTGATTTAAAGCAATCTACTTGCTGACTTACTTATCTAGGTAATCACTACATCTATGGTCTAAGGAAAGAAAGATTTCTGGCCTTTAAAAATATGAATTGATATCTCAGAACATGACTCTTGAGCAGGTCATTTCTGCCCTGTGAAAAGCATAATTGCTGTGAATACGATATCCCTACCATAAGAAGACAAAACATTATTGCACATATCTGAAAACTGGTGCAAATGTAGACCTACCTTAAAAAAAAAAAAAAGTTGCTGTCTTTGAGTTATGTTGGATCAACAGTGAACCTCTGACTATACAGTGCAAAACAGGTATTTCTGAGCATTCTGTGATACAGCAATTTGTGCTTGCCTTTCCTTTGATAATAGGTCTTATCTAGAGAAAAGCAGAGATGACTATATTCAATTAGCTTCCTGAAATACAGTGTCATTGTTTCTTTCTCTTACCTTTTTATCCATGGACATTTTCCCAGTCATTTTTAGTTACTGCCTCCTGTGGGCTTCTGTAGCAGACATGCTGACTCTTTAATTAAAATTGCATGCCAGGAAGTAAGTAACTGCCAGCTGAATGCTTCCCTCCTACTGTTGCATTCTGTCAGCTCAGGGACGGTTTTCTTTCTCCTCCCTCCTTATTATTTTTTTTAAGGAAATGTCAGTTGCTGTTTCTGAAAGTAAATTTGGGAAACTATAGAAAAGGCACTTAATCTGGTGATTAAATCTAGAAATTGACATTATTTTTTGTGTAGAAGAAAAACATGAGCACATTAAAAGCATGAAGTCAGTCTTCTGAGTCTGGATAACCCAAAGACTATGCAAATGAATGCTGGGGTAGAAACACTGATGGACAAACAAGAGTGCCTCATGCTTCAGGTTGGTACCCATCTGGGGACATATCTTCTGGAGTTAAGCAAGAACCACTCATATACATGTCTCATCCCCTAGATATTTATGTTTTTCTGGAGGTAAAGTCCTGTTAAGGGAGTAATTAGAAGTGTGGATGAAGCTTCCAAGGCTTTCAGGAGATGCAGTGCAGCTCTTCAAGAGCACACAGGTGAGGTGTAAACATTGGCAAAGCAAGAAGGCTTGTAGACTAGCGGTGCTTCTGAGGGCTATTGCCAATAGGGCCATGGCAGGGAAGCATCAGGAGGCTGCTGTAGGGAAGCAGCAGGCGGCTGTAGGATTTTTTCCTTGAAAAATGATCACACTGCCTTTGCTCTGAACCAAGGTGAGGTGGAGAGTTAGAAGCCATTTCTAGAGTCAGAAGGTTGAAGACACAATCATTAGGGCTAGAATCAGGTTCTTGAATGCCTTGGATAGAGATCAAGACATCCACTCTTCTCCGCTTATAACAATATTTGTTGATTTTCACCATTGCTTACTGTGATGTCAGACTCGGGCAGTTGGCCTTGCTGCTTATAGGAGACTGAGTAAGAACAAAAAATTTCTCCCAAAGAGAGGCAAATAAGTGGAGTTTGGCAAAAGTTCCTCCTATCCTTCTAGTTCTATCTTTATATTTCTCATCCTGTGAATATAAACTCACTTACTGTTCCAAAGCTTTCCAGATATCTATAGGGGTTTGAAAGAGGCTTGGTTGTTTTGCCCTGATAAGTGGAATCTACCTCTATGTTGGCTGTCTGAAATTTCATCTTTGCTCTAATTAGACCAATACAGTCCAGCATGGACCAAGATGCAGGGCATATACCAAAGCACTCAAGCAATCATGCTCCTTAGCTCTCACTGTTTCTTCAGGCACATCTCATTGCTATGAGCAGAAATAGATGTGTTACAAGCACAACAAAAATTCCGAAATAAGCATCCATTTCACTACATCCGTACATTTGCAATGGCTTGTACCATATTGCATTCACAGTAATTGCTGAACACCATTGATGTTAAAAAGGACAACAATGAGAACCACCAACTTCCACCTAACTTCTGCTCTACCAGCTCCCAAAAACAGAGCTCCTGGGCAGCCAGAGGCGTTGACAATTTGCAATTCATGTGCATGCTGTGCTCCACAGCTTCCAGGGAGAGACAAGAGCCTAGCAGCTGCAATAGCTGGCTACTTTAGCATTTCATATCTTCGGGGTATGATATTTAATTTTTACAATTGCCTTTGTTTTTTCACCTAGAATAGTATCTTGACTCCAGGAAACTTGATAGCAAAGCTGATATTAGCTAAGCTGGCGTGTCAACTTAACATTGTAAAATGGGAAAGCAAAGCCATGTTTTTCGAGACACATAACACCTTTTACTACAGCAACTGACACAGAAAAAACAGGTAAACTCTTGGGTGAACAAGCTTTATAGTTCATATGGCACCATGTTAAATATTCATCTGAAGTTAAAATATACATGAGCATAAGCTAAAAACAGTGGGATGAATATTTTAACTAATCTCCAAATTAATCACACTTTTCAAAATGAATTTTGAAAATACCATTCATTTCAGGCTTCCATTTTTAGGTTCAAACTGATACAGCACAAAGCTCCACCACAACCAAAGCACTGAAAAGGAAAACAAATAAAACAAAGACAAAAATACCTTTGTGATTCGCTTTACATTATTTTCTGTACCTAAGCCATCGTAGTGCAAACTGAAAACCAGCTAAGAATAGATCCTCATGCAGAGGAGAGAGAAATGGCTTTCTTGCTCTGGTTTGTATTTTAATTCTGATTTTTCATGTTTATTGCAAGCAGTTAAGTGCAAAGATCATGAGTTCACATGTCTGGCTGCATTCAAACTTTTTTGACTTTGAATTCCACTGAGAAGAAAAGGAGCAGACAAAAACATGGATAAATACATGATAATACATGAAACAAAACTTTAAAAAACTAATCATGGTTGCTAAGTAACAAAAACATACTTAACCTTTGCTAACGATTAACAATGCTCAAAATTAACATAAGATGGGAAACAAATAGCGAAGGAATTTGCAGAATTTTTTTTTTGTTTGGGAGTTTTCCACATTGCTTACAGTTTTTGCTCTTCTAAACTTTGTAAGGAGATAAGAGGGAGAAAATTACCCAGACTACTGAACTAAAGAAGACATTGTTCCCCTGTGAAATCTTAGTAAGTGATATTTGTGTTCTGAAGATAATTTTTCCCCTGAATGATACTCACCCTGAAATGAGGTCTGAGCCTGAATATGCCAAGCTCACTTTAGGGTAGGGGACTATTTTTGCAAGGTTTATGTTGCCTACTCATCACTGCAAAGACACTGTGCATAACCTTCACTTTGGCTGTTAAGAGTCAATTGATGATAAGAGTCTTCACAGAATACATTCCCTGTCAGGTCTTTATCATTTTTCTCTCAGCATAGGTGATCACAGATATTGCTTAAACTCTATTATTTCTGCCCTTGAAAATGTCTTATTGCATCTGCTAAAGTCAAACACTGTCTATCTCATCTACGTGTATCTAACTTCATTTATAAAGTCTTCGTCACTACGTTTTGCTAATTTTCTTGTAAACTTCCCACAGAGTAATATATAAAGGATCAAATTAATTTCTCTCTAAGGGTCAAGCTGTTACCTAAGATAATACAGTGAGGTATAAGCATCAAGCCATGAAAAACACATTCCAGATTTTTCTTGGATATCCATGGATAATTCTATCCACAGCTATCGATGCCTCCAGTGCATAAAATCACAGAATATCTCAAGTTGTCAGGGACCCATAAATATCGTCAAATCCAACTCCCTGCTCCTCATAAGAGTACTTAAAACTAAACCATGTGACTAAGAGCATCATCCAGATGCTCCTTGAACTCTGACAGGCTTGGCACTGTGATTACTTCCTTGGGGAGCCTGTTGCAGTGACCAACCACTTTTTCCATGTTACATCCCAAGGAAATCAGAGATTTTACAAGACAATCTGTCTCCTTGCCTATCTGATGAAGCCTAGCTAGATTAGTTTAGAATTATTCTTTATTCACAGCTCCTATAAGTCTGCTATGTATATCTGCCTATCTGAGAATGGGAGAAACAGCAACCTGCAGTTACGAAAATAAAAATTCTCTGACTGTAACATCCTTGATCTCTGCCCATTTCTGCTGTGCGATTCCATTTCTGCTTCTAGTGAGATCTTTTTATTATTGTTTTCTACTCTACTTTCCCTTTCTGTCTTTCATTAGCAGGCAGTACATCCTCACAGGGTACACTGACATCATGTAAAGAGTCGGTGTCTGTTACTATCACACAGCCTTTGTTGGGACTGTCAAGGACAGGGGAGTAGGACAGAGATTTCTTATTATCTCCAGCTTAGAATAGGATGTCACACACCTATTTATAGAAAACAAGACAGCCTGTAAAACTGGTTGTGTATTTTGGGGATGATATGTTTTGTTCTCAGGAAAATACCAATTTATTAAAATTGAAACAATGAAAAGGGGTAGTATTGACTTTTATTAATCCAATTTCTTTTGTAAAAATACAAATTCCAATATGCCTGTTTGAAATCATATTTAGCTTCATAATTTAAGCTAACAAGAGAGATGTTAAAAATAAACCAGTATCTAAAAACTATTTGGGTTCAACTGGAACACTATATTTTGATTGACATAAACAAACTAACAAACACAAATATGATCATCATCGTGCCAAAACCTTTCAAGATGTCAGCTATTTATCCTGAGCTTGGAAAAGAAATTATTTTCATATCACAAACACATTCTTGGGATGAAAAAGCTTACTTCTTGGAAAAGCTGAAAAAAAAGTTAGTCAGTACTTTTTCTCAAGAATAAGCCAAAAGACAGACTAAAATAAGAATGCCAGACAGATCACTAATACCTTTACAATTTAAGTGTTTATTGGTTCCAAATTCAAAAGCTCATACCTGATTTAAACTATGCATGAACTAAGATACTAAAGATTAATTTCCCTGCTGATCTTCTGAAGACCCTTGGTGAGCTAGATTGGAGGATATGTTATGTCTCGGAGGCTCAGATTTGAAAACCAGTTTTCATGAATCTGTTCAATAGGGATAAAGTTTATTTTGTTTATTTGTGACAGCTCTAAGTTAGAGACCTATGCCTTAGCTGATGTTGTGCTCTGTTTCTAACTGAGGGTTAAAAAGAGCACCTCCTGTTTATCAGGCTGACACTGAAGGTGTATCTTAGAATAAATTGAGTTGCCCAGTTTGTATATTTACCCATGTAGATGGTTAAGGCAACCTAGGATATTTAGATTAGACTTAGAGGTCAAAGCTTTGGGCACCTAAGTAAAAATAGATGATTTCTCAAGCTTGTTTGTTTTATTTTGAGAACATAGATGACCCAGCTGATGATGTCATATCTCAGATTGTCATGATGGTTCTATCTGTCTCTCCTTCATGTACATGCTCTACCTGTGGTACTGGCTAAACACAGCTGTGTATACTACTTATTAATCTCACAAGAAATTATTAGATCTTCATGTAGCTTTACATATGATTAATCACAAATGCAAGAGTTTTATTATAACATCCAAGGTACTGAAATGCTTCCAACGTGATCAAACTGAAATTGCTCCGGGACTATGTACGCTATAATAGCTTTGAAGCTATTGTTTTGCTTCATAATATTGCACTTTTTAAAAGCATTAAACATCAAATTGATTTTAAATGTCAAGATTTGAAACAAAGAACAGAGTTACAACATAGATTCATTTTACATAACTATTTTTTGAGTTTTTGAATTTCAGATAAAAACTGAACTAGCTAAATACACTCTCCATACTGATATTTAGAGTTAAGAACTTATATGAAATGAGATAAAATAATAGCCATATTTTGCTTGTGTTAATAAGGTAAACAGAAGAATCAAAGCTGACAGAATTAGGTAACAGACTCTGCTACAAACAACAAAAATATTTTTAATGGGTTTTCCTTTTACTGTGAAAATTTATACAGAACTATCGAATGCACTGAATGTCCAGAGGAAGCACGATGCATCAGTCTCTAAATGCTCCAGACATGAAACTTTTTACATTTGCAAACTATAAGGAGACACAACTGAAGAGAAATTTCAAATGGGTAAAAACTCATGCAAAATAAGTCACCAGGCTGGAAGGTATCCTGCAAAAATTTTCTGTAGAAAATTATCAGGGCCATGGCTGAGATACCTAGCTTTGTGCTATCAAAAGATAGCAACTGCTTTAAATTAATTTATATTTTCAAGGGGCATTCACTCTTAACATCGAAAGGGACTAGAGATTTAGGTTTTCAAACAAGCTCCTTCTTTCCCCTTGCAGCATCTTCACAGGAGGGGGAATTCCTTGCTCTGGAACAATTCAAAGCCTAGTTCTCGATTTATGCTCACAATTTGAATGGTCTCCTATGGCACTCTGTAAGGGAAAATCACTCATATTCTTATGAAGAGTTTATTTTTCAGTATTCTGTTTGAAATTTTACATCAGCTACCTATGTTACTCATAAAAAGATGAATTTGTTTTCCAGAACCATTGCCAGAACTCCAAGCATTACACAAAAGCAAGGAAAGCCTCTTAGAAAGCAGCAGAAAAGGTTTATTAATACTGTCCTGAGGAAATATGGCCTTTAAGTCAAAATGCTGGGACAGAGTGGACCGAGCACCTCATGCACACTGGGAAATATGTGTTCACAGACCTGACAAAGAAAAGACACTGAGCAAAACTTTCATGCTTGACAGAAAATATACAGCACTTTAATTACAGAAGTTTAACTCTTTTGTCACAGAAGACTTAATCAGCCTCCTACTTTGCTACGGTCAGTATTCCAGATCAAATTCTTCTCTCTGTATAAAGATTCACCCGTGTGTCAATACAAAGAAAAACTCCCATGTGACCAGATGTCTCCTCAAAAGTTTTATTTCATTCCTAAAGCATCATGGTTACTGGACAGCTCAGAGGCCAAAGAGGGATAGACAGTCTGATTTAATCATCTGCCTGTCAGAATAGAAAATGAGTTCTCAGTTCTATTGCCATTAGCATTTCAAAGAGAGTGTGACAGGCATGTGTAGTTTTAAAAAATAACAATTCTGTTTCTTCCAAGATGCAGAATCCAGCTGTTTGAAACTAGCAGCAAAAGAAAAGCAGAGTGCATTGCATATAATCCAGATGAGCTGACACTCCTGATCTCCACTTAAAGGCTGGATATGACAAAAATGTTTGAAATTCTATTTGACTTTCAAGCTCTTCATTATTTCAGCAACAGTAACACTTCAAGAGAATCTGATAAAGCAGTAACAAAACCACAGAGGTTAATTATGAGATACAAAAAAAGCCACCCCTTCAGGACAGTGTTTCAAATGGCCATAACGCATAATCCAGTACTTAAGATCAAATGATCCAAAGTGAGCTGCTACTGAATCTAAAATTCACCAGGTACTTTTATTTTGGCTCAAAAAGTTCTCTTGCCTTTGGCACCTGACCTTAGTCTCATGAGGACACCTCACCACTGGCAGCATCAAGTCCTACAAGGGCACAGCTGTTATCTCTCAGACTCCCAGCAATGAAGAGGTAGCAGTGATTCATACACCTGGATCCTGCCAAGCACTACAATCCAGGGGAGCAAGATCAGGATTTAATTCCCTCCCTAATTTGATGAGATTCAAAGCCATATCACCCACAAGAATCCTGCAACCACCAGGCTACAAAACACTACCAAGTGGATGGAAGGCTCCTATGAGCAGACCCAGTTCATGCTTTTGACAAGGAGAAAGAGGAATTCAGATACTGCCTGTGCTCATTCCTCTGTCGATTAGTTCCGAGCATCCCCCTTGCAAAGGGGGTTTCTGTAGACTATTATAAGACAGCTGGATGCCTCAAGTCACTCATCATTGAATCACCTTTATAAGGGATTTTTTTCCCTGACTACATTACAAGGAGCGTGGTGGCCCTAGTTTGACCTTCCACATTATCCTAATAGGGTTAGTGACTAATTTTGCAGCACTGCAGTATTTGATTTGTCAGGCTTTAAATGGCTTCCTTTCAACTTTACTGCACAAGGCCCTC
This sequence comes from Streptopelia decaocto, assembly GCF_964273445.1. NCBI lineage: Eukaryota > Metazoa > Chordata > Aves > Columbiformes > Columbidae > Streptopelia > Streptopelia decaocto. The sequence goes on from NC_138663.1 coordinate 24,374,584, forward strand.
AAGAGATTCCTGTAGAGTGGAGATAAAAATGTATCCCTTGTGGCTATATGGAAGTTTAGATTTTTTTTTGTGTGTGTAAATATGTCCTGTGGCTTTATGAACGCCTCCACAGGACACAATTTTTGTGAATTACCCTGCATCAAAATCAAAAGGGATTCCATATTTTGAAAGTCTCATTTCCAACCTGAATGCATGAAAAACGAGTTCTTCATTGACTGAAAGGCTACTTAAAATGGTATCTAAGCTTGTTGTTTACTTCTTTAGTTGCCATATTATTAAGTACTAATTATCCTGTGTCATATCTGTTGATGCTTGGTGGGTACCCTAATTTTTATGCACATTTATGGATTTTTTCATCTTGGGAGGGGGGTTGTTCACATTATTACACAGATCAACACTTTTACAAAAAATTTTCTTGCACAGATTAAGCACAATTATTACAGGTTTAGAAACAAAATGCCTCTGTACTGCTGGTATTTTCAGAAATTGGATACAGATCAAATTCCTGGCAAATAATTCCAGGCAACACACTTGTGTTCCATTAATTTTCTGTCATTGCAGTATACAATCTCCAATGTTCACTAAGGCTGACATCTATTTTTTTCATGTTGATGAGAGTTTTGCCTCACATCAACACAGAAGACAACTGACAGCAAGACTGGCCAGCTTTCTACTAATCTCCCCTTCTTGCTCAGAGTAGCTCACTGCATTACTGTTATCTTGTCAATTTTCTATCAAGAATTTTTGTCCTCATTCATACCAAAAAGGTCAATGGAGTGCATTATTTGCACAGGAGAGTGGAGTATTATCCTAAGTCCTCAGTGAGTATTTAGAAGTTACTACCCAAAACACAAAGTGAGTATTTAGGAGCTGCTATTCAAAACACTACTGGAAGTTTGCATGTTTGGATTTTATAGCATGTGTTTTGGTGTCATGGTCAGAGTGAAAGGTACGAGCTCCATGGCCATGCTGTTAATGCTGTGACAGAAGCATTGTAGGAACATCAGGTTAGCCTAGGTACACCTATACCTGTTTGACATCAAAAGCAAAGGAGTCATAAAGGCAGAAAATTAAGCCCATGACTTAGGCAGGAAAACAAAGTAGTTTGCATGTATCAGAGCTGCTACTTCAGATGTGTATAACATCTTCCACTGTACAGATACAGCCAAAGAGCAAGACTGAGTGCAACATCTTCCTGGACGGAGAGCACACCACATCGCATGTAACTTCTGTTGGATCACACAAAAAGCTGTTTGCAAGCACTTCAGTTCTTTCTGTTAATTCAACCCTGATTAACCTGAGAAGAGCTGGCGTTTATTCCTGGTTCTGTAATGTGACTTTGGGGAAATCAGCTCTGCTTTCCTGGGTCTCTGTTTCCCTTCCTGTGAAACAGAATAATAGGAGTTATCTTAAGCATTCCAAGACGTTAGAGGGGAAGGAAGTACAGAAAGTAAAGCACTGTTATTATCTCACCTTATCTACACTATATCTCTTCCTCCAAACAGCATTTTATTCTAAACAAAAGAAATTCATCAGAAGTTCAGCATTATCCTTGGCCCGTCATGTTTCTATGGTTACAGAGCCTGTGTTTTTCATCTGTAGAAACTAGTAAGAATTTTCCCATTTTAAAAGACTGCTGTGCCCTGTCTCTCTGACCCTCCCTTATCAAGGACTAGTTATTCTCATTTTGCCAGCCTCATCAAGCGCTGCACTGAAAGCACCTCCGAATCAGACTGCAGGACAAAGCATTTAAATATGAAGTTAGTATTATTTGCAATAACACTCCAGAATGCTATCACAAAAAAAAAAAAAAAAAAAAAAAAAAGAAAACCACAGAAATGTAGGAAGGGATGTTAGACTTTATCCCAGAAAGCTTATTCAGTCTCTGTTTTTCAGCAGACTGGACAAGCCTTTGTGCATAACTCCTGTCAGAGACAAGCCACCAACCTTCATCCCAGATCCAGTCCACCTTGGATATTTTCTCATGCCATTTGATTTTCTATATGAAGTGCAATAATATGTATATACAAGCATATATATATTTATATCTATGTATTCACAGATTCAGTACATAAGCAATACATGTAAACACATACACACAAGCCCCTCTACTGCATGAACCATGGCGAGGTAGTACAGATCCCTTTTCTCAGCCCCAAACATTCCTTTCTACTATAATAAGCCATGCTTCTCCATTAAACTTAAGCTTCCCTTAAGTACAAGCTTGTAATTTCCTTAACATCCTGGAAAAATACTACTTCTTTTTTCTTCCCTACTCTGTGAAGAAAAGCAACTTTCTCTTCTCAGAAAAGCAGGAAAGCCCATCCCTTCTCACAGTAATGTCAGAATTTGGCTGCTGCTCCCTCTTTGTTGCTCACACCAGCCGATGGATTCCCAATTTGCATTCCTTTCCTTCAGACATCTGCAGGGTTTTATCTGTTGCTGTAACATTCATGCAAATTGCCACATAAAAAGTTAGTTTGGTGCAGTGATCTACCATGACTCTTCACAGCATGCTTAATGGAGGGTTTTGTGATAACATAGAGAATAACCTGAACCAGAACTGTGCAAGATGTTCAGTGTGCTCTTGAAAGACTGATACTGATGATGGAGGGTGTATTCATCTCTCTCTCATTTGAGGGGAAAACACAAAAGCTCCCCGTAGGCCAATTACAAACACTGAGCCCCAGCTCACAGGTTTTGCTGCAAGTTTGTTCATCTGAAGTTGGCTGCATGTAAGCTTTGCTTCTGCAACTGCATCCCTCTAACAGAAATCTCTGCAGGTGCTTTTTCCAGTATTTTCTTTTTCCAGAATTTTTTGGGAGCTTCCATCCTCTTGTAAAGAGCCTTTTACCAAAATTCTATTTCCCTTATCACTTCCAGTCTTATTCCTTAATTTTTGCTGGACTACAGCTAACTCCACAGGGAACAACCAGGGCTTAAGGAACTTGCCTGAAAGCAGAAGCCTAGGAAAAAGTATAAAGCGGAATAAGCAAGTATCATCCCAAACAACATTAGAGGAAATGGAGATTTACCCTAGTTCACTAAAGGCATCTTCTCAATGTTTAATAACTCTTACTGTACTTTTTTTCCATGAACCAACACGGGCTTACCTTGAACCCATGTTGAACTTCCACAGCATCCCTGTGCACTGAGTTCTGGTCTAACTAGGCATGGAGCGAAGCACCTCTTCCTTTTGTTTGGCTTTGTACACATCTCTATCAGGGAATTCCAAAGTGTATTTTTTGGACTATATCTTCAGTGCCAGTTTGTGTGAATTCACAGTGAAACAAAGAGGAGTAGTAAATCAATAGCCAGGGGGCTGTTACAAATGACGGTCTGCCAGGACAGAACTTGCTGGATAGGGACTTTTAGGGGGAAAGAAAAGGACTCTACAAAGTCTTTCTAATCATCTCTACAAACTTTCCAAGATGGGGAAAGATCTATTTTGTGGTGCTCCAAAGTTCCATCAGAATTTTTATTACTCCCTTCTACATAGCTGTGAAGGACAACCAATCACTTTAATTTTTTTCACAAAAATGCAGCCACACAAAATTTATAATATTAATAGAACTTCAGAAATCAGTATTTGCCAAAACTGAAACAGCACTCAGCTTCACTGGTATAATTATAATAATAATTAATAATTAATAATAATAATTTTGTTCTGCATTTTTTCCCTCTTTTCAATGTCTTTTTTGTTAAACTGTCTGTAGATTAAAGCTAAAATATATCTATCAATTTTACATTGTAAGAACTGAAATATAGCTATTTCTATAGAATCCAAATAAGCTGCAACGTCAAGACCAAAGTGTATTTAATGGGTTATTTTTTAATCATTTGGAGTCTTTGAGGAAAGATGTAATTTTCCAGAAAGTTCTGAGAAAAGATCAGTGAATCCCATTTTCAGCTGATTTGTGTAAATCAACAGAGAAAGGCTACCCTCTGATGACATCCATTGATACCAGCTGTAATTGGGGGCCATAGCTTTAGCTCTGGTTATGGTTAAGATTTATTTTTATAGCTTATCAAAAGCTTAAATGCAGTTTTAATTAAAAACAAAACGTAGTTTGATGATGAAGAGGTTGCCAATTCCTCCTTAATTATTACATTCACCAAATACCAGAGCTAGCTTATCAGCCTTTTGAATTTTCTAAGTGGAAAGAAGGAAAGGAAATAGATAAGATGTCAATTACAGCAAACTGCAATTAAGATTATTGGCAGATGAAGACCTTCAGGGAACAGAAGTCCCACATAGCAGTAAGCTTGATAATAAGATGGTCCAACCTTGTACTAAAGAAGTGAATGAGTCATGTTATACAATATAAATTAATCATTTAAGAGAAAAGTTTAAAAGGAAAATAAGATAGAAAAACACACAGAGAAAATCCTCTTAGCTTTTATTGTCTTCTAAGGGACAAAGACATTTCTCACCTCATCACAGGTTTCTTGACAACATGCAGAGCAGGGAAACCAGGAGCTCCTGGCACACACCAGCCATGTTCCAGCTTCATACAGAGTGAGACCCAGGTGTGCTCCTGGCTGAATAACATCCAGCAAGGGAGCCTGCGGATGCTGTCCCCGAGGAAAGTCACTGCTGCCCAGCTCAGCTGGGGGAGGATCTGCTGGGCAGCCTCGAGAGCTGGTTGATGGGATCTCTGTGTCAGGACTCACTGCAACACACCCCAACAGGAAGGCCCAGATGCTGTTTTCCTTCTGTCATTAAACCACAGCAAAAGCAGCCATCTGACCTCCTGTGTAGATTATCATAACAAAAGAGACACTTGAGGACTGATATTGAAGATTATATCAGAAAGTAGGGAGTCTTCCTGGATTACTACCTCTGTGGCAAATTATTGTAATTCAAAAATTACTGTGGTGAGAGAAAAACCCCTACCCTCTGATACTGAAGACAATGTCAGTTGTTTAAAAACAGCAGCAATCTTTCCACCAGCCATCAGCCTTGTGCAGCAGCACTTGTGACAAGTGAGAAGCATGAAAACAAGATTGTTTCAGTTCATATTTCCTCCCACCATGTCTCTCTCAAACAATAATAAGGCTGGGGAGAAAGGAAATTATTGGAGTCTTAACAGCTGTAATAAAACATTCACACCAACAAATGCTGTGAGGTTAAACTAGATGAGATAACTCAGTGTTGCAAACAGCATTTCTCTCCTTAGCTGTATAACCACCACCATGGCTTTACAGTGAGACATGCTGTGCTGCCTTTGCATTTCTTAGTCTGAAAGGGATGCACAAAAGGGAGCTCTACCCATTTTCCTCCCTATTAGCACTGCCTAAGGAGTTGTATAACTCAGAAATGCTCATATGACAACCACATCCTCCCTTCTCAGCTTGGAGGTCCACGAAGCTGTGCTGTAATACCTTTTTGTTCACTGGAGTCTCTTAAATCAAAATTATCTGTTCTTGCCAGTATTCAGAGTCCCATCTGCTTACTCAGGGGACAGGAGGAAATTGTCATTCCTTTACTCAGCAATAAAGCACCAACACATTTCAGAGAACATCAGTGGGGTTTTAGTGTGACTTTTGCATTATCCTATTACATGTTAGCTAAGTTCCCAACAGTAAAACAAATTCTGCCCTCCATTTTTCTACTGACAATACTGTGGTGGCAAGGACCATACAAGCAAATAACTTTTATAGACAGCCTGATAGATCATATAGATAAACTAGAAAAGTTATAAAATTACACTGTCTAGTGCATCAGTAAAATTCATCACTGAATTCAACTAGCAGAAAAAAATATTTTTAGTTAAACCTATACTGGAAAGAATAGACATCAAGTTCCTTAACTAAGACGGACTGGGCATAGAAACTACTGTTTTGGTTCACAGAGGCAAGACATTGCCATCGTGTTATTTCTTCAGTGATTACTTGAAATAATAGGGAGTTTAGCACACTGTTCATAGAAAGAATCAGAAAACTTGGCAATTATTTCTAATAGTCATCAAACATGACAGCTGCTTTTTGCATACCTGATACATTGTGACTTCCAGCATCCACCCCAGATAACGGGGCTGTGCAGGTGACATCTGCATCCCCGTGACTGGTCTTGGGCCACAAGTGTAACGGGAGCCGTGGTGCCTTATCAGTAGGTGACATGTTGTAGTTTCATAACCTGCTGAAAAATGCCAGTTCACCAGGCACAGAGGGAGACAACAGCCTTCTTCATCCGGCCTCATGCTGGTGATCTGTTACATTAATACAGCGTAAGAGTGACAGGTTCACTTAAATAGTCTCAGAATTAACCAGAATGGCAATGGCTGGAATTATATACTATACATGTGGGTTTTTTTTAAATAAGCCTAACTTTGGAAATAAACTATGCACAATTAAGTGAAAGAAAATGCAGGTTTCCCCCCGTAATCCTTAAATTATACTATCTGAGGGACAGGATGGATTTCCGTTTAGAAAATAAAAAATCATTGTGGCAAGAAAGACTTTCTGTTTAACCAGTGACACAGCACGGGAAGGTATTGTAGTGGATTTTCCTTCATTTGAAATCTTTACATGAAAATTATCTTTCCAAGAGACACACTGTAGCTTAAATGAAAAATAATGGATTCAGTGCAAAAATTACTGGCTCTACTAAGTTGAGTAGTCAGTTTACTTGATCACCGAGTCTCTCTACAGTTGAAAATATGTAACTTGCTGAATAAAGTTTACCAAGCTTAGTTAAGTTAGTGATGCTTGTAGATTACAGACAAAGGTGTTGCAAATTATCAAGACAAATTATTTCACTAATGGCCAATCCTACATTGTAAGTACTCTGATACTTCAGCCCTGATTTTGTCTTTCATTAACTAATAACCTAACATTGGACTTAGGAAAGAAAAGCTGTTTATTTTGGTAAAAGCAAAGTGGGTAAAGTGATGCAGGCAATAGAAAAGGGCTTAGTGGTAATATTTAAAGATTTTACTCATTTTAGTTCTGATCAAAAGGAAGTTTTAAAGTCCTAAATTGCATCATGCTTCCAGTTATTTTTCATATAACTCCTATTGTGCATAACATTAGTAGAAATCTGCCTGTAAAATAATAAAGTAGTTGAAAGTTGCTCCTTAAGTTTTCCTAGAATTTTGCATTCAGCCACAAGTCAGGGAGTCGCTAGAGTAGAGCACTTACAGAACCAAACTTAGATTTATATTAACCAACTAATTTATACCCCTGTCTAGGGATTTGCATAACCCTCTGGAACATTCTGCTGTCTTCTCTTGGTAAGTAAGACACCTAGACTACTGACTTCTAATTTAAGTCCCCAAATTGAGCTTTTGTGTCCCCACCATGTTGAGAAGACAAACAAACAAAAAAATAAAACAAAACAACAACAAAAACAACCCAACAACAAACCACAAAACAAACGAAACCCCCCCCATAAAACTATCCAAAAGAGATTTGGGAAGGAAAGGAAGGGAAGAAGATCAAAGAAGTTTTAAGGTAAACTGGGAAAGATTTTCTGCAGTGTATTAGAAAAGCTTGATCCAGTTTTGTACTTAATCTCAGAGTGGAAATACAAACAAATTTTGAAGAGACAATAGGTATGTTTGAATGGAGCTACAGAGGTTTTGATTGCAAAAGTCCTTTTAAAGGTATATCTATGCAATTAATTATTTAACAATCTAACAAAATCTCAGAACTCAAACTAAAATGCTGATAGCCTCTCCAAAGTTAATATTGAACATAGCATTTATATATATTCATTTCTGGTATTGAATACAGATTTCAACTTCAGTCCTTTTCTTCCACTTTCTATCAAAAGAGAGAAAATATTATGCAATTTACACATAATACTTGTCCCAGGCTAGACAAGTTTTGAAAAGTTTTTAAAAGAAATTATTATGCTAAAGTATTTCTGTTTATTTTTTTTCATTTTTTTGAGCTTTGTTTTGAATTTTCTGAAAATAGCAACCCATCATGAGTTAAATTTATTTAAATTACTACAATTCATCATTAAGTTTATATCTTTCTATTATATGATAAATATCTTCTTGGAAGTGATTATTAGCAAAGTGGCAGCCTACAAGGTCAAAATTGGGAGCTAGTCATTACACTAAGAATAGCTCAAAGTCATATTTTGCCTGTAATGGGTACTATTTGATGATATAAACACTATTATGAACTGGCAACCCAGTCACACCTGTTTAGCTCCTTTGCTTGCTCTAAAGAAATCCAGAGCAAGCACATGCACCTGTCTACATATTCCTCTCCAAAACAGGATGTACATTGTCCTCCCAGTGAGATGGGACAGTGCAGATAGCGGGCAGCACAAAAGCTGTAGGCACAGCACTTGAGCCTTTCTATTCCAACCCTCCGTTTCTCCCCAAAATGTATCCTTTTTCTTTGTCACCAGCTACCACCCCTGAAACCTCCTTCTTCAGGGAGTTCATTCTTCCTTCAGTCCCTCAGGACACATTTCAGTGGCTGAGAACTAGACAGCATCTAAACCATTCTTATATCTCCTCCTTTCTGATGGAAGAAAAGAGGGAGAAAATCCCACTTACAGTACTGTGCCTTTTTATTAGTCCTTGCTGATCCGCTTTGTGATCCGATTGACCAGATTTTCTATGAAGAAGTAGTGTTCCCTCCTTTGTATCAGTCCAATTAAACCTTCCGACCTCTCTGAGGCAGGATGACCAGCCTCTCCCTAGCTGGGGAGGTGAAAACCAGAAACTGTGCCTGGCCACCTCCCACCTGTGTTTACCCCACATGCGAGGGCAGACCATGGGGCTGGCAGCCTCCCACAAGCGCTTTGTCTGCAACAACTGTGGTGCCCAAACAGCTCCTGAGATTTACGCTGAGAGCATGTGCTGCCCTGGAATTTGACCAATATATTTTGCAGGGCTATCACAACTTTAGAACAGACATGGCTCACAGTTGTGATGGTAGAAAGCCAGTTATCACACTAATAAATGCAAAATAGAGGAAGCTTCTAGTGCTGCTGTTGAAATGCTCTCCTCTATAAAGTAAGTATACTACATCCACATCCTTATCTTAATGGATCTCAGATAGAACTGAATGCCTCTTGGTCTCTTTTTATCCCTCTCTCTTCGTACTCATGCTTTATTCTTTAGTCATGCTTGTCAGATCCATGTTAAGCAGATAGTCACAGTTTACAGATTACAACCTAGCCCTTTTTTCTTTTTTTTTTTTTCTCCCCCAGAATACAATGACACCCTAGCTGGCCTATCTTGTGTATATAGTTGTAAAACACAGCTTTACCGTTTTATGCATAGCTGAAATCAGTTGTCACGCATCTGCAATTAAACCGTGTTTGTAAAATTCTGTTACCTCAAACACAAATATAAAAAAAAAAAAAATTAAAAGAATAGTTATGCAAAATGTAATAAAACATGCTAGAATCCATTTGTTTATATCTCAGCTATAATGAAAGCACATAGCAGAGGTTATCCTGAAAAAATGGATAAACTTATTTATGTTATAGCAATTTTTAAGGTAGTCATTATTAATAATATTGAAATCTGGTTATAATAAATACTTTAGGTGTATATTAATAATAGTTACTAATAACCATTACGTAAAAGATTTTGTTTTCTGTGGATATATTTATACATTCATTTATGATCACTGGGTTTAAATAATTTCATTGTAATTGTATGTTCACCCTTCATGAAACCTTGTCTTTTTTTCTTACCATTTATTTATGCTATATATCATTTATATCATTTATGACAAACTTTTCCCCTACATTTTTCAACCACTTCTCTGGACCATTCAAATCTTTTTCATTTTAATTCCTCTAGGTCAGGCATTGAAAGACCTGATTCAGAGAAACCAAAATTAGGTTAAATATAATCAACTGACCTTAAGGAGGCCATCCCATTCACTTTAAAAGTATTCCCATCTAGCTCCTGTTTGAATCTTCATATTTCTGAAAACCACTCACCAGTCTGAAAATGGGAAGGCACAGAGAGGAGCAATACAGAGAACGGAGAGATTTGCAAAAGCTCAGGGCAGTCAGCAACCCTCTTGTGCAAATGCAGCTGTAGGTCCCAGAGGAAAGCAGCCTTCATGCCTGGCAGGGCTGGTGCGACCTGCTGCTGCTGGGAAGCATCCGTCCAACATTCCAACAGGTCACATCAGCTTCAGCCACCCTCAGCACCACAGGAGAAGCAGGGTGTAACTCAATCACTTCTTTACCCTTAGTGAATACAGCTGGGAGTGTTGCTTTTCTTTGTGTTTTCCTTCTGACATTTAGCACTAAGGATTTCTGTTTGGCCTTCAGCTTCTGTCATCCCTTTTCAGCAAACCCATCCTCTTCTCACTATTTTAATTTTAATTTTGAATTTTGAATTTTAGTATTGAAACAGAAACCACACTTAGCAATTCCTCCATGGGTTCTCCTTTCAAGTAAGATTTGCAAAGCCCTGTCCTTGACAGCAAGTTCTTTCCTCGCTTCAACAAAGCCTCTACTGACCAGGGCTGCTTACCTGTGCAGCAGCACTGTCCTGACAGGAACCAGGGACATGTGGAAAGATTCAAAGTTTAGCACTAGGACTTGCATGAATAGTCAGCTTAACTGTCTATCCCAAACTCTCACTGCCATAATTAGAAAAAGTTTCCAAATATTGTAATGAAAAAGAAATGTATATGGCTTTCTGGGAAACGTCTAGCAATCTCACTTCATGTATTATCATTTCCTTCTTACACTTTTCAGTGTTGTTTCTGCTTGTAACAGATGGCTAGTTTATATCTTTTGCCCTTTGAGCAAGATTTTTTGTTGTTATTGTTTGATTAAATAACTGGCTTTCAACAGTATTTTTAATTTAACTGATGTACTTTTTGAAAAATGGGTGAAACTTAAAAAGGTTTGAAGAAAAGTGTCTGGCCACAGACACATGTATTTAAAATGAGGAACATGTACAAGGATTTGGGTAGAAAGTTCAGAACAATGGACTGAAAAAAGCTACTGTTTATAAATGGCTATTTACATAATTTGCCATTTCTATTATCTGCAACATTCTGCACAACAAAATCACTCTGAGTAGATGAAATTTAAATGTCACTATATGAACTAATCTTAGCCAAAGCATAAGAAATTTAAAATAGCTCATAGTTAAAGCATCTTGTATGACACACTTAGAAGATGAAGTAATCTTTTCAGCAGGACAAGGCTGGTGGCTCAGCCCTGATCTTTGCTCAGCTGGTAATTTGGCCATCCTCCTGTGTTTTGAAGGTGAGAGGTATCATTCTTAGAAGGTGGTTCACCAGCCTGCCAAAGTAACACACTTATCACACGGGAACCAACCGGCAGGTCACCTTATGCTTCAGTTTGAACTATTGAACAAAGAGGTTGTTCTCCTTTAACCAAACAATAATTGATATTGTCACATCTGGGGCAACTAACCAACAATGAAAAAACATTGAGTGTTATGAGCTCAGTCCTTGCAAGTCTTCTGGCCCTGACTCAGCAAAGAAATTAAAGCTATGCTAAGTGGGAAGCATGTGATTAGTCCCACTGAAATTAAAAGTATCTTGTGCTCTTTAAAAAAAGCATCTGCTTACAGTCTCTGATGGATTAAGGCAAGAATGAGCACAAGTTTGTGGGAGTCATCCTGTGTTTTGGTCTGTTGATAACAAGGTGGGTCCCAACATGCTTTCTGAGTGAACTCACACAGTATCTGTACCACTAACAACAGTATTTGGGGAGCCAGCATGGGCAAAGAAACATGAAAAAGGTATGTGCTCTCACCAGCCATCAGCAGCCTTTGCAGCGGAAGTGATTTTTAATGAATCATGGTGTGGAGCCCTCTCATGAATAAACCACTACCCCTCATCTATGGGGGTTGTGTGGGTCAAAAAGAAATAAGATGGTGTTGGATGGTCCTTCCCGTCTTATCAATGCATTTCTTGTAGCTGTCAAGGGCAGTCCACTGCATCAGCTGATGTCTGTGGTACAGCCTGTGCAACCTCCAAGATATGCTCTTCCTGTCTTCATCTCCAGTATCATTACTGTCATGAAGACACTGTGAATCTTTGCTCCTGCATCACACCAGAGATGTGCACTTGCTTACCAGTCCTTTGGACTTCTACAGGTAATAAAGTCCCTTTCTTACGTCCACTGTGGCCTTAATGGCCAAAGAACTCAAGAGGAAGACCTGGCTCTTGGGCTAAAGCATCTGCTTGTGGACACTCAACACTCATTGCAGAAGCACATGGACCGTAGGAGGTCCAAGCACACTCTTCTTCTCAAAGATCTCATGCAAATGAGCATAGCATGGGCAGTTATGTTCAGTTGCAGCCAAGAACCACACCTGTATGCATGTGTCCCTCATCTTTTTAATTCTGGATCCACACTGCAACTTAGTTTGTACAAAACGAGCTCAGTCCAGGTGACCCCTTGCAGCTTCACACTAGGACAGGGGAAGTGAACAAAAGAGAGAGAGAGGGGCTTTCTAATCCCGAAATCCACCAACAGAAACACCACTTTTGCAGATGGTGATCACGGTTCTTTTTTCCTCTTATACAGCTCTTTGAATGTGTACATGTTGTGCCACCCCATACACTTATTTTTATAATGGGATCCAGATACCACTCAATGATAATGACAAAATCATGGAGATAAATAATGAGTTTACAAAGTCTGCTGATGACACCAAGGTAGCATAGACAACTGCCACTGTAAAGAGGTGCAGATACCTTTTGGTCCCAGGTGACAGGATGAAAAATGGCAGCAGAAATTCCTTGTAGATATCCTAAGAGAGGTGCACGAAAATAAACACTCCTAACTTTATTTATAAAAAATTATGAGCCTTGAAACAATATTTCCAGGCAACAAACTTTGGTATAATACTAGATAGCTTTATGAAAAGCAGGATTTACCAGTCTTTAGAGGACAACTTCCCCAGAGAGGAATAAATTCATTTGTTATTATATTTGGCCTAATGAGTACTTTGTAAAATAATTTGTGATAAGAGTATTACAATTATGCTTTACTAGTTTTTTATTTAGATTTATATTGTGAGATAAAACTAATGCAAATTGTTTTATTGGATTGTTTCCTGCACTTTATCAATTCCTTGTCAGGTTGCTTGTAAAGACTACAGAAAAATCCTGAGGGTACCATAATTATGTTTCATAACACAGTAATTATACATGCATAACTTTAAAAAGAATAAATCTTCAGGGATCTCTTCCTTTTATAAACTGTGGTATTATCACAATAATCAACAGCCATCTAGAAATTTAAATAATTAAACTTTTTCTACTAATCATGTCACCATGATTTCTTAGTACATATTTTTATACACACACGTGCAAAGCTTTCCGAGAAAGCCTGCTTAAAAATGGTTAATATTCTTGACTAAAATGACAGAATTAAAATTAACCTTTCCTTTTAAATAATAACTCTTTTAGATACTAACTTTTAAATAATTTTTTCTTTTTTAGATATTAACTCAGGACTGTAGCAGGTACTAGGTCAGTAAAAATGAAATGAGTTTTGCCTTTCTACCACTGCGTTACAGGACTTGGTGACCTCCAGAGCCCCTGATAACCTGAGCTACTCAAAGGCTCTGTGGTCATTGCCTGAGAGTGAACCTGTGGCTACCCATAACCATCAGAACTTGCTGCCCTGCCTGTATCCCCCTCAGGGGTTGTATACAATCTTTGGTGAAGGAAAAAAAAATGGCTGACATTTTCAGTTTTCATCCTTTATGAGGAAGTGAAGACCCTCTGTCTAATCTCAGCATTAAAACCGGAGTCCGATACAGGTCCAAGTCTTAAATCAGTCTAAGTCCATTTATTTTGACTGTCTTTTACAGTAGCAGGAGTGCAAAACAAATCATGCCCTCTGTTTTTTATCAGCATGCCTACAGCCCAAGTCAAGTGACACAGATAAGCCAGCACAAAGTGGGTCAGCATCTTAAGGAAACTGCTAAGTTACTTCCATACCCTGCTCCTAAGCTGGAAACTGAACATTTCAAGGCTGAGATGAATAAAACCAGGAATGGTGAGCATCGTCAGGGTTCTGGTAGAGAAGAGGAGGATCTCTGAATAATGCATGCTGTCTGGTCTCTGTGCCTTTTCAAGTCCTGCAATAGAAATTTTTCATACTGCTACCTGTTACAGAAAGGAATGGTAAAAATCAGTGGAAGAGGAATTATAGCCTTCCTTGGACTTCAGTTTTTTTCCATTAAATTGAACTACTCCACAAAACTGAAACAATAATGTTATTAGCCAGTTAAGTGATCAGAGGCTATAGTTATGTAATCATGTTTATAAGTCTTTAGCATAACAAAACTCAGTCAACACAGAGTTTGTTCTGCTTAACATAAACTCTATTATGAAACACTTTACTATGTATTGATTCATTTGACCTCCTTCACCAGCAGATAAAACTAATACCAGAGGCAATGTAGGCCCACTGATGAATGGGGTGGGTGCCCTGGTGGCAGAAGATACAGAGAAGGCAGAATTACTGAATGCCTTCTTTGTCTCTGTCTACTCTACCGAAGGCTGTCTTGGGGAGCCCTGTACCCCTGAGACCCCGGATGAAGCCAGGTCAATGGAGGAGTTTGCTTTAGTTGATGAGGACTGGGTTAGGGAGCAATTAAATAGTCTGGACATCCATAAATCCATGGGTCCAGATGGGATGCATCCGCGGGTGCTGAGGGAGCTGGCTGAAGTCATTGCTGGGCCGCTCTCCATCATCTTTGCCAAGTCTTGAGAAACGGGAGAGGTGCCCGAGGATTGGAGGAAAGCAAATGTCACTCCAGTCTTCAAAAAGGGCAAGAAGGAGGACCCGGGTAATTATAGACCGGTCAGCCTCACCTCTGTCCCTGGGAAAGTAATGGAACAGCTTGTCCTTGGTGCCATCTCAAGGCATATCAAGGATAAGAGGGTTATTAGGGGCAGTCAGCATGGCTTTACCAAGGGTAAGTCATGCTTGACCAACCTCATAGCCTTTTATGAGAATGTAACAAGGTGGATGGATGATGGCAGAGCGGTGGATGTGGTCTACCTTGACTTCAGTAAAGCCTTTGACACAGTCTCCCACAGCATCCTCACAGCTAAGTTGAGGAGGTGTGGTCTAGACAATAGAGTAGTGAGCTGGGTTGCAAACTGGCTTAAGGAGAGAAGCCAGAGAGTGGTAGTCAATGGTGTGGAGTCTAGTTGGAGGCCAGTATCTAGTGGAGTGCCTCAGGGGTCAGTACTGGGGCCAGTATTATTCAATATATTCATTAAAGATTTAGACGAGGGAATAGAGTGTATTATCAGCAAGTTTGCTGATGACACTAAGCTGGGAGGAGTGGCTGACACGCCAGAAGGCTGTGCTGCCATCCAGCGAGATCTGGACAAGCTGGAGATTTGGGCAGGGAATAACCTAATGAAATTTAACAAGGGAAAGTGTAGAGTCCTGCATCTGGGCAGGAACAACCCCAAGTTCCAGTATAGGTTGGGAAATTAAATATTAGAGAGCAGTGTAGGGGAAAGGGACCTGGGGGTCCTGGTGGACAACAGGATGACCATGAGCCAGCACTGTGCCCTTGTGGCCAGGAAGGCCAATGGCATCCTGGGGTGTATTAGAAGGGGGGTGGTTAGTAGATCGAGAGAGGTCCTCCTTCCCCTCTACTCCACCCTGGTGAGACCACATCTGGAATATTGTGTCCAGTTCTGGGCCCCTCAGTTCAAGAAGGACAGGGAACTGCTGGAGAGGGTCCAGCGCAGGGCAACAAAGATGATTAAGGGAGTGGAGCATCTCCCTTATGAAGAAAGGCTGAGGGAGCTGGGTCTCTTTAGTTTGGAGAAGAGGAGACTGAGGGGTGACCTTATTAATGTTTATAAATATCTAAAGGGTGAGTGCCACGAGGATGGAGCCAGGCTCTTCTCGATGGCAAACAATGATAGGACAAGGGGTAATGGGATCAAGCTGGAACACAAAAGGTTCCACTTAAATTTGAGAAAAAACTTCTTCTCAGTGAGGGTGACAGAACACTGGAACAGGCTGCCCAGGGAGGTTGTGGAGTCTCCTTCTCTGGAGACATTCAAAACCCGCCTGGACATGTTCCTGTGCGACCTCACCTAGACGTTCCTGCTCCAGCAGGGGGATTGGACTAGATGATCTTTTGAGGTCCCTTCCAATCCCAAACATACTGTGATACTGTGATAAATGGACACCTATGGCTGTCCATATGTAATGAATCTCTTGCAGCAAAGGCCTTCATGCAATGAAACCTTGTAACAGGGGATGTTATTGCATTAAATAGTGTTAAAAACTAAAGGAGAAAAAGCAACACAACCAGTCTTAGAGGACTGTTATGGTCCTAGGTGACTGTTTACAGATTTATGCTGGACTACTAAGTTTTGATATGTAAGCACATACAGGCATAAGGAATTCAAATGCATAAAATAGATGTGTCCTAGAATACAGATTAATAGGCAAGTAAAGGCTAAAAATTCGTTTCCAGCAAAGAGAATCAATAGAAAATAAAGCTCTGCCTCTTCAAGAAGAACCGGATTCATGAAGAAATGTGAGCTAAGCAGAAAGCCCTCTGGTTAAGAAGGGTACAGGCATCCATTTGCTGGACTACTTAAAAAATTGAGAGACTGAAGACTAACTTCTAATTTCACTTTCATCAGGGTAAACTCAAAGACACTCCCTCAATTTCAGTGGAGTTGTTTCAGACTTTTAGCATTTTTGATGACATATAAATCTGTCCTTGAGCTCTCCATTTGTTGGAAAGATCAATCTTTTTCATGAACACTGAGTACTACTGTCCAGTTCTCAGTGCTGTAGGAGCTTGCATAAGATCAGTATTTCATCTCTTGATGGTCTTTTTAATATTCCAGTCTATCAGATAGTTTCTGTAATGTTCTGTATGAATGCCTCCATAAACTGTCATTCTGAATTCTTTGAACAGGTGTTACCTTTATACACCTGCAGATGGTAAAGCTACCAGAAAGGACATCAAAGTAAAGCTAAATAGCACTTCTGATAAAATAATGCAGATTCCTTATTCAGTGTACAGCTATCATGAGTAACTTCAAAACGGACTGGCTCCAAATGCGATGTGGTCTTCAATGGAGTAGTGAAGATGCAGAGTTAGGAGGAATAGTCCAGGACATTGCTCACTTTCTACAGAAATATATACTTTTCTTTTATAAACAGGAAAGAATGCTTACCAGAACCTCACACATACACAAACAAGAAAACAAACAAAAAAACACCTTTCCAGAAAAAAATGTTTTCATATTATTATCATATTATTCTCTTTGTTATGGCTTGAGGGAGACAAGACAAGGCTATGGCTTGAGAGGAAAATGACTTCTTCGTTGTTTTGATTCATAGGCTCTCTGGCTGAAGGTGTCTCCCCAGCACTGTTTCTTTTCATGTTTTTGATAATCAACATTTTGGCTAGACAATGTCTTAACTACTCACCTTCATAAATAATTGCAGAGTCAGACTGATCCAAAACCTGCTGTGATACAGCTTTGTTACCTTGGTCTAGTGCCTTTCTTGTAGTGTCTTAGAGATGACCTTGACCCTCTGCCTCCTCCCCATCACAGTTCTGCTGTTGGAGGCACCTGCAGCTCAGGGAAATAACTTGCATTACTGGAAACAACAGTTTCTAAACCTATACTGTCAGTTTTCACAGACAGACCAAGTTTCTAAATGGAATCAAAAACAGGACAGAGATGATGGTTTTCACAGCAAAATACAACAAAAAGTTGTATCTATCTGAAGCAAATGGAATTGCAGTTCTATTGCATGTCAAACCACAAGATGCAGTGCCAAACTGCAGATGATGTGTGCCAAACATAGCATGTAGACATTAACAAAGGCTTAAAACATGTAAACAAATAAAATTTTAAAAATCTAATACATAAATCCTAACGTCAAGATATGCAGAAGACCAACAGCTATTGATTTAACTTCTTAGGCTCAAGTGATAAGAATCTTGGACATTTTTATTTTTTGAATATGCCACCAACAGATCAGGCCCATGCATAATAAGGTAATAAAATACTACTTTCTAAGGACCAATATTTCTCCAGTGCTAACAGGAAAAATTTTCATTGCTTATCAGATCCAGCTAGCACCTTTTCACTCCAAAATAAAACTACAGTATGAACAGGGCAGTGGGGTCATACAGCCCTTCTTCTCTCCCACTATTTGGCACAAGGCAATGACACAGCTGATAGATGTCATTTATCCTACTGGCAACACTTCTGTGTCAGAGATCAATCCCTCTATCTACAGCCAAGTCTGAACCAGAACGCAGCACTGGTTTCTGTACAAATGAACTGTTAGGGATTAACACACATGAAGAGTAAAGTCATAGCCAGTGAGACTACAGAGAGGCTTTGGGGAAAGAATACATTTATTTACTCAAACCTGGCTTAGTCAGGATGCATTATAAAAATCTTCATTTCTGATGCTTTTTGTAAAGAGATGTAAATAACTCTACTTCAGTCCTCAACTCAGTGACATTATCAGCTTTGGATCGAAATGTATTTCCATTCTTTAACTGATAGTGATAATTTAAATGAGCTTTTCATCAACATCAGCCATGAATGTTTTACGCCTCCCAAATGACTCTTAGAATTTTAAGGCTGTAAGGGAATTGTCTGAGAAAAATTGTAAAGTGCAGTCTGGCCATTCACAGCAAGTACAGTTTGTTATGAAAATACGAGTTAAGAATTCCCAGTTGATTGCTAGTTACATTAAGATATTATTAACTGAGAGTTTCTAGAGAATCAGAGAGAAAAATAGCCTCTTGATTCCCTAAGTTACTGGCTCCTCAGTATAATTCACTAGAAATCTGGAAGAACTAGATTCTAAGGATTCTAATAAAATGTAACATTTCAGCCAAATAACCTAAGTCATAAATATCTATGATGAAATGAGCCTTCCTCATTACTTGATAATGAACATTAAATAAAGAAAAAGCTAGTTTAATTGATTGAACTATTAGGTCCTGAAAACTGATATGTTATTTATCAAATCTAGTCTATCAAGTCGAAACAACTCTAGATCAGTACTCACACCTGAATACATCCGCAAAGAGCTGAACAGGCAGATAGATTTGTGCAAATACTCACATTCAAGGCCAATTCACATTTATGAGTGAGTCCTGAATAGGCACAGATATGAAGACTTGGAAAGGGAGTTCTGTGTTCTGGTGCTTGTTTATTTAATACACAAATGCAACACCAACTCCATTAAGCAAGAGAGCATAATATTTTATTAGGCAAGAATAAGAGCATACAAAGGGAAAGGAAGCAAATACGTATTTTGAAGAGCATGAAGCAACGAACAGAGAGCTTAGTATAATATCTTATCTTGGTTTACATAGGAAATCTGTGGCGTGGGCAGGAAATGAAACCAGGTCTGCCTGCTTCACTGCCATTTCTCAGCAAAAATTTATCCCTCACTTTTAAGTCTCCATATCTGAAATCAAAGGCATACACATTCTTTTAGACTAAATCAGAAAAGGTTTGTACAGGTCTGTTCTGGCAAGCAGTAAATCTTTAACTTAATCTATAATTGAAGAGGCAGCATTTCCAGGAGGCAAACCCATGCCAGGGCACTGCTTCATTGCAGAATGTGTCTACTTATGAAACTTTTAGCACTTTTTCTAGTATCACCTCCATGGTACTTAAAGTTTTCCCTTTGAACTCACTATATCTAGAAAGATCATGACCAGGAATAACAGGGAAGCAAGAAAACTAAGAAATAAAAATATTGCAGAAATAGATCAGCAGACCACTAACTTTTACAGAGCAAAACAAGAAATATTACCCAGATAAACCTGAGGCCACCAGTTTGTAAGATAAACTAATGTTGACAGTTGTTGGCCAATGCAAACTCTTGCTGAACACATCTCCGTCGTGAACTGTGCACTCCCACAGGTCCCTGTCACTGAGGTACCTAGATGTCAAAACAGAGGGACCCACTGTAGGGACCTGCTTGGTCACTCTCTTTCCTATCCAAGAAAACCAGGGTGAACAGAAGAGTTTGCCCTGATCTGGAGTCTGCAGGTGGCCAGACCAGGCATAGCTACCAAACTGCAGCCTTACAGTACACACACAGCTGCTGAGGCTCAGATCTCCCACCACGCCTCCTGACTTTTGATTAAGCTTGGCCCATCTCAGCATTAAGAATTTTTATAACCTTTAGCTACTAACAAATCTTTGTGAGAAGCATTATCATCATCTGCAAAGAAAACATACCAGGAAAAATAACTGTATAACTGAAAATATAATTTTTGAATACTTTTTTCCCCCAGTGGAAGACATCTAAGGCAAAATAAATGAACTTCTGTCTAAATGCAAAACAAAATTATGAATGCAACATATCTGTGTTGTAATGGTTTAGAATAATTCCGTGAACTACTGTTGCTAACAAAACATACTTTGAGATCATACAGTATAATGGATTACAGAGCAAATACCACAGTATTTTACATCTTGGGAATCCACACAGGCAGTTTCTATAAGTATCAGTGACTTATCAGTGTCATTCTTTACTTGTTTTCTTGAGTCCCTGCTGAGGATAGATTCCTCACCCCAAAATGAGCAATAAAAAACTAAGCACAAGAGTCATACATTGTGCATATAATTGCATGTTGCTTGATAGATGTTAATAGAACTGCACTAGCTGATGGGCTTGTCCCTTATAAGCATAGGATTGCATAATCTCAAGATTCCTATATTATACGTAGCTGGATAGTTATGTGCATGCAACTAGTCTACCCGTACTTTATCATTACTGCAACTATTATTATTGTCTGTTTCCTGTCATGCACAGGAGAGACATATCTCTTTAGTTGTCATATGGTCTTTACAGACACTTAGGCAGATTTTATTTCTTTTTATGTTTTCCACTGAATCCTCAATAAGCTCTTGCCTTCTGGAAATATGCAGGAAAAAAGGACTTCTAGGAAATTTGCATTTTCACAGCCCACAAAGCTCTTTGGCCAATAAAACCCTACTGCAGTCAATAGCAGTTATCCACCCATCAGTCCAGCACAGAGTGCAGGGCTGCAATTCTGTTTGCTGCTGCATCTGAGACCTTTAGAGAGGAGCCTCATGTATTTATGGAGACTGTTTCAGTCTCTCTGGAATCTAAGTAGGATCTTCTTTTAAAATCCTTCCTATTATTTCTGCCGTAGCATCTCTACTTGAGCAGAAATGTCAAAGCAGTCTAACCTGCTTAGAAGCCACATTTCCAGGGCCTCCTGCTTTCCACAGTTAGGTGCTCTGCCATACCTGTCTGCCAACCACCTGAGGACCTTTCCACCATGTCTTCCAGTCCATTAGAAGGAATACCACAGATTGTCAGCTAGTTCATTAAAGTTTTCCCTGTTTTAATTAAGAACCAGTCTATACTCCTTGCTGAACTTCGGGAGCTTACCACAACCTCAATATTGTTTTGCACCCTCTTTAAATACCTGACAAATTCACTCTTGGAGGTTACAGGTCTTTCTATAGCTCATTTGACTCCTCCACACTCATTGCTTCACCCTCAGCTCCTCACTCAGCCCACAGCGTCAATTACAATTTTCCCAGCTGCGGCGGGGGCCACACAGCGGCCTTCATTCTCAGGAAGCGTTGTTCTGCTCTGACCTCCTCATTACCGGATTCTCCTCCATCTTCAGCATCTTGTCAGCGGGGCTGCCCATCCTGGGCTCAGCAACTTTTTCTGCTCAATCTCTCTATGACTTTAAACCTGGGACATCCTATCAGCTCTCAGTCCTCTCCTGCTCTGTTTGACCTTCAGTTTACTAACGTGGTAGTTGGTCTTATATATGTTTATGACTCCTCTGCCACAGAAAATGCCTCCATCTTGCCTGTCAATCAATCCCATAGCAAGGCTGGTACCTCTGCAAAGAACTCTGAAATACCAACGATTTTTCTAAATAATATTTCTAAATTATGATATTTCTTACTATCCTGCAGCTAAATATTTGTCCAGATTCTTGTGATCTTAATATTTGATTGCTGTGACATGTTTTTTGCTGATTGTGACATGTGTCTTCTCGCTCAATTGTAACTATTAAAATTAGTATTCAGGGACCACCTTTCTGGTTTGTGGCTACAGCAGCACCACTTTCCTCTCTGTCTCTCCACAGACTTTCCTTTTGCTGCTCTCCAGCTACATACCATCTGTCCTGAATTCCCCCTAGACTCTGTCTATGCCAACTGAACCTCTTATTCCATGTCAGGAGTTAACTTGCAGCTTTGAGTTCCCACAAAAGCAGCTTCAACCACGTACTTGCTAATTTTTCAAGCAGTCACCTTTGGGTTGTTTCCCCACTAACATTTGCACAAGGCTCCTGATGGACGTCTCCAGCAACAGTGGTCAGCACTGGCTGTGGCCACTGCCTTGCCTTGCATCAAATCTTCTTTTACTTACGTCATACTTGAGAGGACACCTTTAATGTGCTCTATCGGGAAAAACAGGTCCGAACCAGGGCTTCAGGCTCCTTGATACCATTGTGATGGAAGTAATATAAATATAAATATAAAATCTGAGTCCTAATTCATTTGCTACTGAATTTAACGGTCTCAGTAGACTCTCTGAACTTAAACCAGACCAAAGGAGAGTGGGAATCAACCTATGCATTGTAGGATTTGTTTTAATCTGCATAACATGGTTCTGTTCTAAATATGGTTTTACTGTATGCAAGGACCATTTATTTCCTACCATGTACATCTTCAGCTGAGGAAAAATGAAGTGTCACTTAATCACAGGAACGCTTCCTTACAATGGTTTCTATATAAAGTCTTATTATGATATATTACACTTTCCAAAAATAAAAATAAATATTTGCACTCACTTGTCAACATGACTGTTTCTAGCTTTTGGGCTTTTTCACAGATACCTCTCCTCCAGTCTTTTAGAGTTACTAGTTTAGGTTCACTTAGTACTCTATAAAACTTAGCCAGGAAAGGCCCATTAAAATATTCATCAAATTCAATATTGGATGACTTAATTAAATCTACAAGATAAAGAAATAAGATAGAATAAGCAAATGAAACTGAAAAGCAGTTATGTCACACAGTAGGAGAACTGCCTTAGTCTTAAGACTTTCCTAAGTAATGGAGTCTTAATTACTGTACTGGGATAATACACTGTTTTGTGTTTTCTGCTAACTAAAGAATACAATTTATCCAATAAGATGAGGGGGAAAAAATGGGATTTTATATAAATCCATAGGAGCAAATCTGCTTTGCGTTATCAGGGCAGCAGGTCCGTGGTGACGTTTGATTATAACCACAATCACCCATTTAAAACTCTGTGAATAGTTTTTCAGCTCCATTTCCTTTGTGGTCAGGGTGTTCAACAAACGGTGTGAAGGAAAGTTATCTTGGAACAACAATTACTGCTGGTATAACAGGAGTTTAAGAGAAGTCCTCCATACAACTAAGTCACAAGAGCAAGGAAATGACCTGGTGGGGAACTGCAGCCCACACTTGGAAAGGTCACACGACTGCACCAGGACTCGCTGCCTTGCAGGCGACTAGATGGCACTGTGCTGCTGAGCACAGCTACAACTAGGAATACTTCTGCTTGTCTAGTGAAACACCCTAAGTCCTGGCTGAAGTCACTTTCATCGCCAGCATGAACACAAAAGAAGGAAAAGCCAAGCTTAGGTTATTCTTATATGAATTAAATACGTTTTATCCTTTTATTGACAAATTTTGAAGCCTTATTTATTATAAGGCCGCTTAAAGGAAACTATGCATTAAACATATGTAATCAGGCAGATAGAGGTTTGAAGAGGCTATGGGTCAGCACACTTATGTGGAAAGTGGTATAAAATACAAGCAGAATAATGCTTTTTAACAAAGTGTAGCTTGAAATTATTTAAGTAATTCTACATTATATTTACTATTCTGTTAGTCTTGGATATGGTCTCAGTTAAATGCTTTATTACAGAGTCTGAGTTAAAATCAAGCTGCAGTAAGCAATGACAGTTATAGTAAGGCCATATTTTTGATGTGTCAATGGTTTTAAGATGAGTTAATATTAATATGACTGAAGGTCTAAGAGGAAGGCAATATTCCCTGTCATTCAGAGGGAGATTCAAAACCAATTATACATATGAAAAGTAATTGTATGTATGAAACAGAGGAACTCAAGGGACAGAGCCAAAGGACAAAAATGCTAGTGGTTAAATTATGACCTTTCTCAGTGCAGTGTTTGAATCAAGATAACTATCTCTGATTAACAAAGTCGAGGTTTAATTCTGCTTTGCTAAAGATGTGGATGAATCTGTGGACTGCGCTTTAAAGCCCAGAGCTGACCTGCCCCTCAGAGTCAGCTGGAGCTGCAGACCTGCACGGATGCACCAGCTGGAGCTCATGGGCTTTCCAGCTCTGGTGGAATGAGAGGTGAATTGCTCATCATCCAATTCAGGTAGAATCAGCCAAATTAACTCAGCTCACCTCCTTAGCTGCTCCAGAATGCTTGCATGATCCCACCTGTTCAGCAGAAGAGCTGGGAAAGCAACCATCCCCAGAAGAGAGGCTGGAAGAGGGTTAATAACTTCTTAAATCATTGCAGCTCTTTGCAAAGTTAATGCCTGTGTTTGACACCTTTTTTCCTATACAGGCTTTGTCTGTCCAGGGGTTGGAGAAGACCTACTGTAATTCAGATTGCACAGCAGGAGGACAGAAAATCTTTGTAATTAACATAGCCTTTCCCGGTATGCTTCTGTCACTATATGCAATAATCTTGTACATCCCTCACCTCCAACTCAGACTCAGCTTTTCTTTTCTGCCAAAGCTGTGAGGAAGTCTTTACAAAGAGCCTGATGTGTTTACATTTGGCAAAGTGAGAATCTGCCACATGCCAAATAAAAAACTTTTTGAATCTCATTCCAGCACTTCAGTCTTTTAATCTGGAATAGAAGAGCCAAAACAGTGGGTAAGGTCTTCTTATCTCATATTTATTCAGACTTCAGAAGTATCTTTTCTACTACATGAAAGAATGCTGCAGACTGTTATGTGACAAAGGATTTGTCTGGTTCATCAAATCTGTTGCCTGGGGACTTTTTTGCCTTCAGTATTTACAATGAGGCACCTTCAGTTTCTAGTAGCTCCATTATTCTTTAACAAACCTTTGCCATACTATTACTATAGTCCTAATGTAAACTATTCAGCTCTGCCCACAATTAACCACCGAATGAATTGCCTTGCAGCACAGAGAAAGAAATTATGACTGGAAGACCTTTAAAATCAATTCAGTGGAATTGCTAGAACACTTCCAGCACTTTGCCTGGGAGCAAAGCATTTCTCAGCAGCTCCATCAGGCCAGCACAGGGAACCAGCCACCCCGCTCAGGCTGCCTCCTGGCTGGGCTGCAGCACACGCATTTGTGCAGAGCAGCCTCTTTTCCCATCTCTGATCCCATGCGTCAGACCCAGTTAGATGATGGGTGACTCCTGGGTGTTCAGAGGAAAATTCAGTTATTGCTTTTTTATTGTTGTTGGTTTTTTATTTGGTTTTGGTTTTGTTTTGGGGCTTTTTTTTTGGTGGTGTTTTTTTGGGTTTTGTGTTGTTTTTTTTTTTTTTTCATTGCTTTTGCTGTTACAACAAGACATTATCATTGTTATTGTTTAAGAAGGCTGTGAGGATGGTTTGTAAAATCCATAAGCTTTCTGGGGCCATTTAAACTATGTTAAAACTAGCTTATCTGGGGATTTTACAATTATTTTTCTTCTCTTTGTTTTTTTTTTTTTTATGTGGTGTATTTTAACCCACTTCAGATCCTAAGTCCTTTGTTGTACAGCTGACAGGAGGTGGACTTAGCACAAGGGAACTAATGATATGAGGATAAGAAGCAGGAGGCATGGGAAACAGTGGCAGGAACAGCCTTTCCTATGGCAACAAAGGTTTATTTTGGCTTGATGCTGTAGAAAAATAAACCTTTGACTTACTCAGCACAGGAGATGCTGTTGCCCAGGGTTCTCCTGAAGCACAGGATACGTAGATATTTCAATCCTGGCAGAGATGAGGAGCCTGAAGTCAGAAATGCAAATGGCACAGTGGTGGTGAGCACCGTGGCTCTATGTCTCACTAGAGACTGCAGAGTGGTCCACTTTTGCCCCGGTATTCAAATCTCATGCGCCAACCATCAAGATCATGAGAGTATTTAAAAGAGTAACGTAGGAAGGGGTTGTTTACTATCTAATACTTGCAGCTGGGATATCTTTCAAATCTCCTTTTTCTATCTAGAAACTCTTTACATAAATTAAAACCTGTTTTTCCTTTTTAGCCTAGAATATCAGGACACAAGAAAAATGCCACTACCACAAGCTTCAGGATAAAACTCTGTAAATTGGCAGTGCTGACTGTATGAGATGCTACCTTCTGAATTATTAGTTTACTTTGTGGGGTTTTTTCTGCCTTATTTCCAGAGTAAATCCATCTTGCTGCCTCACCAGCCCCACTCTGTTTTGCTTATGAGTGCTGACAAGATCACAGCTTGAGGTAGGACGGCTGCACACAAAAGGCAGAAGAAGATTGTGATCATGGTAATTGGCTGAGACATCCAAGCCTGTACTTGCTTCATAATAACCATATCTGGTCCTTTTTTTTGCACAGCAATTCTATGTTAAAGTTGCCTCTGACTGCTTAGCTAACTAAGAGATGCAGTGCATCAAGTAGAGCTGCATGGTGTGACAAACATAGATACCATCAGATATGTAAAATACTCCAACTCAGGGCTAAGAGACAACCAGTAGAGAAATTCCTGCTGTGGAAAAAACAAGGCTTGAGAAGCCCTAGGATTCCTGAAATAAAATAGTACTTAGCACTTCTTAGGAAATATAGTTCTATTAATATATTTCAAATTATTGTTCTATATAACATCCTGCCTGACAAATTTCAGAGGAAAGCATATTGTCACTGTTTGTTTGTGATCACTTTTTAATTTTTCTTAATTGATTTTCTACAAACTGATCTGAGAGAGAATCCTCACTCCTGAACACGGTTATATTATTCTGTCAATGCTATTCATTAAAGAATGCAATCTGGGTGAGGGTTAGAGGGAGTCTTCGAAAAAAAGACGTCTGCGAAATACCTGCTATATTAAACAATTTTAAGGACTGTGATAGATTGGCATGAATTTCTGTGGACTAGCCACTATTCACGTTAATTTTAGCAAGAGCAAGTCCTGAGGATATTCAGATGACACTTTCTTAATGCAGCAGGAAATTAATGTTTGGGACAGGTTGTCAAGTAGCAATTCTATCTGTCGCCACCACTTTGTGTGTGTGTGATACATGAACTGGGCAACTGTACAGAAAAAAATGACAGCCCAGATGTGAAAGTTAGACAGAAGGATATACAGACTCAGATAAGTCACCTATCTGCTTTTTCTGATCAAATTTTACCCTTTTGAGTTATATCCCAGGAAAATAAGCACAGAAATTATATTAATAAAATGCAGTCTAGCTATTTTATTTAATATTTTAATGATGAGTTTCTCCATATATGTTTTTTTCAGCGCTGAGGAGTATCATTACAATGTAAACAGTGCTACTGAGGAGAAACTAAAAAGAATAAAAAGAAGTAATCAATACAAGGGTAGGAAATTTGGTAGAGGCAAAATAAATGAGTTAAAACACACAGTGTAGGTTTATTCACTACTTAAAACTTATAAAGGTCACTGACATTCATCCAATGTCCTGACAGCACATCACTTAGTCAGCTGGTTGCTCAAAGGTACTTGAGAAAAAACATATGTTTGCTTCAAAACAGAGCAAAATCAATTCCTGGTAGCAGAGAGGGAAGATTATGGATCTCCACACATAAATCAAAATCGTTTTGCACAGAGAGAGTGGTATTAATATGGAATTCAACAACTCTGAGCTCCAGTGATTGCAGGAGGCACAGGACTTACGGACAGATTGAGGAGATATACTGTAGGAAAAGACTGGGCTGCGCAGAAAGAAGGTTATACCTGGCATTAGATTCTGCAAGTACTTTTCTGCTTCTGTGGTGTTACAAGCTGTGCAAAATGATGATGATGTGCATTAGGAAGCAACATAAATAACTGTGCAAGATGTGCATTACAAGATTCATAGCTGCGGCTACAGAAAATAAAGGAGGAATAAGTCAAGCAAAACTGGGTGGCTTAGAGTGCGCATAGCTGTTACACTACATGGTGTTCTCAGACAGACTTCCAAGCTGTACGCTTCTCAGTCTGCTTAATGGCATTTTATCTTACAAACTTGCTAATAGATTAGTCTAAAGCAAACAGCTGTAAAGCGGTAGCAGCTGATTTCATTCTCAGAGAAAACTTTTGAATCCTCAAGTTCATTCCTTAAAGACATTTTGGCAACTGTAACATTAAAAAAAAATAAAAGGTCCTCCCAGAAATTTCAAGCAGGAACAGAAAAAAGAATTGCTCATTTGATCAACCTTAAACTATGTGAGCTTTCCATACTTAATTTTTACCCATAAGAACA
Organism: Streptopelia decaocto; assembly: GCF_964273445.1. Classification (NCBI taxonomy): domain Eukaryota; kingdom Metazoa; phylum Chordata; class Aves; order Columbiformes; family Columbidae; genus Streptopelia; species Streptopelia decaocto. The sequence continues at coordinate 24,403,044 of NC_138663.1, forward strand.
AAAGATTAATTCTCCCAGGCTGCACAGAACTTCTTTAAATTCTTAGAAACAAAAAAGCAGTAATATTACAGAAGAACCATGCTGTTAATATCTGAATAGATTTGGTGGCTCATGTAATTACATTTTAAAAAGTAAACTAAATTCCTATGTAGATCAAATGGCTTATCAACTTTTCAGAATTTGTACATATAGAAAAGCATCTTCTGTATTCACATATCAAAAAAACTCAACTTTGAATTGTGTATAAACAAATGAACTCCTGTTTTGTAACTGAAAGCACGTTCATGCTGGAAACTCTGAGGATTCTGCAGTTTTAAAGAAATCTGTCATGTAATTTTTCAATGAGTTTGTAAACCTAATTAATGTTCAGGCTCAGATTATTAAAGGGATTACTAGGTCTCTCATGTCTAGGTGAGTTACTGGACTTTAGTGGGAATAAATCTAAGGCCACAATTCAGGAAAATATGCACAGTTAAACAAGTTTCTATGCAAATGCCAAGACAGGAACTTATACATCTCCTTAGGTCAGTGTTTTTCAACTGCACATCATCTTTCTGAGGAGTATTTTCCCAAATCAAAGCCTGAAATTATATACCTGCTGCAGAATGTGTCAGTATACCTCATGAGTGTAGAGTTTGTCCTTGGTTCCTTCGACACCTGGTGTGCTGCTACATGGCCAAAATGCCACAGATTATATTTTCAAGGACAGCTAATCACACTGCACTTAAACAAACAACAATATTCAGCTACAGAGTGCTGGAAAATCCAAGGTTATGGAAACAACATAATGTTTTAAAGGAGCATAGTAACAACATAACATTTTAAAGGAACAGAGTAAGCATTTTGGAGATTCAAGTTCATTGGGAAAGTTGGGGAGATTAAAACTTAGAGACAGTGGCACTTCATGACCCAAAGACTATTCACACACAAATGTATATTAAAATGAAAAAAAAAAAAAAAAAGATTGTGTGCAAGCTACTATTGTGTGGCAAAGTATGCTCTTTTCTTTGCAATATACATAATGAAATACAATCCCTTACCAGTTCATCAGTCAAAGACCTAAATCTGATTTTACAGTGAAAATGCAATTTCATCTCATCAGGTTCCATAGTGCTGAAATACTAAACTTAACAAAAGAAACTGACGTGATATGTTCCCAATTAAATTGAAACACTGCAAACAATGGGTTTCTTCAGAGGCTGGCCTTGACTGAATATGTTTTTCCACTTCATTTTGCAAAGAAATCATCAAGTCTAATGCCTTCAAGCAATCTAAGTGATGTGCAGGTTGACTGAAAAAAAATAAGTAATGACACTAGAAAAATACCACACAGTAAAAGAAATTGTCACACACTGCGCTGAAGGCCTTATCACTTCCCCAGTCCATCTGAGGAACATCTAACCAAAGCAAGGAGCCCAGCCTTAAACCAGTGAGGTCAATAAAAATGATCTTTACTTTTGTAATTCCTGGACAAGGCCCAGTGTCTGAAGAATGTTGTGTGAAGTTAGTATATGAGCCGAAATGTGGATACAGAGGTCTGAATTTGAATTTTTTATCAAACACCAGATGTTCTCTTATGAACCATCAAGAGGAAACCAGAGGAGCAAGCTCTCAGCCCACAGGAGATGCACCTTGGTGCCAGCCTGATGGGCATCTGTAGCCAAAGCCAGCCACCACTCCTGGACAGAACAGGCCACGAGCTGGGTAGAGAATGATGATCAAACAATGGACCTGGCATCTTCCATACCGTATGGCTTCCCTCCCTCAGGACGTGTAAGGAGGAGTTCAGCATGCTGGCCACGTCTGGGTGAGGAGTAACAATGATCAGAAGACTCCAGTGAGTGGGGTGGACGGGATTAGGACCATGTTACCCATGACTGTTGAGTCTGTCCCTTCTATGTAGCTGCTCACTCCACACAGAAGAGTCGGGCATTTTCATCTAAAGGGTCTTACAGAGATTTTCGTTCACTTTCCCTGCAAGAAGGGGACAGTATAGGCCTGAGAGTGTGTAACTGATGTATAATTTAAAAGGCTTGTTCAAGTCATAAATATTCATTACAAAAAATTACAAAGCAGAAGACACATCAGACTGAATTTAGTCTTTTACTTCCTTGCAGATACTGTGAGGGACGGGTGTCTTCAACATAGTCAAAATAAACTGATTAATATTTTTTTACTGTACCTACAAATAAAAAATAAAAGGTGGCAGAGAAATACCCAGAATTGTTTGTTTCTTTTAGAACTGAACTGCCAGCCAATTCCTCCTTTCAAAGCCAGATGGCTGTGAGCTAATTCCAGTACCAACTGTCCAATTCCTAGATGCCTGTTTGACAATATTGTTCTTCTTTATTTGTTTACTTTAGGAATAGGTCTGCAGGGAGGTTTACGGTCTCTACCATCCTCACTTAGGGGAAAGCCTATGTGAGCAAAGAAAGGGTTGGGAAAACAAAACCTGGGAGGTTTCCCAGGGAAGGCTTTCTCCTAATCCTTCCAGGAAAATAGTGAGCTGAGTGGCTTATTGAAAGTAAAAGCACTCAATTGCCAAACTGCTCCAGTACTCACACAATATGGATTTCTGAGCCGTCCCTGCAGGACAGTGAGTACACATCCATAGCAGTGTTCTTACGTCGGAACTGAGCTCCACTGTTTTCTTGCTAGCTTTCAAAGCCCTCTTGTTAAGCAACATGCTTCAGAGGGCTCACGTCAAAAGCTACAGTGACTTCAGAAGTTCTAGGGGAAATATGTAAATTCACGGAAACCAGCCCAGCACCCCACATGGGAATCCTGCTACACCTGGGCATGAGTTAACATCATTGATGCAGCTGCTATAAAGGGAACCCAGTATTTACATAAAACAACATTTATATGTTGATGTTTCTAGATTTACGTTTTCAAAGCTTGTCAGTCCTTTCGTTGGGGTGTTTTAGCAATGCTGACACATCAAGCCTACTAACCTGTATAAGCAAACAATCCAAGGGACGGTCAGCAATTCAGCTGATAAGAGTTTGTCTAATTGATTGTAGAAAAATGAACCTAGAAGAGTTTGTTACTTTCCCTTTATAAAAGTATTTGTAATTCATCAGCCACTCGTCTGATCAACCTACTCTTCTGTTCCACAGTTGTACTCAGTGCAGTTGAAAACTGAAATGAAGGGGCTTGACTAGTCACACATACTCTAAGAGAGGTTTCACCAACTCCAGAACAGCAGTTGTGAAGTCTCCAGACTTCCCTCCATGGATTACAGCTAGTGTTCAGCTCATAATTTCAACTGATATATGGGAACGGTGCTAATAATAAAGTTTTGCCTTCCTTCCACATTCATGTTCTTGCTCTGGGTAACATATGCAACTAGGGAGAAAAAATGCAGACCTGCTACACTCAATGAGCTAAATTCATTTCTACCAGCTAAGAATCTGACAGATGATATATCAAGAATACCATGTGGGTCAAACTGAGAGATTTTTACATTTACAAATATAAAGAGACTTTAAAAACCAAAAATATTCAGCATTTCTTACCATTCTTACATTGAAAATTAGGCTAGATTTTTCTTTTTTTCCACGGGTAACGCTTCTGAAAAGTTGACAAGCCAGTTGTTATCCCTGGCAGCACAGAACTTTCACTATTTATTTTTTATATGATTATGTTAAAAGCAAAGTCTACTGAAATAATAATGACATCGTTCTCCTGTGATATGACTGCCTTTTTATTTCTAGGAAATGAAAGACGTCTAATGCAGTCTGGAAGAATGCAATCTATTGATCAAATGGGTAAAAATTAAGCACGGAAAGCTCACACAGCTAACTACGTCTTTATACATAATTTTATCCTGGTGAAACTAATTTCGCAAAATGACAGCATCTCAGCAACTTACACATCAAATGTTCCTTTACAATGAAAGAGACAATTTTTCAAATGTCTGCCCTGGAAACGCAACCTGTTAGGTGGGAATCGCACCACGATCCTTTTGATTTCTTCCAGCCACGTTGCTTACTGGCAATGTTTCTGCAGGTCAGATTCTCTTTGCCTATATCTGTGCAGCTGCAGTTTTTTGGAAGAGTATTGGGAGTGGAGAAGGCAAAAGAGATAACTGAGAGCACAAGTGATAACTTGTGCTCTCTTGGGACAAAATTTATGTAGGGCTTCAAAGGGAAGGTTCAGTTTTGTATAATAAGAGGAAAGATAGTAATATAGGAACCGTGTGACTAGAGATGAATTTTGGAGCACCCTTTGGTCATGCTGATGTGAACAGAGAGTATTAGGGTGAGTGACTAAGTTGCCTTGGGCAGGAATTTTAATCATAAGGGAGAGCAGAATATGGAATATTAATCAGGAAAAGGCAAGAGAAATTTGAAAGCAAGTTGATCTTGGGGAAATAGAGACAGTCGTTAGGGAATATGACCCCAATTACATATATTACCTGAGGAATATTTGTACTTAACTCAGACATTATATATTGAATGTGTCATTTTTGTCAACCCTTTCTGTTATATTAGAAGGGCTGTACAAACAGTATCTTGAAATTAACCTGAAAATTCCCTTTTTCCTTTTTCTTTTTTTTTTTTTTTTTTGTTGGGGGGGTGGCAATCAAAGACTTTCTAAAGGCTGGTGAAAAAAAGTAATTGGCATTCACGTAGCAGCATTTTATTCTGATTTGGTAGGGGATTCATTTAAAATCAAGTTTTCAATGCCTTCTTTCTTAAAATTATACAAGCATATACATTTTTTCCATTTTTATGTTCATGCACTCTAATTAATGGTAAAAGGATGAAGTTTTTTCTTAAAATGATAAATGTGAGGTTAATGAGCAGTGGAAGGAGCAATTTGAACCATGCACCCACACTACTTGGTTCTAAATTAACTGTAACGATTCAGAAAACAGACTTAGGAATCATTATGGACAGTGCAATACAGATCTCTGATCTGTCTGTGAAAGCAGTTAAGAAGCAAAAGAATTGCTAGAATTCAAAAGGAGTGGGAGGGAAAGTAATAAGTATAATAATGTAGTTCCCTGAATTGACAGAATGATGCATCTGGCTCTAGTCTCCCTATCTCCCCAAAAGATGCTGTATGAAAGGAAAGAGCTCAGAGGTAGATGATGAGAACAATTAGACATAGGAAAGAGAGATGGGAGACAATGGTACTCTTTTCAGAGAAGAATAGATACAGATATGCACAATACTGAATGAAAAATCTAGTTTAAAAAATATTTGTATGTTGTCCCTCTTTCTAAATCATCTATATTATGGTGCAACAAGCCCTGATGGTGTCCATACTATACATACTTCAGATCAGTCTTATCTACTTCCTAGGTGTTAATACCAGCATCAACAAATCTATATTAAAGATTTTCTTTAAGCCACCCATGTTGGTACCTTGGTATTTAATCTGCCTTCTACATTTACCTGTGACCTGTGTCCTGTCCCTAATGAGGCCTATTGATGCTGTTGAAAATAAAACTTATTGGGAATCCAAACCAACACATACACACTAGGAGTAGGCAAGCCAATGACACAGACGTGCACAGTAGTGCTATGCAGACGACACACAGCTCTAGCTGTCCCTCAAAATGTTCGATAATGCCAGTGCCAATAAATGGCCTGGTCCTTAGGTGTATTCTCGCCCATGTAAAGAACAGCAGGCTGGCTCTGAGCCAGGGGAGTCAGGACAGCGTTAGCAGGCAGATGAAATCACTGAAGAAATTTCTGTGCAGCTGTCTGTGGTTAGAGGTACATACTCATTACGGCCAATCGAGCCTGTTGCTAAGGCACACTCTCTCATTTCTCGGTGTCACTAAACTCTCACAGCCAGCATCTCCAACCGGCTTCTGTTGCCTGGGAGACCCCACTCCATCCCAGCAAGCAGCAGCCACCTTCCCTTCCACACACCTTCATGGGGTCTCGTACAGGTTATGGCAACCTGCCTTGGCACAAAGCCATCGGGTCAGTGGCATGAATTGCACTTGTCCATCCCTCCAGCAATGTGGGTAACTGTGGAACAACACTGTTATGTCCACGCGCAGCACTGATTTCCTGCAGAGTACTGTTCAGGTTCACAGGAGACATACTTTTCTTCATGATGCCCTATGGTATGGGTCCAAAGCAGATGGAAAATCCAGGATTAATATCATGGTTTATAACTCAGAGACAAAACAATCTTACTCCTAAATTATTACAGAGAACTCATATTTCTCAGGGGTATGAAAATGTGATATGAATTCCCATAGGCAGTAAGGTCAGCCGAAAAATTCACTCTGTTTCTTCAACTGCAAAGAAAATATCTTCAAAATTGCCTTCTTTTAAAGTAAACAGCAGATTATATAATAAAAAATAATTAAATAAATACATAACCTTAAACAATAATCCCACCAAAGCAAAGCAATGCACTTCACACATTTTTCTCCTTTGAGAACAGATGAAGAGAATGAACCACGTGTAATTTTGGCCAGTTTGGTCATTTAAAGAACTACTGCCAAAAAACTGGGAGAGATTTACTGTGACTCATATTTTTCTATTAAAATCTCATAATGAAAAACCACAGATTTGTGATAGTAATAGCACATCACATAATTGCTCGAATCTTTGGCCCTTTCTTATTTCTAAACCAAATTTCTTCAAGCTCATAGTTTCTATGCCTATTTTTTTATGGTTATTTTTCTGAGGAAACTAATTTGCATGGGGTGTTTCAAGAAAAAAAAAAATCCTGAAAATGCATAAAGCATATATTTTGCTATTGTAACTAAAAGTCTTCAAATAACCTAGATCAGTGTTCTTTACATGCCGATAAATTTATGTGGTATACTGTGGAGCATTTTATAAACTTCTTTAGATGCTGTTGAACATTAGATATGCAAGGACTACAGACGCAATACTGGTTTACAACTGCACCTTATCAGAATTTATTGACATTCAATTAGGCTTTCAAAGTACCCATACAGATATAGTTCCTTCATATAAGCTTTTTTTAAAAAAAAAAAAAAATAAAAAGTGTCCCTTTAAACCTCAATTGTAATTAGGCTTCAGACAAAATTTCCAGATGGTAGTTTCATTCTAGACAATCTGCTCTCTTGAATGCCTCTCTCTGTAAAGCCCAATGAGCATTAAGTGCATTTATTATATTCTGATGCAACTCCTAGTACAAGATAAATTTACTTTTCATCTAACAGTATATCAAATATTTTACATTGTAATAATTGATGCAGTGATTGCAAAATTGCTGTTCAACAGAGGAAAAAAATGCCATTACAGAACACACCCTGACAGCATGACGTGAACCCTAATGAATTAGCTGACAAATGAATACAATAAGTTCTGCTCAAGTGTGCTGTCTAAGCAGCAATTCAGCAAATCTACTTTTCACTGTATTTTTCCCTTGTACAGCTAAAGTCCATGCAAATAAGTTCTCAGATGGGGTGTCAGGTGAAATGTATTGAAAACATACAAAGAGCAGCTTCCATTTCCCCTTCCAGCTCTACATTATGGTCAGCACTTCTTTTCTGTACACGAATGCTCCCAGCCTCGCAGCCCTAGCCACGCTTTAACACTTATGGTCTATGACACTGAAAGAGGTAGAAGAGACAGAACAAGGACATTTTGATCACAGCACAAACCAGTCTTTGCTCCTCTGAGCTGTGGTTCCCTTGGCCAGTTGTAGCCTTTGTCTCAGAAGAGTCCGGCTGCAGCCTCCCAGGCCCACATGGCACCTGATGACACCTCCACAACACTGAATCTGCTAAAGACATTTTGAAATACTCTACCCCAATCATAGTGCAAAATCTGCCCACCAAGTGATCTGCAAATCTTGTGCTGGCAGATTTTGGCTCAGGTGCTGGGTGCAGCCCTTATCTCAGCAGAGGATTTCACTTTATTGCTGACAACATGGCACAGGAATCAAGCTACATTACTTCCCCCACCTCCTTCAGAAAGTCCATACACACTTTAAAAATCACTGTTGCACTATTTCCAACCTTAAGCATCTTTTTCACAACCAATTCAGCATCTGTATTTCCTCCACTCCATTTCAGTAGTGGGTAGCCTGGATGGCTGTTTGTTCTTTGTGAATTCAAGATAGTCTTAACCACTCTCAGTGAGTCTTCTGCCCACACAGAAACAGGACAATTCTTCACCAGACTGGCAATCCACAGCTTATCAGGGACTAAGGTCCTCTTTCTGAACCATCAGGAAAATCTAGCAATAAGAAACTGTAACTGTATGATCCAGTTGCTTTGGGACAGGATCATTCTTCATGGTACCATCCTCTACATAGCCTGAAGATCTCACATGACAATGGACATAAAAGCCAATATATTTTGGAGATGGAAATTCCTTTGCTCTACTGATGGCAATAGGAAGAACTTTCCCAGTCTCAGAAGCCCTGACTGCTAAGGTCATAGGGACAAGCAGATCAGCAGCTGCCTCTGCAGGATGTTCTTAACTCAGAAGTTTAGCTCAAAGCTGCATCCATATCTGTAGCTGCTCCACAGTTACCATCTCAAAGATAAAATCCTTCATCACCCTCACTACCTATCCACAGGAGTGCCTGACAAACACACCAGGAATACCCAGGCACAAAAGCGTGAGGGAAAGGAGATAAGGCTGTCACAGCACTCAGGAGCCCTCTGCCTAGGGTGCTCCTTGGAGATGACAGTGACTTTACACCCATCTGTAAGGAATGCCTATGGAAAAGCAGTTTTAGAAAACTGAACCACAACTGTCACATAGGAAATCTTGCAGGGAAAGCACTGCAACTGGGTGTGATGGCAGGTAAAGGTGAGAAAAAAATGGAGAAGGTCCATGGTCAGGCCACAGACAGCAATTGTCCATTGTAGAGTTCCATTTGCAGAGGAAGTAAATGTATCTCAGAGATGACCTTTCCCAGAAAGACTGTAACAGAAAGGTCATACTTGTGCATGGAACAGATACTACGAAGGATGCTCAAACTTTGGCCTCCAGTCCTGTTCTGAAGATGAGAATGCAACATCATACACCTTTACTCAGCTATAAGTGTCTGTTTTCTAAGAGCAACTCACTAAGGATGTCAAACAGGCAGCAACAGGAAGCCAGGTGACGTCCACCAGCGCCAAACCACTGGTGCCTAGAGAAGAAAGGGTGTAGTTGAAAGAGCTTGAACAACAAGCCAGGACATAATGAATAACAAACATGAACAAGGAACTTGGCCAGGGAAAATAAGTGGCAGTGTCTGAAATGTAGGTTGTGTGCCTGTCAGATGCAGATGCACTGTGTGTGCCTCAATTATGAGGCTGTCCCACCTCTCTTTGACATCTGCCCTCTTTGCCTCTCAAGGAACCTGTCAAAGCTGTGATTGGGCTCAAGGAGAGCAGGGTGTTAGTAATGAGTCTGGAGGAACAGGCCCTTGCCCATCCCTGTCCCATTTGTCTCTTCAAGGCAGGGCCAAGCCAAGCCACCACACTGCAGTCCAGAACAGGACTGCTCTAAGTGATGGGACCCACGGAAATGCCATGGAATGTCCTCCAGCTGTGGTCACGGTGGATTCCTGGGGAATCACAGAGGCACTGCAAGAGTGCGTAAAATAGATGCAGGCTGAACTGCAACCTGGCATATGCTCAAGAATCCCTACATAGGGAACAGAGGATAATACCTAAATATTCTTAATGGCATGGGATCAAATTGCTTTATTCGTTACCTCTCTTATATGTTCTGTCACAGAACATATAAGAGATCAGAGGAGTCATTTACTTCCGCTGTTGCTGTTGCATGGAACTTGTTAGTGTATGTCTCCAGAGGGGACCTTTGCTCAGGGAACTTATTCCTCATGTGACACTCCGATGTCTTCGCTTGTCAGAAAGACTGTTAGCTGCAAGCATCTATGACTTTTATGGCACATCTTAGAATTCATTTTAGAAGTTACTTCCGTTTGTATGTCATTTATATGCCTACTGAAAACACAGCATTTAGTCACCAGCTATCCTGGAGATAGATGCTTTTAAAAACAACAAAATAAATGTATTCCAGAAACACTTCTTCTTTTTTTTTTTTTCCTTTTCTTCTTTTGATGATGGTATATATATATATATATATAAAGCAAACCAAGAATTCTGTCATGTTAAGATCATAGTGGATGAGTTAATGAGTTCATCCTTTTTTTTAATAGGTCTTCTTGGTTTTGAATTATCTAACAAGTTTCATAAAGTGAAAAAGACAAAGCCAGGGGGCATTTTGGCACTGTTCCATATATACAGCTTTTGCCCTGAATTAATGCTTGCCACTGAAACATTCCATCTTTGTAGAAATGATGTGAGCACTTTGCTTTGTTGATGTAGTACACTGCCTAATGTATCGAATGAATGAGGTATCAGGTGGCATTATAATGACACAGTGCATCAGCAGAGTTAGCTGTCTCTATAATCAGGTCTTGCATCATTACACCAGAAAGCAATCAGAATGCTGCTTGAAAGATGGCACTATAGGAAGGAAGAAAAATTCCTGGAGTGTATTTAACAAGAATTCACAGGATTGAAGTAAACCAAAATATATTGATAGTATCTGTTACATGATGCAAGGTAGAAGTTCTAGCCTTACATTAGCATGTAGCTTCTTGAAACTAAGCCTGTTGCATCTAATGAATAATATGTCATACACTGTATTTGCTTTACTTCATTTGTACATTTTCGGCCACTAGTTTATCCTAGTTCCATTAAAGTAGCTTATGCTTCCCTCTTTTTGTCCTTGATTATCTGAACTGGTTCAAGAACCAATTTGCCTGCAGAGAGGTGTTATCATATGATCATGTACTATTAAGAATGATATTTAATTTTTTTTTCTTAACAGCTAAATAGCAAGGAGAAAAATGAAAGTATCTTTGACGTTTGTGCTGTATCTTTCACCAAAAATAGCGACTTTTTTGCAATTTAGGTACCAAAGTTAGGAGCATAAGCACACAGGTTTTTCTACATGACATTTACTGGTGAATTAAATTAATTTGCTAGCTGGAAAGGAGTCTCTGTCCATCTAATGAGGTAATCGGAGTTTCTCTAGGTCTGAAATCAACAGGGTTACAGGTTTATCCAAAAAGACAAAAGAGGATGATATCTACAAAGAATATAATCTCTATCCCTCAAAAACAGGAGGAAGACGTTATGAGTCTCTTACTGGTGTATTTCATCACCTGGTCTAGGCTGGATCAGCTCAGGTGCACTGCAGACACTAAGTGCTCTTCCCTGACCCTGAACAATTCACTAACCATTTCCTTTTTCCCTTACTGCCTAGAGCACAATGCTGCACTGAACCCATCTTTCCTTCTTCCTCTCCTTCTGCATCAGACATTTTGCATATTGTGTCTTCCCTGACTCTTGTTTTCAAGGAGAAAACTGACTCAGACTATGTACAAACAACTCCAGAAGTAAATGCATAACTGAAATAAATTATATTGAGCACCAGAGATTTATCAGCTGATCACTTGCTCCTGTCATCTGAGCCCTTCAGAGAAATGAGCAGGGAGAAAAACGTACAGGCAAACCTGAATGATTCACACAGGCAAAATTCCCAGTGCAACGAGGTATTTGGGGGATTGTAGCTTTCTGCCTGAAACACACATAGAATTGCAGGGACCTCAGCAGATGAGACAGCCTTTTCCCAATCTGGCAGTCTCTTTTCCCTCCTCCTGTCCAGGATTTGGCTGACTTGGGCTGGGAGCCACAGACCCACAGGCAGCTCAGCCCTGGCTGAGCATTACTCCAGCCATGAGGTGTGGGGGAGGGTGATTACTGAGCTATAATCCACTGCCCAGGCTCAGGCAGGATAATGCTGTAATTGGTTGCTCTCCAGCCAGTCCTCCATTCTACACCATTGTTCTCACCAAAATCCTGCAGTGTTATGTGTTGGCTGCACATGAAATTTCGGCTCTCGCTGCCTGCGTGGGCAGTTATAATGTCTCAGATTCATTTCTCCCACAGTCTTTTCATTTGCTGGACAGATTTGGCCATTATGTTTCATCTTACCCCTTTAAATGGAACTCCCTGTGCACCATTTTGTCTCTTTCTCCATTAAAGTCATGGCTGAAGGAGTCCTTGGACCACCACTTGCCTTTAGCGAAAGAAGCTGGGTTGTGAAAGCAAGCTACTGGCAGCCCATATCCCCAGTACCACTGAAACTACCTTTCGGCTGGTTTTACATTTTTCAGGCTTCAACAAAGATGCTGTGACTAATATTTTAATACATGTAAATTAACATATTGGAGTGACTGGAAACTAACATTTGCAATATGTCTGCCAAATAAATTGTTACCAACACTCAGCTTATAACAAGAGCTCTAAGATACGATACAATTGCAACATACTTTTTATTTTTCAACGCAAATGACTCTGGTCAGATTTAAGATACAGCACCATCTTATGGATATTTCTGTATAGATTAATGAATGCAAATGTTTCTCTACTGGCAAAAATGATTCTTTGCCAACAACATCACTGTGCACTTTCTGTGTATGTGAAAAGTCAGAATGAGCTCTGGGAATGGGAAAGGACATTGTTCTGACACATTCCGGCAAATTTTCCATTTAACTACCAAGTCTATGATCAGGATGCCAAGTATTCCCAGTATTCTAGTGTCACAGCTACCAACAAGTACTAAAATTTTGTGTAAGAGATCTCAAACCACTTGAGATTAATTTCTTAATCATGATATTAAAAAATACATTTAAACCTCATTTTGTTTGTCTCTTGGTTTCTGGGACATTATGATGAAGTGGGATCATACTTTCTAAATTTTCTTTGCAATTTTAAATCTTTTCTTTTCTTTTCCTTTCTTTTCTTTTCTTTTCTTTTCTTTTCTTTTCTTTTCTTTTCTTTTCTTTTCTTTTCTTTTCTTTTCTTTTCTTTTCTTTTCTTTTCTTTTCTTTTCTTTTCTTTTCTTTTCTTTTCTTTTCTTTTCTTTTCTTTCCTTTCCTTTCCTTTCCTTTTCTTTTTTCTTTTCTTTTCTTTTCTTTTCTTTTCTTTTCTTTTCTTTTCTTTTCTTTTCTTTTCTTTTCTTTTCTTTTCTTTTCTTTTCTTTTCTTTTCTTTTCTTTCCTTTTCTTTTCTTTCCTTTTCTTTTCTTTCCTTTTCTTTTCTTTCCTTTTCTTTCCTTTTCTTTCCTTTTCTTTCCTTTCCTTTCCTTTCCTTTCCTTTCCTTTCCTTTCCTTTCCTTTCCTTTCCTTTCCTTTCCTTTCCTTTCCTTTCCTTTCCTTTCCTTTCCTTTCCTTTCCTTTCCTTTCCTTTCCTTTCCTTTCCTTTCCTTTCCTTTCCTTTCCTTTCCTCTTCTTTCCTCTTCTTTTCTTCTTTTCTTTTCTTTTCTTTTCTTTTCTTTTCTTTTCTTTTCTTTTCTTTTCTTTTCTTTTCTTTTCTTTTCTTTTCTTTTCTTTTCTTTTCTTTTCTTTTCTTTTCTTTTCTTTTCTTTTCTTTTCTTTTCTTTTCTTTTCTTTTCTTTTCTTTTCTTTTCTTTTCTTTTCTTTTCTTTTCCTTCCCTTTTTTCTTTTTCTTTTCTCTTTTCTTTTCTTTTCTTTTCTTTTCTTTTCTTTTCTTTTCTTTTCTTTTCTTTTCTTTTCTTTTCTTTTCTTTTCTTTTCTTTTCTTTTCTTTTCTTTTCTTTTCTTTTCTTTTCTTTTCTTTTCTTTTCTTTTCTTTTCTTTCTCTTTCCATGACAGTTGAAGTTAATTCCTATTTCAGTGATTCCAGAAGCTCCAGAAAAAAACAAATCAAATAGCAAGGACTTACAATCCTGTTTTCCAGTTATTTTCAAGTTTAACTCCCAACTATTTAAGGGACCATGTAATTAAAGGAGGTGTAAATGTTCACTCTCATTTAATGCATGTTTAGTCATAAATGCTATACAAAATCTTTTGTGTAAGAAAAGCCAGATCCTTCTTCTTTTTCCTTCCACTCATATTACAAAAAGATAAACTAATTCAGTATATTTTTGCCATTGTAAAGCAAAGCATCAGTTGAGGTTAATTTTTTAATTTTTGTTAAAGTATTATATAAAGTGTGGGGGACCATTGAATGCCCCAACTCACTACCAGTGACTTTGTATGCCAACCCAGACTCCCACTACTAATGCAGAATGGATTATAGGGAAAGTACATATTATTCCTTAAAAAACAAGAAGATACCGTTTTGGAAACCCACATAAGTATGTGTTTAACCATAGATCTAGATTTTAGTCTCATTAAGCTCCACAGTCCTAAAGTTTTGTAGGTACTTTCTTGACTTGGGTTAAGTTTACACGTAAAGTGAGATACCTTCCTGAATAGTCGAAAAAGCATATGCAGGATGTATGACTATGTGTGTATCACACACAAATTTTTCAAATTACATTATTGTTGTTATCAATTATGTGTTATTATAAATACATCTAAAATTACATCCAAAATATAATCTAAAATTCTAGTCACCCTGATGATTCAGTACCAATACAGCACAGGTGATGAAATCCTAGGAGCTTTGAAACATTAATTGATTTCTGGAATAACTTCAGTCTAGGATTTCATTTCTCTGGGAAGCATAGGCTCCAAATATCCCCTAGACTCCATCCTTGCAGCCTTCCTGCACTGTGACATAAAAGGGAGCATACAAGGAAAAATGTTTTCTTTGTCTTAGGCCATTAAGAGCATGTTTATAGCTTCTCCCACACTGGTCTATTCCAGGCCACTTACAGCTTTGTGGTTTACAATAAACATGTCCAACTCCACAGGAAATCAATGGACATCCAGAGCAGTCTCCTGATAACAGAAAACAGAGTTGAGGCTTCACATGGAAACAGTGAGATCACACCTTCACCAGGTGATCAGGTGGTGCTGGAGATCAAAAATTCAGCTGCAAAACCTAGCAACGAATGACAGGTGAATTTGGCATAGTTCCTTCCATTTCACTTTGCTAGCTTTCAATTTAACAGTAATGTCATGCCACAATCCAGCAACCATCTCCAAAGGCTGTAATCCAAAGCACTGATTGCAAGATGCAGGACAGCAAAAATAAATTATATTTGTATTTGCTGTTTGTCTTTGGACAAACAGCACAAAACATTTAGCACAAAACATTTAAACATGTTCAACACAAAGAAAGTGGGTCACTTTCTGCTTGCATTATCTATTGTTAAGCCAAATATATTCCAACAAACTCACATTGAAGCATATGTTTTAATCCAGGACTCTACTCTCTTCAAATTGGTTTTTGAAAAAAAAAAAAAAAAAAAACAAAAACAGGTAAATTAACTGGAAAATGTTTTTGGTAAATGGCCATTTTAGTTAAAATATTTATTATATGGATGAAAAGCTGCAACAAAAGGAAAACAAAATATTACCTTGGCTCATACATATGCTCTTAACTCAAGAGGCAAATGCAAGAATTATCTGGTAAATTTTCCCAGCTCTTCTTTCTTCTTACTGCCAGACAGAAAGTTGGTAATTCCAGAAAAATCACATCAGAGTTTCGTTCAAGATACAAATCAAAATCTTACCTGTCTTGAATGATAAGAAGAGAAAATGTATGATATTCGCCCTGACAGAGTCACCAGGAGACTACAAACAGTTCGAATAATGACAGTGGAAAGATGACAAAATGCTGAAAAGCCAATGTGACACTGTAAAAGATGCACACAGGCAAACACGGTAGTACTAAGCCCAAGTTCTCAGGAATCTGGGATCCCAAATAATAATATTGACTTCAAAACCATTAGATGTGAAAAAAGCCAGACTCACATTGCAGTTTTGTAACCACTTCCTTTTTAACAAGTCATTAGAGCACAGCCACTTTGACTTCCCTCCACAAGTGGAAAGGCAGGGGGTTTTAGGAGCGAGTGAGAGGAATATGAAAGTTCAATTCTCACTCAGTGTACTAACTGAAGCTGATGAAGTTAAAGATAGCATACCCAGATACTATTAAGATTGAAGCAAATTGCATTAATAATGCAATAATGCAACTTCATGTTGTAACCAAAAATTCCTGGGAAAAGGGAATCGTTGGGTCACCTGTGAAGAATGAACTGAACTGTGCTAAAACAACTGTATTGAAAAACGACTTCCACCTAACCCAAGGCATTGTATTAGAAGACCAAGAGACTGAGAGCATGAGAAAGCAGAAAAATTTCGCATAGTGATGCAGAGAAAATAGTGCAATGTCACTTCCATTTGCATGATTTAAATGTCTGGGCTGGTTCAAAATAAAACCTAAAGAAATATTTGATTCAAGTCTAGCCATGGAACAGTAATTAAAAATTAGTGATTAAAAAATGGTTCCAACTTGTTAGATCTAAAAATATCCCCCTTCAGAAAGGCCATAAGAAGGTCTTCTAAATGATAAATCCAGACATTAACAAGAGTTCTTTTATCCCTGGTTTAAAAATTATTATGTTCTCACATATCCAACTAGCAACTGCATTCAAGTTCAAATGCAGGGCATAGTTTAGGAGCCCACTGAAAATGAACACAGAAAAGCCCACTGAAGAGGAAAAAAGGGCTATTTCTGTCATCAGTGGACTTTGAATCAAGTCCTAACTTACCACGATTGACATTCAAAACATGGACAACTGGGTACGATTAGAAAGCTTTTCAAAGAGACATAATCACAGTGATGAGCTTCCTGCCCTTCCCAGAGTGCAGCCTTTGGGTATGCTCGGTACAGCTGCCTCTATCTGTATTCTGCACAACACTTTTCTGTGCAATAAGGTACATAAGCTATTTGCAAAGAATTCTTCTAGAAGAAAATATATCAAATTCAAGCTCATACATAAGCATCTGAGCAGATTTTGACTGTCCAAGTAACCAAAATGAAAATTTCAGCCATGACAGCAGGGATTCTTTTTGTTTTGACCATATGCTGCAAAAGGTCTGCTGATGTGTTCAAACACTCCTTCCATCATGAAACATAAAATTACCATATATCACTCTATAAGGGTTTGAACCAAGCTGGTTTCCTTGCATGTAGTGGGAAGACCTGGTCATAACCACAAGGTCCTCTTGTTGCCATTTTAAACTCTTGAAGAAATCTCCATACCCTCTCATCATCCTTGTGGAATGGTTTGATTAAACAGCTGATCTTGTTTTGCCATCTAGGAATATTTCCTTTACACAAATAATTTAAGATATGAGCTAATGACCCTCTGTACCATTTGTTTCATTACCCAGGATTTGACAGAACACACACAGACTCTGGATGTTTTTCTAGACGTTAGGGCACCAATGATTAAAGCTAATCTTTTTTCTTTTCCAGAAGGTTGATTCTCCACTCATCAGTCAGTGCTGTGCAGAATGGTGTCACGTTAAATGACAGTCCATTTCCATAACAAGGGGAATGGGAGATATGAAAAGGATCTTGTCAATCCACATGAACTCCAACATACACCTTAAAGGAAGACAAATTCATGGTAGGTGACTGGGCTGAGACTGAAGTCCAGAGTTTAGAACAATCAAGAAAGGATCTCCCTGAACTGTGCAAACAGTCATCCATCACACTATTCATTTACAAGACTGATTCCTGGCAAGAGTCCACAGAAACTGCATTTTTAGTTAATTAATCACTTATGTGCACAGCCAGGAATCTGAGCTCACACATGAACAAAATTAATAGGATAATAATGACCTCAAAATATTTTTTAAGTGTTTGGTATGCAAAACTGCAGGCTTCTGTGGTGAGAGTAGGAAGAACTGGAAAGGCTGAGCCCCTCCCGCATCCCTGTTATCCCTCTTCCTCCTTCACCCCTACTCCTCTTGTGATCACAGACCAGTTCTCACTGGCAATAGCACTGCACAAAATCCCTGCTTGGGCTGGAGAGCAGGACCACATTTCTAACACAAGCACAATGACATCAGTGGCTGCTCAGCTCATGGTGTTGGGGAAAAAACACAGCTTTGCTATTGGGGATAATGAAAGGACAGTCATATGTAAGCTCATAAAGTATTTTGTCTATTCCGTGTGACGTGGTCAGGTTGGCATACCTTTGAGAGTGCCACTTCATGAAAAGCATACTTCAACTGGGAAGAAACAAGGTTAATCCAAATTTGCACACATTGCCTGTGCAGAATGACTGAGGGATCATGTAGCCCACAGAAAGCTGAGCAGGAGAAAGAGGATTCCTTTTTCTACAAAAACCTTTTATAAATAGGAAGGGAGTAAACTGTTTTCTATGTTTGCTGCAGACAGGTGAGACTAACAGGTTTAAATTGCCCAGGGACATGGTGTAGATTTTAGTGGCTCCAAGCTCATTGCTGGCAAGAGGCTGAAAACTTCTCTTGCTCTTCCTCCTGGCATCTCCCAGTCACTCTTCCCTCTCCTTCCTGTCCTCCTCTCTGTAGGATTGTGACCAAGCTCCAAAGCAGTGCTGAAGGGAGCAGAAGAACAAGCCTCTTGGTCTCCTCTGCTCCAGCCCAAAAAACACCATGAGTCCCTGGGAGGAGCACACCCGCCATGCCCCTGGAAGAGGGATGGAGCCTGATTCAATGCGTGCCTGACCTCTGCTTGTCTCCCTGAAAACCCACCCTGAGCTTCCTTCTCCATACCCTGGTACCAAATGGAGAACCAGATCATGCCACCTTTGCAAATGTATTTTCTCTTCAGCATAAAAAGAATTATGTCAAGTTGTTTGGTTTTGGGTTGGTTGGTTGTTTTTTTCAGATGAGTCCCTCTTGCACCCAGAGAGATTCACCTCAGGGTCTCTTCCTCCAACACAGGGAAAGCTCTGAAGGTCTGTCCTTGTCTGGACTGAGCAGAACAGCTCCTGCATGCCCCCGAATTAAGAAAACACAGTGCAAGGTGAGCAGGGACGAGGTTTGGGATCTTTTGAGCAGAGGCTGCAGCTCCTCTGCATGGCACAAGTGTCCAGAATGGGAGGCTTAGGGTAACATCAAGACAAGTTTTCCAAATTGAGAGTTCAATGTTGGAACTGTTTGCCTAGGGGGATGAAATACTAGAAGATACTAAGAATACGGTTAGATAAGCATCAGCCACAAATGAGTTAGGTGTAGCAAATCTTACTTGTGAGCAGAAGTACAATCCCAGTAACTTCTTAATATCCTTTCCAAACTTACTTTCTATTCTTGTTTATAGATCTGAACAGGGCTTAAGCAAGCACATTCCTCTGGAGATCTGACAGGGTTCACTGGAACTTGCTAGCAATGTCTGACAGTGTCACACATGCAGCGTCTGTATCATCCTATAAGAGATACCACATTCCACTCTATTGCTCACAAGACTCCACACTGCTCACATCAATGAGTTTTGTGTCATCTGGGCTTGCTGAGAAACCAAGTGTCTTAGAAAAGAGTAATAATCTCTAGTAAAAATAACACTACTTGTGTATTAATGATAACAACCATGTGAAAGTATTAATGTATTGCTAAACAACAGCTGCTTTATGGCTCTGTACTTTTCTTGTTCATTAGCTTATAACAAGACTAATTATAAGATTTCCACTAGCATTATTAAGTTAACAGGACAATCGACCCTGTGGTGTATTTGGTTCTAACATCCTTTGCCAATAAAAACAGGTTGCAGGGTAGAGAGGTTTCATGTGGGTAGAAACATTCCTTTAAGAAAATGGATTTGGATACTTCTTTAGAATTTTAAAGGGGATATTAATGTCATTTTTTCAGTCCCACACTGAAAAATCAGATTGCCTTAACTACGTGAGCCTAAGGTGTGGAGAACAACACTACATTTCAGACACAAGACTACCCTCAATCAAATTAATTCAAAATATCAATTTTTTAGAATAGCTTTTAGTACTAAGTGGAGATGTGACATAAATTCTAATCTGGCCTCTTAGCAATAACCTGCTCATTACATTTATGCTGTACAGCTTGTAAGTAATGCAGTGCCTCCAAAGTGTCAGAGCAGGACACACAATTAGCATTTTCTCATGTATTTCTGTACATTTACATACATATGCATGAACTACACCTGAATAACGAAACTGGAAACTATGCATGGAAACACTTGGATCTAACTTGGGTTTTTTCTTTATATGGATCAGCTATTGACATCACTGACCCTGGTCAGCTGCCTCTCAGGCCTTACCTGAGGAGATTATGGGAATTTCTTTTAAGGGCTAGAAATGCTAGTTAGGAATCAAGCATGTGGGTGCTCTTTATTCCTCCCTGTGCTCTTGTCTGAGGTCTATCTAGCTCATGAATATTGACATCCATTCTGGCATGTCAGGAGGAAATATCAGGACATAAAGGTCATTTTGTTTAATGGTTACTCTCAGGGAGCCAAATCACATGGAATCATTTGGGAGGAATGCTTTCCAAAGCTCTGCAATTCTGATATAGATCACTGGAGCAAAGGTGTTTTATTTAAGTAAGAAAAGAGGAATATATTCCATCATTGACTGCAGACGCAAGAAGTGGTGGTGGACAAGAAGGACTTTGTGGCAGAGTAAGAGTGTGATGATGGCTGCGCAAGTGCAACAAAAACATGAAGTAACATCTTCACCTCTAAGCCTGTGAATGCTCTACCACTTGCCTACATGGTTGATGAGACCAAAAAAATATATCCCATCGTTTCAGGCATCAGAAAGAAGCTGTGTGAAAATTATATGCTCTTGCATGGGCAAAACCTCATACATATCAATGGACAATAGTGTCAACAGTCAGATGCCTTCAGAAACTGTAAGCCAGGCCAACAAATCAGTATGCGCTCAGCTTCACCATCATATTATTTAAAAAATAAGCATTAAAATGTGGTTATTTATTCTACTTTACTTTTAGGTTTTGTACTTTTCGGGCAGTATTCTTTTATTCGTTCAAGTTTTTCTCCACAAGTTCATGATATAGGTCATGATATACAAGCAAAGGTGGTCACAGCATGTAAAGCAAAGGGAGAGGCAGTACTTCACTCAGTGCTGCCTGGAGTATCATATTCCCATGTTAAAGCAATTACAAAGCACCCTAGAAACATCACTGTCATGTCTGGCTTTGGCTATGACCTGCTTACAAATAACATAAGGTGAGATTCTTGCTTGATCACATTATTTGGTAATCCAGAGCATTAGAGGAAAATAGTAGAAGTGTCGAAACTGACAATGCACTGCATGAAGCTAAAACTCATTACTGTGAAATACTGTGCCTCAAAATAATAATGAATTTTATCACCAAAAGGCTATTTATAAGTGAATTACAAGGCACTAATTCTACAATAGGAAATATTTACTGAGCATAAGTGCATGCTTACACACCTTATTTTTAGTCACATATTTTCCCAAATGAAGGATTTGAAAACACAGTTAAAATTTTTATCTGCATCTTGAAATAAAAGTCCTAGATCAGTTTAAAACTGAGTTTTTCATCATTATTTTTTCTGCTTCTTTTATCCCCTAAGCAGAAAGCTTTATCGACAAATTCCTAATTTCATTGCCGTATAAAAAAGAACAGTCCAGCTCTTAACATAATTTTGTTCTACAAACTAAATTGGCCAAAATATTACATTTAGGCAGAAAAAAATGCACTTGAACGAGTGCAACTGTAAACAAACCTGTGCTGAGGTTGGACAAAGCATAGATGAAGTACAAATAAAATGATTTTGGTTAGATTATCTTGATGAGAACTAAAGAATGACTTTTCATTATTGTGGTTGGTGTTTTTAAGCCTATAGGTATTTGAATATAAACATTCTGCTTTGACATTTGTGTACTTAACCAGTTGAGCAGCATTTGAACACAAGCATCTGAGGAATTCAGCGATGAGTTCTGACTGATTCTTACATGACTGATACCACCAATGTTTGATGGTAGTATTACCAGTAAAGTAGACAAGGGGGATTCAGAAAGAGTGGTGTTTGTGCTCTGCAGCAATGTTTAAAATATAAAAGAAGATACTTTACATTTAAATGCAAAAGAATAAAAAATAGCACCAAGAACCACCAAAAGATCAGAACTAAAACCTCAAATAATGTTAGAGGAGAGTAGCTACACAGAATGGAAACACACAATACCAAATAAAGGGTCATGTTAAAAGTAGTTGCAGAAGTAAGAGTGTTGGTCCTAAGCTGTTAGATATGCTATGTCAATTCATTGTATCAACTAAGTCAATACTAAGCTGAGAACACCCTATTTTGAGCCTGGTCTGATAGAAACCAAAATCTAAATTGTTCTTGTTTTTATCTTTTTCCCCAAATAAGGAGATACAGTGAGAAAATATGAGGCCTGAAAGCAAAGTACAAGACTTTTGCTAGAGGTCCTCGCATGCAGCTCTAGGGAATTTTATAATAAGTGGTGGAATAAAGCAAATATCACTCCTATCTTCAGTAAAGTTAAGATAAAAGAGCTATGGGCCAGTCAGCCTTACCTTGATACCTGGGAAGATGAAGGAGCAAGTAATACTGGAAACCATTTCCAAACATATTCAAATAAAGAGAGTGACTAGGAGTAGCCAGTATGGATCTATGGAGGAGAAGTCATGCCTGACCAACCTGATGGGTTTCTATGATCAAATGACTGGCTTGATGGATGTCTTTTATTTTGACTTCATGCAGGCTTTCAACATTTTCTCCTATAACATCCTCATGGACAGACAGATGAAGTACAGGGTAGATAAGTGGAGAAAATGGCAAACAGGGATCTCAAGAAGTTCAACAAACTGAATTGCAAAGTCTTGCATCTGAGGATGAAAACTCCTGTGCACCAGTACAGGCTGGGGAAAGAAGCTTTGCAGAAAGATTTAGGTCCTGGTGGACACCAAACCAAACATGAGCCAGCAATGCACTCCTGCAGCAATGAAGGCCAACGACCTCCTGGGCAGCATCAGGATGAGTATTGCCAGCAGGTCAAGGGGATCCTGTGATCCTTCCCCTCTCCTCTGCACTGGTGAGGCCACATCTGGAGTGCTGTGTCTGGCACTGGTCTCCCCAGTATAAGAGGGACATGGACATACTATAGCTGTGAGATGACACTGCTGGACTGAGTCATTACATTTTAAAATGTTTGGGACCTGATTGTTTTGAAGTTTCAGAGAGTTCATATCCCCATTGTTGCTTTACATATCTCTGGTGGCAATATTTTTATAGTGTTACTTTATTTTTTTTTGTCATTAGAATGAGAACAAGTTATGGAAAAAGGCACCCATAAACTCAATGTACATTGTACTCATCTTAGTGAAAAAGTAGTTTATAGTAACCAGTTCCATATTTTTTATGGAGCTACCTCTTGTCTACTACAGGGCTAGAACTACTTGCAGTGATACACCGGGGACACAAGCACTGACACGTGACTGGTGATAGTGGTACACATGAAAACTGGCCTTAGCAATTCTTGCTCTGAGGAAATGTGACCAGAGGTGTTCAATAGGCTGACATACTTTTCCATGACTACCTTTCTACATCTCACAACTTTTGTCTACCATTATCAGTTAATGCTAAGGACATGAGCCAGGCATAAATAGCCTACCAATTTTTGTATAACTGCTGCACTTAGCACCCAAACTTCAAAGAGAGCCAGTGTGTTTGTCAGCATGGTTGTCTCTCAGTGCTCCACCTCATTCCTCTGGTAGAGATCCAGAGGCAGAATACAGACTCCTAATGCTTAATGCTGCCATCTGGCTAATAGCTGCTGTCTACAGCAGAAGTAATTTCACCTTCTGAAAGCCAGTTCACTGAGGAGATAACTGCCTGCTCTAAAGGTCCTTTCCTAAATCTCCTACTGGAGGGCTGTGCACTTCATAATATTGGTAATGGACTAGAGCCTTTCACCACTCCTACAGTGAGAACCCAGCTCATACAGTGACAACTGGGCAGACCTTCTGAGTTTATTCAATTTCTGTTCAGGGCTTTGAAAACTTGCTACTGCTAATAAGCAGAGCGCCAGTTGCCATCTTTTAAAGGCAGCATACAGGGGCACTGCCTTTCTGTGAGCTAGTCCATCCCTACAGGCTTTGGCCTCCCAACCTCTAATCCTTCCCTGTTAAGTAGTTTCCACGTCGTCACTGATACTGGCACCACCATGCATGGGTGTGTAGGGAGCAAGAGAAGGACTTGTTGATCCATGACAAATCTGATGTGCCTTCCCTCCACAGGGCTACCTATCCACAGGGTCCTAATCAAATGCCAGAAATGTAGCTGTCACATGGTGAAGTCTTTTTTTTTTTTCATTGTAGAGGGTGATAGTGGTAGGCTTTCGTATGTTTCTCACAGTCTTAACTATGACGATAACCACTGTGAATATGAACAGGGTTGGATCAGCAGATAGTCTGGAACAATGATATCAGAGACGAGTCAACCACCTATTTGTGGCAGCAGACTCCCAACAGAGGTGTCCTGCGAGAGCAATGTGCGCCTCAG
This sequence comes from Streptopelia decaocto, assembly GCF_964273445.1. NCBI lineage: Eukaryota > Metazoa > Chordata > Aves > Columbiformes > Columbidae > Streptopelia > Streptopelia decaocto. The sequence continues at coordinate 24,427,319 of NC_138663.1, forward strand.
CATCAGCTCACTGCCCATTTCAGAAAGGTATGGTTTCAGTGGCTTCTTTTTCTGGGGCTATTTGAGATGCCTCTCGTTTTTTCCCCACACTACATAGCAGAGGATGTCAGAGAGCTCGGGGTCGGCAGCGAGCCGAGCCGTACCGTGCCGACCCGAACAGGGGGACAGCCCGCCGCTCTCCCCTCCGCAGCCCGGCGTCGCCCATGTGTCTGAGGCGCCGAGCGAGCGACGGGAGCGTTTCCCACGGCCGGCGGGGTCCGAGCGGCGCAGCGCTGCTGAGCGGGCCAGGAGCTTTCCTGTCCAACGGCTGCCCTCGTCGCTGGGCGCAGGGCAGCCGAGCTGAGCCAAGCCGAGCCGTGCCGAACCCCACCGTGCCGAGCCGTGCGAAGCCCAGCCGAGCCGTGCGAAGCCCAGCCGAGCCGTGCCGGGGCAGGTGCAGTGAGGCCCCGCCCGGACCGGCCACCTGCGGGCCGCTGCTCCCCGCCGGGGCGGGCGCAGGTGCCAGCCCAGCCCCAGCCCCGGCCCCGCCTCCGCCGAGAGCCGCTCGGAGCAATTCCCACGGCAACCCAGGCTCGACCCCCTTCCCAAACCCCGCCTCCGCTCCCCGCCCCTCCGCTCCCGCCCGGCGGCCGCCGCCGGTCGGAAACAGTCTGTGTGTAAACTCGACGTGTCCGGAAAGGTGCGCGCCGCTCCCCGCTTCGCTCCGCGCCCGGCTGCGGGCGCGCCCGCCGAGCGCGATGCTGGACCCTTCCTCCAGCGAAGAGGAGTCCGATGAGCTGCTGGAAGAGGAGCGGCGGGACGTGCTGGTGGCGGCGGGAGGCGGCTCTCCGCGCTCGCTGCCGCCGCCGCCCCGGGACCCGCGGGGCAGGGAGGCCGGCGCGGCTCGGGCGGCCAGCCCCAGTCCCTCGGTGCTGAGCGAGGGCCGGGAGGAGCAGGAGCGCCTGCAGCGAGAGGAGCGGGAGAAGCGGCTCCGGCTGCAGCTCTACGTGTTCATTGCGAGGTGCATCGCGCACCCGTTCAACGCCAAGCAGCCCACGGACATGGCCCGCCGGCAGCAGAAGGTGAGCGCTCCGCCCTCCCCTCTCCCTGCGCTCCAGCCCGGTCCTGGCCCCCGCGGGCCACCCCGTGCCCGCCCGCCGGCAAGTGCCGCGCTCTGGCCCGCAACAGGTTGAGGCGGGCGGGGCAGGGCGGGGGGAGCCGCCGCCGTCCCCAGCGGCACTGCAGGCGGTGTCAGAGCAGGGTGTTGGGAAGCTTCTCCAAACCAGCACGTTTACCTAGAAATCCATCAGTCAACAGGGGAGAAGTCTTTTAAGTTTTTAAAGCTGAGCTTAAAGTGGCCGTGAGAAGGAAATAAGAGCGCAGAGAGCGGGCGGCGGGGCCGCTTTGCAGTGGAAGCGGTTTCGGCTTCGCAGCGTTGTGTGACCGATGGAGTTCCACGTTCCAGAGGTGCCTCCTGCAAATCGTGTTCTGACTGTGCCCAACTCGAGTAAATTAACCCATAATTCAGGGGTGAACGAGAAAACTTATTTTTTTCCCATTAATTTTTAAGTGCAATCTTTCTGTATAGAGAAAAAATTAACGTGTGTTTGTGATGAGAATGACCTTCCAGTGAATGAATGATTTCTTGTACACCAGAGACAAGCTCTTGAGAATTGACAGGCATGTGGTAGGTTTTTATGCTGTAAGAGTGCTTCTTCTCTGTTAGTTTTTAATAGGTAGAATACTTAAAGTTTTGAAACAAGGTGCTGCATTTCCAGATAACCACTTAAAAGCTCAGTTCTTGAAATGTTTGGTCTTAGAAAATTTTATTTTTATTATTGCTTTCAGATCTATAAAACAAATAAACCCAAATCCAAACAGAAAAATAAACAAACAAACAAAAAACCTTCCACATTGCTTTCCAGAGGGAAATAATTCAGTTCGACTTGGCTTTTTATGATCCTGGTACCTCTATATATCTAAGAATTTGTAAAATCCCCTACTGAATGTTTTGGGGTGTCTGGATTATGCCTGCTATAGGTAATTTGTGCTTAGTGAATTCTCTGACAAGTTAACATGGTGATAATAATAAGATTATTTCTGGAAGAACACTTTGTTTTTATTAAGTGTTAGGTATTTAAGCTGTGAAGCCTGTATAAAGGCATCTTGTAAGTAGGAAGTTAAAGAAAATCTGGCAAAATGAGAATTTCACCATCCCAGTGAGGACTCCCCACCCCAAAAGAGATTTATCATAGACGTTAGGTTTTGAAGGGACATTTGGAGGTCATCTAATTGTGACCTCCCACAGGAAGAAGCCAAAGCTGACCTGATCAGTGTTGATACTAGTCTAGGTTCAAGCAGGAGGCCCAAAAGCCTCCAGAGGTGAGAACCCGCAGCCCATCTGTGTGACCTGCTCCAGTGCCGCATTGCCCTCTTCTTGATGAAATTTTACTAACCACCTTCTAAGTCTCAACTTGTGGCCATCAACTGCAGGAGATACTGAGCATTTAGAAGTTCTCACTGATTCAGTTGCTAAGTATAGGGACTGTGTTTTAAAAATAACTACAGTATTATTTTTATTAATAAGGTATATGAAAAGAGATTGCTGATGTGCAGCAAATACAGAAATACAGCAGTTGTAGATTTAGCATATGAGCAATGAACAGGTTGATTGACAGAATTGACTTGATACCTATAATTAAATGTTAAATGAACTCTGATGTTTGGTTTAACTGCTATATGCAGAAAGAAATTTTCTGTCATCTTTAGGAATTTAGCTGCAGAACAAGGTTGAATTGTCTTTTGCTGGTCAGGAACTATTGTTTTTAAATAAGAGAGAACACACAAAAAAATATTTCTGGGAGTTGCACTTCTCTCTAGAAGTAGTGAAATGCACATAAACATCCTTCCTCTTACTTCACAATTTTTATATATTACCCAATGGATTACTGAATATAGGATAGAAGAACTGGTCCTGAGTTTTGAGAATTTGGGAAACCTGCTGTAATAGTTGAGGATCGCCGAGCACCACATGAAGGAGCCTGCTTTTGTGCTTTGATGTTTGCACTTTGTGCTGCACGGTGGCCCCATGTCAGCCTTAGGAATAAGAGTGCAACCACCTGTGTCACACTGTGTCCTGTAGTAAGACAGTTTTGGATGTGTGATAGCTAAACTCATGTTCCATAGGGTAAAAGTCTTTCTTATTTCCTGAATGAATTTTCTCACTGCCTGTCATGGTTCAATTCAGCTGGCAACTAAGTACCACCCAGCCACTTGCTCACTGCTCCCACAGTGGGATGGAGAAGAGAACCACAAGAGTAAAAGTGAGAAAACTCGTGGGTTGAGATAAAGACATTTTAATAGGTAAAGCAAAAGCCATGCATGCAAGCAAAGCAAAACAAGGGATTCATTCATTGCTTCCCATTGGCAGGCAGGTGTTCAGCCATCTCCAGGACAGCAGGGCTCCATCACAAGTAATGGTAACTTGGGAAGACAAACACCATGATTCTGAACATCCCCTCTTCCTTCTTCCCCCAGCTTTATATGTTGAGCATGACATCATATGGTATGGAATGTCCTTTTGGTCAGTTGGGGTCAGCTGTCCTGTCCCAGCTGTGTCACCTCCCAACTCCTTGTGCATCCCTTGCCCACTCACTGGTGGGGTGGCGGGAGAAGCAGAAAAGACCTTGACTCTGTGTAAGCACTGCTCAGCAGTAACTAAAACATCTCAGTATTATCAACACTGTTTTCAGCACAGAGCCAAAACATAGCCCCCTACTAGCTACTGTGAAGAAAATTAACTCAGTCCCAGCCAAAACCAGCACATTGCCAAAATATGATACAGACTTGAACTGTCCCTTAATGTCTTGTGCTTTTACTTTACATCTGACTTGTGTTATGCAGCTGTCTGTCTATTGCAAGCTGGACTGAGATTCCCTACCTGTGTTATTTAACTGGAGCTGTTAACAACCACATGCCCTCTCCATCATCAGTGATAAGTGGTGATCCAAGCTATGGTTTCAAACCAGAACCGACGATGCACTGTGGTTCCAGCTCCCAGCCCAGTCTGCCTGGCTCTCGTTGTACGCGCTTCGTAATGCTTTTGCACCAGCAGTCTTTCTAATAACCTAAGAATAGTATCCACCCTGCTTGAGAGCAGAAATAATTTGTTCTTTCTGCCAGTTCATTTGGCATATTGCTGAGCAAATATTGCAGAATGCAGTGTGCTTCTTTTTTAATGTGGAACATATTATCCGGTAAGGGAATGAGATGGAATTCACATATCAAATATCCTCAATTGCATTGTAATATGAGTAAGGAAATGGTTTACAATATGACTGGCTTCTTATGTTCTTGCTTCAGTATCAGATTAAAATGTTCTATACAGTATATTGAAACATGCATACTTAATAGACTAGAGTTATACTAATTAATGTAAAGAATTTTAAATGCAGGCAGTGTTTCACTGCTCCGTTGTCCTTTCTCATCCTTCTTTCTTCTCACTAAGTAAAATTAGCTTGGCTCTATTATGATAGATAAGGTTAATTAAAAAAAAATAAAGCAAGCAAACTTAAAAAAAAAAAAAAGCTATCATAATTCACCAGAGTCCACCAACTCTGCTAAATTTTTAATGTCAAATTCAATGTAATTTAGCCTAGACTTTTCAGAAACACATACTTTATAATCTGGCTGCGTTTCTTTATTTTCTTCTTCTTTTTTTTTTTTTTTTTTTTTTTTTTTTTTAATCTATAGGCTATGTAGTGGAAATACTCTTCTTTAGTTGTTCAGAGTTAGTTGGTGAGTTCCTCTTACACCCTGTCTTACCTTGGTTATTGTTAGATTTGTGGTGAAGAAGGAAGAATAAGCTAATATTGGAGATGTAGAACTGAAGCATGGCCTGATTTTTTTAAGGTGGGGTACCAGATCCTGATGAAGATGGAGTTAGTTCGTTCTACAGAGAAGAACTAATATGTACTTAGTTACATATTTTCAGTAGAAATTTATAGACATTTGGTCACGTATTTTCCAAACTTTTTGAGAAGTGTTGATGTATCCATGCATTACATGTCATGCCTTTATCAAGCAAGGTTTTTCTGTCCCTGGTTTAAAGAGACTGTCACTTTTTTGTAGTTCCCCTGTTTTTTTTTTTTTTTCCAAGCAAATCTTCTGGAACTATTTCAGCCACTTTCTTTTCTGCCTCTCTGCTCCTCTTCTTTTCCAGTCAAGCAAAAGTCAAGAACAGACCAGTTAGCTAATCCCATTCTTACTCCTTCTTCTGTCCCATCCCAGACAAACTGAATCTCAAACCAGTAGATTGAATTTGCCCTCAGAATGGGATTTAGGCGGTGAAAAGAAATGCATTCCCAGTGTGACTGTTTTCCATCAAGAGAGAGTAGTGTACATGAACATATGCAGAGTCAGTGATTAGGTGGTGACCCTGCTAACTGTGGTATATACTAATCAGTTTTACACTTGTATGTACATACTCGGTTTTACTCAGGGCGTGCGTGCCAAAGGCGGGTTCTGAATCTGGGAGATGAATCAGAGTTCAAGTTCCTGAGGAAGGAAGGGACAGAGAAGTGCTACAAGTAGCTAATAAAAAAAGGTGTTCTTCCTGTGTTTTTCTTCCTCAATGTTTTAAAATTTACTCTAGTAATCAAGTGGTCATACAGTAGAAACTCAAGACTGGGAAGAAGTTAACACTTGTATGCTAAATGAGGTTTCCTAAGGCGTGAAAGGCTGAGTACATCAAAGCTGATAATTCAAGTCTTGCTTTCATAGGTGATAAGGAACAGAAGTAATTGAGCTGTCTGTTTAGAAGTCATAATACTCAAAAGTAAGAGTGGTACTATCCAGAAGCTTATTTTCACCTGAACTCCTTGACTTTATTCTTTCCTATTTCTTGGACTTCACCTCTAAAGGAGAAGTTTGTAATGATACATGTAACTTTATCAGGAAAACTTTGGTTACAGGGATAGACTTCATTCTCTGCATCACTGTTTTAGTCTTAGTATCTTTATTTCTCCTGCCCCAAGCCCCACTTTTCCTTGCTTTTGAGCTGGCTATTGTGTCTACTCATTGATTGACTGAGCATGTTCTGGGAAAGAAAAACTGTCTCTTGGCTTCTGAGCCTCCTTCATAAGAGGCTTTTTTCCTCAGTGCTAATATAGCAAGGAGAGTACATGAAAAGCCATTCTTGCCAGAAACTCTAGACACATTTCAGAGGAAACTATAAAACTTGGCCTTCTGGTCAAAATTCTACTGAAGAGCTTTCTAGGAAGATGCCTTCATTCGTATCATTGGTATTTCCTTTACAAATTTCAAATTTTTTGTGAAGTGTTTCAGAAAGTAATTTTAAATCAACTTTATTTGCCTCTTTGTTTTTCCCCATCACAAACACCTTAAAAACCCCTTGTCATGATGCTGTAAGGCATTTGAATTTTGTTATAGTCAGGTTAGTATAGAGTATTTTGGTAAATCCTGTCAAAGCCCATTAAGATGCTGGCCTACACAGCTCTGTACATGTTGAGACAAGGTAACTGGCAAACAGACCTTTTTACCACAGTCAGAACTTGCTCTGGGGAAGAAGTTGTTCTTGTCTGAAGTAGGAAAGTTGCTCACAATGGGCAATTGAGTGAATCATGGCTGAAAAAATACTGGAGGGTGATGAGAGGAGCAGAACCTTCTGGTTACCAATGCCACTTTAGAAATGACAATCCATCAGACTTTTGTTTTTATCTTAAACTGTTCTGCTGCCTTGCCAGCTCAGCATTGATTGTTGTGGCTTGGCCAAAAGCTGGGCAGCGTGCTGGGAAAATGAAGCCTTGGCAGTTTAATGAAGCAGACATGTAGGGACAGTCAGAAAACTCAGTTTACTATGTGGAAAAATTAATAATTCCCTTCTTTTGCTTGCTTGTTTTGTTTTCCCTGCCTATTTTACCCAAACTTGTGTTTGAAATGTAATTATTTTTTAATATTATTTGAGGGGACAATTCTGAATTTTTTCTGAATGAGTGACCTCAGGTCGTTTATTTCTTTCTGTCACCCACACTGTTTGACAAGTGTGTTAACTGTGTTGGCTGATCCTCCATTTACAGGGCTTGAAGAAGACCACTGATTAGTTTTTCTACAAGGGAGCTAACAGGAAGGGAGTTTGAAGGATCAGTTGACTGTTGCCATCTCTGCAGGAATGGTACAGGGGCTGGCTGGGCTGCCTTGCATTTCTCACTCTTTGCAGGCAGTTGTTATTCTCACATTTTATTTTGTGTACCTGAACTGTTGGTAATTGGTGACAGTGAAGCAGAAATACCAGATCAGCTCATCTCATCCTTATAACTTTCTCTGACATCATCTGAGAAACATATTCATTGCTGCCATGGAAGAACAAGCTGGTGAAAATATTATTTTGCCCTCTGAACCATACTCCTTTCCCTGTATCTGGAGAGGAGCAGTATATAAGAATATTCATTACCATGTATTATCTTTATCCGTAGAATATTGCCAGAGCAGAAGATACTTAGTGGTTGCTAGCTGAGTATTCACTGAATGATTTCTATCAAAGCAAATTTACCATTTCCCCCATGCGTACCTGTTGTCACCAGTTCATGTTTGTGGACGCTATTAACCAACCACTCTCCATTAGCATGCTGCTTACAGACTTCTTTTTTCTCTTTCTGGCTTTGTACCATTTCCTTTTAATATTGGTGAATATCATCCTGTAGTTGCTTTTGGTATATATTGTTTTACTTCTTTAATGTACCTCTGTATTTGTGTTATACTTTTCTGTTATCCTTGTTTCTTTTTTTGTGTGTATATGTCTCCTACTTTCCCAGCTTAACACATCCCTCTCTCCTGCTGCTTCCCTTTTATTTGTATGCTTGCTAGAGCTGGAAAGCTAATAGCTCAGGGACAGAACTTGCTTTCCATTTATCAACCCAAGAGGTGTCTGTGGGAGAAGACGGGATGACACATCTTCTCTTAGGAAAGTGCTTGGATCTCCTCTGCTAATTGAGGGATGTGTGTTGGGGTGGTGCTAGTCTTCGTGCCTTGACTCTCATCCTATATTGAGTTGTACTGAGCCCCAGTTAGTATATTGCTCTGTTTGAACTGGGTGTCAGCCTCATATGTTTTTGAACTTTTTAATCTTTAAGTCTCCTTTCATATATATATATATGTGTATATATATGTATTTTGGCACGGTGGCTGCAAAGATGCCTCCTATATTTCTTTCCAACTTATTCCTCTTGCAGCCTGCTGATGGCTGTGGCATGTGCCAGTCTGGTGCTCAAGCCTCTCCTTGGTTTCTAGTTGTTGCCATTCAGGAGAGCAGGCAGGGAGAGGAACAGCATCTGCTGAACTCCTGCTCCCTTTGCCTAGTGCCTGTCTCCAGTGCCCACTTCTGCCTACAAGTGCTGGCACCGAAGTGAAATCAGCCCAGTTCTGGTGCGGTGCAGCTGATTCCCACAGGTTTCAGAATAGCAGCTGTGAAAAGGCAGTTTTCAGTTTGTTGCTGTGTGGGGGAAACTCTCAGCAGCAGGAGAGACAGAGTGTTTGCATGTGGGTACCAGGCTGCATCAGCTTAGGTTTGCGTTTTGAAGGTTATTTTCACAACCATAAGTGTTGAAGGCTTTTCATTTTTTTTTGTTTAAAATTCTCTAGAAGTTGATGGTACTTGCCCAAAATAATTTATTTCTGGTTTTATTTATTTTGCAGCGAGGAGATAAAGCATATGCTTCTCTTCAAGCGTGATTACTTGTATGCATAAGTTTAAGAATGTTCTTGAGTGTTTTTCCTGTCAGGAAGAGGAAAAGCATTAATTAACAGCATTGTGAAGAATGAACAGAACAACAGTGAGTACTTCTTTAACTACATGACCCAGTGAAGAAAAATTAGAAGAAGAGAATGTGGTCATACAAGAATTTTTCTCCAGTTTCCATTTTTCTCTCATGCATTAATTATTCATTTATGTTCAATTGTATTGGCTGTGGGGTTTTGGAAATAGAGGCCGGCAGCTTCTGTTTAATGAGTGCTGGAGGGAAAGTTTGAGTGATAGTGTAGACATACAAAAAAAATCTGTAGGTTAGTGCTTTGAGTAGACCTGTTTGGGCCACAGACAAGGACGTTGAAGAAAGGGCAAAGCTCAGATAGTGTATAAATGAGATCTCCGAAGAGATGATGATACACATCTACAAAGATTAGGGGAGAAATGGAAATCAGTGATGGAGAGTTTCATGGACTGAGTTGAAGGTATTGAGAAAGTACATGGAACTGAATTAATTTTGGAGTAGAGGACCTGTTCAGCAAGGACAATGACAAAGGTAAGAGGCATACATTTGTAGCAGAGAAATCCACTGGACGTGACAGTTATGCTTTCCAGTATGAAACAGAAATGAAGGAGGGATATCTTGGGGATAAGAGTTTGCAAGAAATATATTTTGCTAGGAGGAACAGATAAGGATTAAGCTGGAAAAAAGTGAATAGTCTCAATATCCATGTCAGCGTAATACAGAATAGCAAGGGCAAAAGAGCTGGTGAGAAGCTTTGTGCTGAGAAGTTGGAGTCCATGAAAATCAGAGCGGTAGGTTATAGTGCATTGGAGAAAAGTGTTTTCATGGTCCCAGCTTGTTTTCTGCAGAAGGTTGCAGTTGTTTTATGTGTTTAGGTTTTTCTTATGGTGAATTCATGAGTTTTCTTAAAAAAAAAAATCTACCTCTAGGCATTCTGCGCCAAATATTTATCTTGCTGGTGAGCATCCCTAGTTTGAGCCTATTGCTTATATGTTCCTTCATTTATTTCTAAATTATATATTCTGAGGCCTTGTAGCAAGGTACTGATGTCTGTTTCTTGTTCAAAAGCGTTCTACGACTGTTTCACCATTCCAACTGTTTAATACATCAAATATGCATTAGTGTTAAAATATTAATATTGGCTAGTCTTTTTTTTTTTTATCTCCTTATGGATGGAGCATAGGCAAAGAAAATAAATAAAGAAGATGTGGTTGTTTGGTATAGATATTATTTTTATTCATCCTAACAATCAGTTCCCTTCTGACTCTTCCTTCCTACAGTGTCATTAATGGCAGAGGATTTTTCAGTCTCTGACCAGTGGGGATTAAAGAACAACAAATAGTATTATTTGGAGATGGAAGTTAACAAGCTCCTTTAGAATTTTTTTGTTTCTAGTAATCTTAAACTTGCAGAGCTGGAGTATTTGCCTCAATGGACATTTAGATTCAGCTTGTAGTGACTTAATACCAAATGCAAGATACGTGGTTATGAGAATGATGTGCTACAAACAGTGGAGGTACTGAGCATGCTAGTACATGGTTATAAAGTAATTAGAAGCATTTTAGTTCAAATCACAGAATAGTTTGGGTTGGAAGTGACCTTCAGAGGTCATCTAGTCCAACCCCCCTGCCATGAGCAGGGACATCTGCGACTAGATCTGGTTGCTCAGAGCCCCGTCCAGCCTGGCCTGGAATGTTTCCAGGGATGGGCCATCTACCACCTCTCTGGGCAACTTGTGCCAGTGTTTCACCACCCTCACTGTAAAAAAATTTCTTCCTCATATCTAGCGTGAATCTCCACACCTTTGGTTTAAAACCATTACCCCTTGTGCTGTTGTAACATGCCCTTCTAAAAAGTTTGTTCCCATCCTTCTTATAGGCCCCTTTTAAGTATTGAAAGCCAACAATAAGGTCTCCCCAGAGCCTTCTCTTCTCTAGGCTGAACAACCCCTACTCTCTCAGTCTGTCCTCCTGGGAGAGGTGTTCCATCCCTCTGATCATCTTGGTGGCCTCCTCTGTACCCTCTCCAACAGGTCCATGTCTTTCCTGTACTGAGGGCCCCAGAGCTGGACGTAGGACTGCAGGTGGGGTCTCACCAGAGCAGAGGGGCAGAATCACCTCCCTCGGTCTCCTGGCCATGCTCCTCTTGATGCAGCCTGAGATACAATTGTCTTTCTGGGCTGCAAATGCACATTGCCAGGTCATGTCCAGTCTTTCATCCACCAGTACCCCCAAGTCCTTCTGTGCAGGGCTGCTGTCAATCCCTTCATCCCCCAGCCTGTATTGATACCAGGGGTTGCCCTGAACCAGGGGCAGGACCTTGCTCTTGGCCTTTTTGAACCTCATGACGTTTGTGTGGGCCTACTTCTTGAGCTTGTCCATGTGATGAGCTTGTTCTGTTATACAAACTCTGTCAATCTCATTTATATGGTTTTGGGTTCTTTTCAGCATGCTTTGGCTCCCAAATTCAGTTACTTTAGAAGCATCATTTAAGATTTTGAAGGCCAACTTTTAAAGTTGTCTTTTACTGTCATCCAATTTTTAGGTATCCTTACTTAATGCTTCCAGGCCTTTTACTGTGATAAGAAATGTTAGAAAATGACTAGCTAAGTTTTGTGCATATAAACCTCTGTTTTACCAGGTAATCTGAGAATTATGAGATCTGGCAGCCTGTGGTTATATAGATATATTTTGCTCATGTGTTGCTGAAAAGGAAATAAAGAATGTCATTCTTAGCCATGTAATCTAAAGGTGATCTCTTGATCAGCAGATGAGTCACCCACTAGTATCAGAGCATGTGCGTATTTTTTCATGGCTCTCACTTGAACACCCCGTCTGTAGGGTGGTTAGTACCTTATAGGACTGTTGTTACAGTGAGATTAAGAGTCATTTGTCCCCTCTTTGTCCTCACCCCCCACAGGCCGAGATAGGGAATTTTTAAGACCTCTTCACTTTCTAAATTGCGAGGAAGGACAGGGGTACACTGTGAACAGGGCTAGGTATTATTGGTGGTCATTGCTTGGCTCTCCCTCAAAGCTGCATTGCAGCAAGTGGATTACATCAGTCTTTCTGCTACTTTAAATACAACTTTCTGCCTGTAGATGAAAAGCATCATGTGAGAATGAGAAGTATTATTTATTTAAAATGGCAACAAAATTACTCAGATTTCCACTAAACCTTTAGCTGTTTTATGTATTCTGCATATTTAAACTCCAATAGATTATTAACACATTAATTTGCTAACTACAGTTGTTAGTATGAACTCAGTCTGGAATGGGCTTCAAGAGGTCACAGAGGTGTGATAAAATCACTAAAGTGGCTAAAGCCTCCATACTTGACCCTCTTGCTGTATTACAAGCTGTATCTTTTACAAGTGCACTTAATTATGCAGAACAGCACACAAGGGAAGGAGTCTGTACAGACTGGCAAAGTTCTTCCCATAGTATAAAAATCTATTTCTAAGCCTGACTGCGGTGTTTTGCTAATTCATGCCTGATGGTGTTGGGTTGATGTGCCGTGGTCATGGCTACTGTCCAGTAGCTGCAGAAGCATGATCTGCTGAGATAAGTGAGACACTTTTAAAAAGTAAGGCCATCCCCAAGGGTAACACACTTAATCACAGACAACATCAGCATCTGCATCACCCATTTAGCCTAGCTCAGGAGTGTGCTGTGAAGTTACCCACCTTGTCCCCCTGCAGAGTTCTGGTTTGGACTGTGTGAAGATGACTGTGTCGGGGCAAAGCTGAACTAGAAGGTACACTCTGGGAGCACCTTTAGTCTGTGCAAGCGGACTGAGGTAAAACCTCCTGAAATGGATGTTGGGTCCTCAGCATGACCTGCTTCGCTGTGCAGATGCACTTTTCTGGTGTCACGCTGCTTGCCAGTGTAGACGTGACTTCAGAGAGAGTCGTAGAGATTTAAAATACAGCAACTGACACAGGATCAAGAAAGAGAGATGGAACCTAAATGAAATAAATAGCTCAATAGGGCAGTCTCCTTTCTGAGCTGGTAAAGCAAGACAGAATATGCAATGCAAACAGAAAAACAGCTGAAGTAACAAAGTAATCGAGTCTCGCTATGTCTGAAGTTAATTAGGGGCAACAAACTGCCCTTAATTACTAAAAGTGTGGGATCCTCAGCAAAGCTGCCTGGGATACTAATTAAAAGAACTGTTTATAAGAAATAGAATGCATAATTAATGACTGAGAAATCATTTTCAAGAGTATCTTCAGACAGCAAGTAGAGTGCCCTTGGAAAATATTGTGGCACCCGAAGACCTCCACTGAATCTAATCCCACAAGATAGACCTGGACTGATATGCAAGACCGTCACTGTGCTTATACTTTCTAGTGCTGAGGTAGCTGAGGTAGGGATTAATGGCAAAATAACAGGTAGAATAGGAATAGTATTTTCATTTTAATGTCAAATGCTCTCTTCATTTTTTTTTCTTAAGGTATGACTTCAATAGGCCCTGCTTATGAAATATGCTGACATACTGTATTTTGTTTACATCGTTGTCTAGTCTGCTGCTCAATCAGTTGAATGGGGTCATTAATGCTTAGAGAGGGCCTTTGGTAGCATCCTCTTTGTGTTGATACGCAGCATGTGTTCTATCTGTGGCAACTGTTGGCTGTCAAGTATATTTGCCACCAAATGGACTGTGATTTCTCTTTTCTAGGTTCTTGAAAAAACAGCAATCTGAAAATTACGTCTGACAGAACAAAACCAGAAACTAGCCAAAAAAAGAAACTAGCCTGATTAATGATTTTTTTTATTTTTTTTTTTATTTTTTTTTTTTATCCTATGCAGTTCTTTAAAAGGGGTAATAACGTGTGAAGTTTTATCCAGGTCCCTGTTTGGGTATTGTGTACTCAGTCATTTATAATTGGCCACTCCTTCATTTATAAACTCAAAATGTTTTAAATAGCCCTGGTCCTCAATTACTGCGACATGTTTACAGAAACATAGATGTGGAATAATGCAGCTACAAATGCTTGGAAGCATCGAACCCTAGGTATAATTTCCTTTGCAGCTTCTAAGTATCTGCCAGGGGCTGAGGTGGGAGGCTGGAGGTTCCCCAAAGTGCTGGGGTGTGCGTGGAGGCAGCCAGGAGGGACATGGGTGCCTTTAAATAATCAGGCTGTGAGACCAACTGGCTGCCATGTGATGTCCATCCAGACAGGCATTAGATTTGATTCTTGCCGATCAATCTGTGATAATTCTAGTGAGCCCCCCTTTAAATGGTGTTTTGTGTTCACCGAGGGAGCAGACCCAGAACTGAAATATCCACATCCTCCATAGTGTCATTTACTTGTTCTGGGCTTCAATAAATTGATCAGTATCTCTTTGGTCCCGTGAGGCTGTGTGTTGTAACTCTGAATGGATTTGTATACTGGAAAACGGGAAACAATCAAGTCCTTGAAGTGCAGCTGACTGAGGCGGGGGGTCCTCCGGCTGGGGGTGAGTCCCCGATTCCCATTGCACTGTGGGTCTGCCAAATGCCCTATGGGAGGTGGAAAATGCGTATCTGTAGGGTTATATGTAAAAGGAGGGAGAGTGTGTCTGTGTGTATAATGTAAAAAATATGCATATGTATGGTTATATAGAAAAGGGAGAAAGTGTGTGCATGTGTATGCATGAGAGGGGCAGAGAAAAAAGCTCTAGGTACTGATATGAGGGTAGTAGAATGAGTGCTCCATAGCATGTTATGATCTAACTTGTTTTAAAGAGATAACATACTGAATGTAATATACTGAATACAAGTCATTTAATACCACTTTTTCAGAAACATCTTTTTCTATTTGTTGTTATAGAAAATGTAAATTGCCATTTACAAACAAAAACAACAAACCCAACACCCGAGATCTATATTTCTACCTTGACTCAGTTTGGTAGTTACTTCATGTAAAAAGAAACTCCTAAACTTCATGATAATGAAGCAAAGATGTTCCGATGGCTTCTGTTAACAGTAGAGGTTTTTTTTTTTAATTAATATTGAGCTTTCAGAATTGATCTGGTTCCTTAGTGCTAGCTCAGAGTGTGCCCTATTGAATACAGTATACTGAATTTCTACGTTTCTGTTCCTGCTCTTTAAGTCTTACAGGTGTAAGAATTAAATATCTGATTCATTTTGACGATGGATTTATACCTTGGCTGCAGAAAGTTGCTCTGGATTGAAACATAGCATATATGTTCTCAGTGTGAAGGATAATTTGTTTTCCTAATGTGATTCAATTAATATTTTTTTGCCTACAGTGGAAAAATAATTAGTTCCAACAGGAAACAAACAAACAAACAACAACAACAAAAAACCCAAACCAAAACAAAAAAAAAACAAAACAAAAACAAACAAAAAACCCACAACAAACAAAAACAAACCAAAACCAAATCCTGTTCTGATTGTGTGATTAAAAAAATAAAAAAATCCTCACCCCCCTGCAGTGCACAATTGTGCAGGTAGCTCTTAATATTTTTCTCACTCTGACTTGAGAGACTACAGAGCAGCCAGCCCAACTGTCATAGGCCACTCTTCGGGGAAAATAGAAGTTGGCCCATTTTTTTTTTTTTGTAATAGTGATGTGGAACAGCTTTTTCGTATCAGTGATCAGAATCACGCTGCCTCGGTGCTAATAAGATAAATGGGGTAATGCGTACTGATTATTATAGTTGGAGTGATATATGTAGGCTGAGAGACTGAGTGAAGAGGTGTGAGATGTTGGAGCTCTGAGCAATACAGATGACCAGTGAGGCAAATCCATTTCAATCTATAATGCTGGAGAGCCTTGAAAATGGGCAGAATTGCATAATAGCATCAGAAGGTAGGTAGCCTCTAACCTTTTCTTTCATAAAGGGTGAAGGATTCAGAGTGAGAAACTAGATTGTATTGTCAATGGACTGAAGCCATCCTAGAACAGTATGTGCATTTGTGTGTTTAAGGCAGGTATCAGGTAATATTTATTCACTGCAGGCATTTATATGAATAAGTAAAAAAAAAAGAGAGTACTATCAAAATTGTGAACTGTCTCAAAATTATTTTAAGTGGCTTGCTAATTTTAAGCATGATAATTTCAAGCCAAATAAAACATTGAAATAATTTGTTTTTCTATAACAAGTAAACAAATTTGTGCAATCAGTGCAGAAGAGTGAGAAAGATCAGAATGGATTAAACTAATACAGTTTTAAAGAAGGGATGATATTTAATGCAGGAGATATTCTTTTTTTAAGAGGAATTATAAACTTGTGGATGCTTTGAGATAGGCAGAGTTAGGGACACCATTTCTGACACAGTAGCTTCTAAGCAGTTCTGTGTCTGTGTTTGCAAATTGTGTACATACAACTTAGTGCAACAAAGGAAGGGCTTTTTCTGAAAGGTGGCACACATATGATATCTATAGGTTTCATGTCAAAATGGGTATTTTATCTGCATTCCAGTTGAGAACATTCTTTTAGAATCAAAGAGTAGTAACAGGGAATAACACCTCCATTGCCAAACAGCTCTGCTTCTGTATTTGTGCTTTTGGTGATACCTGTTTATTAAATGCTTTGCTTTTCACAGAACGTGTAGTAAGCTAGACTAACAAAACTGTTGTGCGTCAGGTGTACCTAATAAGCACTCTGATATATATCACGGCTGAATGAAATTATTGCTTTGTTGTGGGATGGAAAGCTTATTTTGCCAGATTATTGCAAAACAGATGAATGTCTTAAACACAGGAACAAATTACTTTGTGGTGTACTTTTACACCAAATGGGGAGAGACCTCCTGGGTTGACACAGTCTTGTATGCAGAAAAGAGACCTGTTATCTCTTATATAAACAGGTAAAACTTCAGTTAGTAGGCATCCCCACTGTTTTTCATTACTCTAATAGTTGTGACACTTCTGTTTCCTGACTGAACGCATTTGCAGTTTGTTTTGTACCCACTTGCAGTTCTGTCAACTTCAGTTAAAATAGCAGCTTTTCCTTCCTGAAGGATTTAATAGAGGATGGTGTCTTGTTCTGGTATACAAAACAATCCAGGCTCTGAACCATCCCTCAGGCTGTGTGGTCTGTCTCCTTCTCTGATTATCCTAATGGCCTCTCTCCGTATGTTTTACAGCTGGAATTAATGCACCCTCCTTCTCATGTTGCCTTTCACATTAGCACAGTGCCTGGGGTGCACGGAGGCATCTGAGCCCTCAGCTCAGAGCAGCCAAGGAGACTGAAAATCTTGCAGAAGTTCTTGTGAGTCCTGACCTGAAGTGTGGGATGCTGTATTTCACCCCATTTCTGTTACAGCAGCTCCCATGCTGGCTGTATTTCCAGTATGGTTTTCCTATCCTCTCTGGTTCTACTGCATCCCAGCCTGGAATTTCAACATCAGTTTTCAAAATCAGAAGATTACAATGTCATGCTCCTGTTCTCTCTGTCATAACAAGTGTGGAAATATTGCATTCATGTTTAATTTGCAGGTACAGCCCTCCAGAACTTTGCAGCTACATTTCCAGAGGGCTGCAATTTCTCCTTTAACACTTAACCTCACATTTTTATGGATTTTTTTTTTCCTTTTGTGGCAGTATCTCAGCTGCTTAACTGTTGTCTAGATAAGATCTACAGCATTATTTTAGCCAGAAAGCAAGGATAAAAAGCAAATGGATTACTAGATTTTATCATCTTATAAATAATTCTGGCAAATCTGTGACTTTGTGTGACTGATCCTTCCCATTCTGGGTCAGACATTGCCTTGTTGCTCTGATTCTAACCTTAGTGTTCTGTGTTTCTCCTGAGGAGTCTGTGTTCCTCTGAATATAGAGACCAGCTGCCCTCCTTTGGGAAGGAGATGTCTTTGGATGATGCTGGCCAACCTTCATACTCTTCTAAAGAACTTTCATGCTGCCTCATTCAAGTCTCTCAGCTCTTCAGTAGATGACTGAACTGCTGAACTCCTCTTTATTCCTTGGCCTAGAGAATAAATTATCGCTTCTCAGTTTCCAGGCTAAAAAGATCTTTCTGACAAAATACAAACTGCTGAGACCGGATTCATTGTTCAATAACCATGCATATCGGCAAGCTCTCAAAAATAATTAAGTGCCGCAGTAATAAAGAACAAAGCCCGCTCAGTGGCACAGTTCATATGCATTTGGTTGCAGCATTGCTGTGTGCCTTCCTTTTAATTCGTTTTTAGCTCAACTGCTATCAAAAGTCCTGAGTTTCAGGTTGTCCAATAAGCTTCTAAATAGGCTGTCCCTGGCATTCTGCCCTGGCCATGTTTGGCATGCTGTAGAGCAGAGTTTAACAAACATCTGTTGGATCAAGTTTTTTGTTGACCATGGGAGGTTAAATGGTCAGCACATGCTGATTTCTCTACAGAAAATCACTCATAGTGCTCATAGGAGACAACATATATTATGGTGCAATAGTGCAACAGCATTTGGACTTAATTCACCCTTCCAAAATATTATCCAGCATAACTGAGCCTATGTTTTTGTTTTCAAACCCACTGACATGTATATACATTGGTTTTCTGTGCTACAAAAGACAGTTTTGTGCTTCTTTCCCAGCTTCCTTTGACACCACAACTTTGTGGTTGAATAGAGCACAACAATACGTGACTTCTGGGTCTACCTCATTTTTTATCCTGCAAGGTTGCAAGGAGCCTTGACCTGTCTATCTTACTCCTACTCAGCACTTCTAAGTAATTATAATTTTTTGAAAAGCTGGTATGAAGAAGGTCAGTCATTATTTTTGTGTTTCTTGGAAACAGTGCTCGTACTTATGCAAGAGACCGAGTTAATTGCTTGGAAACTCAGGTTCTTGTTTCTGTGAGGTTTACATGCACAAAGTTTAGCAAACCTCATTTACTAGAACTCTCTTCCACTTCCCACACTCCTCAACTATACTGGATTTTACAGAACAGCATGTGTGTCTTTTCTTTTGGTTCAGGAATGTGTTGTCTGGTCCTTTGCACCAGAGGGAAGAAAAGCTTTAGAAAGCGGAAGAGAGGCATCCTGTCAAATTAACTTGGTAATATCTGTAAAAGAGTGCAGAACTGGGAGCTGGATGAAGGAATGAATTCAGTCTCTCCCCCTGAATGCTCTGCTTTCTGTATGCTTCAGGCCTTCATCGCTATGCCCTCTGTGCAAAACATGGGGGTAGCTAAGTATTTGCCCTCTGCCATCACATTGCAAGTAATAGAAATACTGAAAGTTGATTTTTATCTGACGTTTGGAAAGGAAATTGCATCTCGAGAATAGCAGACACACCCCTACCCCCCCTCCCCAAGTCACTGTGCAATAACTATGCAAGAATGTCAGCTCTGGTCCTCTGGCATGTTCGTAATCACTGTGCCATTTTTTTCTGTGACAGTGGGAGAGATGGAGATCAGGAATGCTATTCTATTGCTTTTGGTTAGATACATAAATTACCAGCACAGTGCGTGCTGAAATCTTAAGCAGCTTTTGCGGAATAAAAGATAAGAGTTTACTCCTGACTTAAAATGAGAAAGGCCTGTGCTTCCATGGCTCAATCCATCCTGGTGATCCGAGAGGGAAGGGGACTTAGTAATTGGATGTGACAAGATTAGTCCAATTTCATTTTTCCCAAACTGAATTGTTGCTGTTAGGAAACTCCCCTTTAAAGCAAGTGGATATTATAAAAAACAGCATATGAAAACCCAACCTCTAGATTATGCAGTGTTGTGGGGAGGAAAAATGTGTCACCTTCCACTCCTACTGGTTTGAGTCAGCCATTGGTGCCATTTCAGACACTGATGGGTTGACTGGGTACCTGACTTGAGTTAACTTGTCAGAGGTTTAAAAAGACACCTGGCTGGAGACACTGAATGTTCATCCTACAGTTTACTGCTCCAGTCGCGAGCAGAAAGCTACAGTTCAGCTGTCTCCTCAACTACTTGTAAAACCACCTGCAAAGAACTTGGTGGTGAGTTTATTTCAAGGTAAGGTAAGGTTTCTACTTTTGTGTGAACTTAATGAAAGACCTGAGGATAAAATAAAACCTGAAGGTAAACTGTGGCTGATCAGTGGATTCTCATTAGATTAAAATGGGTCCTAAGCTGTCGGGATGAGAAAGCTGTGGCTTCCCCTCATGTTTAATATGGTGGAAAGAAAGACACTGTCACTTACACACCCAGAGGGAGAGCAGTTGGTTACTTTCTCTCGGCCACAGATTGGAGATGAACAGGACATGTTCACTGGGCACTGAAGCATACTAACCTGCCAGCTTGAGATTTTGTCTTTGCTGCTTTTATGTTCCTGCTTTGTTGTGATCCCGGGGCTCCCTGGTAGTGCTCCCTGTCACTTGGAGGGACTGCTCTATAAATGCAGACCTGCAGTGGTCCATGTTTGAATGTGTCTTTATTCTCCCTTGTGTCTGGACTTCACAGCTTTCCATCTACTCTGGTAATTTCCCTGTTGGCCCGTTTTTGTCACTCTTGTCTTTGAGCGCGGTTGCTGTCAGCAGGGAAGGCTGGGAGTCTTTCACCCGACTTCCTCCCATTGTTGCTTTCAAACATCTGATGTTATCTCCTCTGCCTTCATGTTATTAAATATATGTGCTGTCCTGGAATTGCTTAACCTCTTCGCATTCCTATGCCTGCAATGCCCTGCTTAGATCCTGGCCTTTAGGGAATGTGAGCAAGCACACTTTTCTTCATTTCAGTGGGATTTTGGACAAGTAGATGCTCTGTGAATATATTGTGAAGTTGTAACTAAGCAGTTACAGAGAATAATAGCTCTAAGACTATTTCCTTCCTTTCTTTTTTCCTTTTTTTTTCTTTTTTCTCTGTAAGAAGGGAACAAAAAATGGTCACACCGCTAAGCTCTAATTACAGTAGCTTCAGAGAGACCTGCTTGATTTGCCTTTTGAGCTCTGCGCTGTGTCAGGTAGGTTTTGATCAAATGTGTTCCTGCCAGCATTCAGTTGTTAGCATTCAGTCGAAGTTAGTCACCAGTGAATTATGGTCTGTGATATGGTCCAGATCCCATTGCTCTAGTTCTTTTTCTCTTTATTGATTTCCATTCTTGTTTTCATTATTGCCTTGGTCTCTCACTGCATGCTTCCTAGTGCTTTTATTTTATAGCTTTTCAGAATGAATATCCATGAGTCATGATTTGAAATAAAATGCTAATAATGACATTATGCAACACTTTGAAATAAACATTTCTGAAATTGTTCCTTAAGCTTTTTAAGTGGTAGAGTTTGAGAAAAATCATACCGCTCTGCAATGATAAGGCAATAAGGAAAAATAAAGAGTTGGTAAACTTGAACATTTTAATTTAAATGCCTCATTCTTGAATAGGTTTTCCAGCGTCAGTCAGAGAGAAAATGTTCTTGGCCATTTCCTTTAAGCAGAAATCAAGTATTTAAATCACAGAATTAAAAATAAAATATAATTGCATGCTTTTTCCTAATCTATGCAGATCTGAAAAATCACTAAATAGTGTTGTGTCCCTGTCCCCCCGGGTTGCTGTCTTTATCAGTGTGCAAACATCAAATGTCAGCTCCTCCTGGTTGTTCAGAGGAACATAACATAGTATGGCTACAGAGCCAGCCATGGTATTAAAATGGGTAAATAAGAGCATGGACTACTATGGTACTCAAAACTTGCTAGTTTATCACTGTCTCTAGTCAGCTGCTGGGTCTCCATTTCTGGGTTTGTTTCTAGACTGAGAGATTTCCCCATTCCCCTTATTTCATTGGTTTGCTTCTCTCTGGAAGTGGTATTTTAAAGACCTACTGATGGAAGTAGGGAGCCCTTCTGGTGAAAATTTGTCTGTCCCTTGTCTTCCATTTCTTTGCAACAGCTGTCTTGAAACTCAGTGGTATTATGAGACACAGCTGCAGTTGCAGCTGTTTCATGATATGCTTTACAGCACTGAACTCCTGTCCTCACTCCTGATTTTTAATGAAATAACTGAGATAATGTGATCTGAATATTATAATTTTGATAATTAGTTTCCAGGAGAGAAGTCTTCTCAGATGTGCTTGCTGTCATTGAGGAATAGCAAATCTGGCAGCAAGTAACCTGATGGAGCTGCTGACTAAAACTTTGGTTAATTTGTCTTTGAAACAAAAAAATCCAAACTAAACAAATCTTACAAGAGGAGGATCTCTTATCACTCTTGTGTTGTGGTGTTTTCATTTATTCATTAATATTTTTGCAGCAGTATTAGTGTATCAGACAGTTTCTGAGCTTTGTTCCTTTGGTTGACACATTTTGAAGGCTTTTTGCCCATGCAGTTTGTTCTCATCGATGCACCTTGGTTAGAAACATGTTATTATTTGGACAGAAGCCGTCTGCTCACTTTGCAGTGGATGCTGGAAGGATCTTTCCTGCCTGTTGCTCTGAGCAAGGCTGTAGGACAAGAATTTTACACAGATAAATTTAAGACTAAAGGAATTTGTTTTTTCTAAACTCCCTCCTACCTTCAAAAAACTGAAGATTCAAGACTACACTATTCTCATTTTGAATTATTATCAAAACATATTTTAAAGTATTTGAACTTTATGGTTCAAGGTCTAAGCTTAACTCTGTTTATTACAGGATGAAATTTTTATTTTAATGCAAATTGCCTCCAGTCTATCATGAGGATCTTGTGCCTTGCTCTGGAAGACGTGGTGCTAGCCTGTGTTACAGGTGGAGTATTGGGCTAAACTGGAGTAGTCTGTAACAGCTTGGAAATGCTTTTGTCCCCTTAAGTGTTATGGTTGGAGGAAATAAGCAAATTTTGAATTTTAACCAGTACTGTAAGATTCTGTAAAAGGTACCTATGAACTAAATATATGAGGACATCAGGCAGAAACTGTAAAATGGCTGGCATCTGAGTTTCTGCATGGTCCTCAATAGTCATCAGAATAAGAAATTTTAGAGGCATGTGCAAAGGATGATACATTAGTTGTCTCTGTTTTAGGGAGGATGTATGGAATGTACTTTCTTAACTGTCACTGCAAGAGAGGAGTAACGTCATCAGGAAAGGGGAGAGGCTGGAGGTGCCTCAGTTTTGTCTAGATGTTCAGTTGTCCTTTGCTAGAAGGTTGGTGAAGCTGCTAGCCTGATGGCCTTGTGGGCAAAAAAGCCCCCTAGAGCCTGAAGGCTCCGGTTCTTCTGTCCTGCTCCAGTGGGTGGCTTGGGGGAAAGCTCCAGGGGTGCAAACAGAGCCTGGAGATCTCCTGCTCTGGGTGATGGGATGAGGAACTGAGGGTTGGCAGAGGAGTCAATACCTGGAGTAAGGACAGGCAGGTGAAAGGACAAATAATGTGTTCTGGGGGAGGCAATATGGATTCTCCCTTACTGGTAGGGATGGACACCCTTGCTTGAATGTCTTGATTTAGGAGAAGACTGCAGGAAGGTTATCAAAGGAAAACTGTCATTTCTTTGGCATAATTGTTTAGAACTCATCGTGTGTTTAGTTTTGAAAACACAGTGTTGCCTAGAAATTTATGTTTTTTTCAAAAAATGAATTTAATTGGTTTTATCTGTTTTGACAACAGTGTCTCCGAATGTCAGACATGATTAAAGGTAACACCAAAACCTAGCCCCTTTTTTTTCTTTTTTTTTTTTTTTTCTTCTCTTCTGGTGTGAGGATAGTCATTTAGTCAAATTAATAGGAATTACAAAACTGTTGGTGGACAGCAGCCTACAGTGTATGGCTGTGAAGATAAAAAGTAATATTAGAGAAGGAACAAGCATCTGAAAGACCTGGATAATCTTAACACTGCTATCAGACATTAGTTGTCTGAGACAAATCTGTCATTATTTTACTTTATAATGAATATTCAGCTAATATACAGCAGAGCAATTACAAATTGGCCTGTGACATAGGAGCAGTGAGATAACCTGGAAGTAATGAAAGGATTTCAGTGTTGTTTACATGAACCCATACCACTGTAAATGGTAAATGTTGCACTGAAAATTAGGTGTGCGGCAATAGCAGCCCATGACCAGATCCTAAAATTTCTTTATTTTTTTTTAATTTCTTTCAGAAGCAGGTTTTCTTTCTGACTGCTGTCAGAAATGGACAGTCTGCAAATTCATCCTCATAAAATGTGTTCATGGAGCTGGCTTAGGCGTAATTGTTGATTTTTGCTAGGTGTGTTCCTCTTGAAAGAACAGAAAGGTACTATTCTTATGTTTATACGAGATTTCTGGGTGGAGGAGAAAAATCCTTGGCTTTAAACTAGATGGCTCATGAGAGTGTGAATCTATTGTTTGACGTGATTCTGGGACTTCATTGTATATAAGTAACATAGTTGTTGATAATTTTTTTGTTTAGATTCTTCTGCAGCAGTTGTTCATAAGAGCAATATGGTGTTGCTAAATATGCCTGAAAGTCCTGCATCTGGTTGTTAGAGGCTAGGAGTTGAGGCTGAGTATGCATTATTTCCATAGCTCTGAAAATTAGCAGAAATGGAGATCAAATACTGGGGAAAAATTCCCTTGTTGAAAGATGAGGTGATATTTACAGAAGGCTCATAGAATCTTGGTTTCTTTTCCTTATTTTTTGGTTGTTTGATATTGTTTATGATCAAATAATTAATGAAATGAAATTAATGAAAATTATGGAAAACTCTAATTTTTTGCTTACACAGAATGTATTTTCTAAAGCGAAAGGCATTGGTCCTCTAAGTGTTACTCCCTTAAGTGTGGGTTTTCTACAAGTTGTAGATTATTGTGGATGTTGGGATTGTTGTGGATGTTGCACTCTTGTGATGAAACATCTGGTGTTTTGGGTATAAAATGCTCCACTTCCAGGGTATTTTCTAACCCGTGATGCTGCATCAAGATGGAAACTGAGAGATGTAAAGTTTTGTTTCAGACTTTCTATGACTGTACAATATTTGTGTACTTCATGCTATGAATGAATCTGTGTTCCTTGTGCTACTATACACTGCAACCACCCTTCATATATTTTACAAATAAAAGAATGGAAAATTTTCAGCGAATATACCTAATTATTGTGAATTACAAAATCGTCCATACAGTGATTATTTCTCTCACTTGATAGATGAAGAGGCTTTATTGCTTCTCAAGAGCTGTAATGTTGAAGTGGCAGATACTGTCATGGATGTAACCAACAATTCAGAAATGAGTTAGGTAGTGGTAATGTTTTATTTAACTGGAGAGATCAATCTGTCACACAAAAAGAAAAGCTTGGGAAGGAAGTAGATTTGGTAAGTTCCATAAATTTGGGCATGCTTGTCTGGACTCCCATTTAATCAGTGCTGATCTGGTCAGCAGAGGCTAGTGTGCATTAGTTCACTTATTAGGTCATTTGGGTGATTTGTAAGGCCTCTTCTGGAGAGTGAGGTGACTTCCTCACTTGGTTACATTGGCTGCATTGGTAAGATCTCCACTGAGCATCTGGAGGAATTTGGACACCTCCAAGGATGAAGACCGTAATGTCTTTGGGTATCTGTTCAGGGATTTGACCACTCTCATAGGGGAAAAAATACTACATAGGTCTAGAGGAGAATTTCCCATACTAAGTTCTCCAGCTGTAGGCAGTGTAGATGGGACACAGCTGTGGGAGTCTCTGCCTAGTGGGAAGTCTTAAGCTGGGGTGTGATGACTGCAACCGAAGTTGTGATAAGGAATACCCATGTTACTCTGTCATAAGGAAATACATCCTACATCCCTAAGTGTTCCCAAACTATTTCCAGTATAAAGTCTATCTCGAGTTGAATTTGGATGTTGTGTTCATTTTCCTGATGTGCTGCATTTTTACCTTGTTTCTCATGGAATCTCTTCTTCAAGACCAGAGTTCATTAAATCCAGAGTGATTAGGACTCACACAACATAATTTGCTTGTAAAGGGGGTTGAAGGAGGGAGGCCCTGAGAAACCTCTGCTTTCTCTTAAGAAAGCAAACATCACTTCCCAAAATGATGTCCTCATATTTACTGGGACAAGCACCAGGATGAAGCTACTCCATTTATTTTTGTCCAGGTGATGGGATTTAAAAGTTTCTGATCTAATGGGAGTTCAAGAACTTCCCTCTGAAGACGAATCTCTATCAACCTGAATCGTGGGTTCCACACGTACATCAGTGTTGCTATCATGTGCTGCTGTAGACAAGCACTTCTCAGCTGGTGGCCTGGGATGCTCCAGTGTCATGAAATACCGTTAGGCCTCAAGTGTGAAGGCTTACTGTGCTAAATGAAGTCAAGACAAATTTATTCCAGTACAATCAACTCATAAAGATGAGTGTTCTGTCAGCTGCACACCCTTTTCTGTAATAGATACAATGGAATTGGAAAGTATGTTTATTTGATTAAGAGGTATGATTTTTTTTTTTTTTTTTGTAGCTTCACGGAATCACAGAATGTTAGGGATTGGAAGGAACCTCGAAAGATCATCTAGTCCAATCCCCCTGCCGGAGCAGGAACACCTAGATGAGGTTACACAGGAAGGTGTCCAGGCAGGTCTTGAATGCCTCCAGAGTAGGAGACTCCACAACCTCCCTGGGCAGCCTGTTCCAGTGTTCAGTCACCCTCACTGAGAAGAAGTTCCTTCTCAAATTTAAGTGGAACCTCTTGTGTTCCAGTTTGAACGCATTACCCCTTGTCCTATCACTGGTTGTCACAGAGAAGAGCCTGGCTCCATCCTTGTGACACTCACCCTTTATATATTTGTAAACATTAATGAGGTCCCCCCTTAGTCTCCTCCAAGCTAAAGAGACCCAGCTCCCTCAGCCTTTCCTTATAAGGGAGATGCTTCACTCCCTTAATCATCTTTATTGCCCTATGCTGGACCCTCTCCAGCAGTTCCCTGTCCTTCTGGAACTGAGGGGCCCAGAACTGGACACAATATTCCAGATGTTGTCTCCCCAGGGCAGAGTAGAGGGGAAGGAGAACCTCTCTGGACCTACTAACCACCCCCCTTTTAATACACCCCAGGATGCCATTGGCCTTCTTGGCCACAAGGGCACAGTGCTGGCTCATGGTCATCCTGCTGTCCACCAGGACCCCAGGTCCCTTTCCCCTACACTGCTCTCTAATAGGTCATTCCCCAACTTATACTAGAACTTGTGGTTGTTCCTGCCCAGATGCAAGACTCTACACTTTCCCTTGTTATATTTAATTAAATTTTTCCCCGCTCAACTCTCCAGCCTGTCCAGTTCCCACTGGATGGCAGCACAGCCTTCTGGTGTGTCAGCCACTCCTCCCAGCTTGGTGTCATCAGCAAACTTGCTGATAGTACACTCTATTCCCTCATCCAAATAATTGATGAATATATGGAATAATATAGGCCCCAGTACTGACCCTTGAGGCACTCCACTAGATACAGGCCTCCAACTGGACTCTGCCCCATTGACCACGACTCTCTGGCTTCTTCCCTTCAGCCAGTTCACAGTCCACCTCACTATGCGATCGTCCAGACCACACTCCCTCAGTTTAGCTGTGAGGATGCTGTGGGAGACTGTGTCAAATGCCTTACTCAGGTCAAGGTAGACCGCGTCCACCACTCTGCCATCATCCATCCATCTTGTTATGTCCTCATAAAAGGCGATGAGGTTGGTTAAGCACGACTTCCCCTTGGTGAAGCCATGTTGACTGCCCCTAATGACCTTCTTATCCCTGATATGCCTTGAGATGGCACCAAGGATAAGTCGTTCCATCAGTTTCCCAGGGATGGAGGTGAGGCTGACCAGTCTATAGTTACCCGGGTCCTCCTTCTTCCCCTTTTTGAAGACTGGAGTGACATTTGCTTTCCTCCAGTCCTCAGGCACCTCTCCCGTTTCCCAAGACTCTGCACAGAAGATGGAGAGCTTGTCTTATGTTTGATGTTGATAATTATCTGTCTCAATTAGTATTTTTCCCCTGTACGTTTTATATACCACTTGCAACTTGCGCTGCTGTATTTGAAGAAAAGAGCAGTTGTATTTTTAATGTGATGTCAAATTATATTAAACTTTATTTAGCCACTTTTATTTACATTTTTTATAAACAATTGTTTGACCATTTTTTCCCCTGAAAAGGACCTTATTCTACAGCAGCTAGCTTATTGCTGCCTTTTTTTTTTTTTTGGGGGGGGGGGCGGGATGGTGATGTCTTTGTTTTCTATTGTTTGCTTATTCAGTGTTGGTTGCCTGCCTATTCCTGTTTTTCGGGCTTTAGAAACCCTGCTTTCAAGGAAGAAGTAATCTTTCATTATGAGTTCCCTTTCTTCCACCGCCCCTCTCCTGCTGGGTCGAGTGGTCCTAGAGAAGATACTTCTCTGTAGACACAAGACTTTAAGGAGAAGAAGCTACCACAGTGCTGCTGTTTTAGCTTTGGCACTAGGTATTAGTCTGTCCAGTTTATAACTTTACAAAGTCAGATTTTAGGAGATGATACTGCTTGTTCTACCTATGCTAATTTATTCTTTTGAAAAACAGAATCTTATTCTTTATATTATTTGTTTGCATTCTGCTTTCTCAAGTGTATTAATCTTATTTTCAGTCATTCTCCTGAGAGAAAATCCTTTCAAGGTAGGTTGCTCCCTCTGAAACCTCTTATAATACTTTCACGCTACAGCTCGTATTGCTTCACAACATGCTTTTGTATGTTTGCCTTTAAAATAAGAACAGAAGTTCTACCTCCTTTTGCAGTTTTTAAAAGCAAACTTTCTTGGGATGTGGGCTTTTGAAAATTAAACTTGCAAGTTTCAAGTTCTCTTTCAAAGGAAGACATAATGCCTTTATGAGAATGCTTTGCTTCCCTCCGAGCTTCAACTTCTTACACATCAGAGGCGATACCTTGGGGAATCAGTGTTTCGTTCAGAGGAACAGACGTGCAGATTATAATGAATTCTAATATCAGGAAGGATCGCGAGGTGGGATTTCTGTGTTTCAGTAATACTAGAGCAGAATTGTCATTAAAAACTTACTCATTTCTAATATTTTGTGTTCTGTTTTGTTTTCAGTGGGTTGGTTTATAGTAAAGCCAGGATGGATTACCAACGAGTTTTCAAATATTAGGAGGAAGACATCTGTAAAAGTGAATTATTTAATGAATGTAGCTGAAGGTGCACATGAAGTAACAAAAGAAAAAAAGAAAACTAAACTACAAAGTTAAGTAATGTGCTGCCTTTTAGAGAACAGAAGCGTAATCTGCAAGACCCCAAAAGATTATGAAATATACCTCCAGTATTTTAGTAGGTAATACTTAATAAAAGCCATATTATTTTGCTGTAGATTATTCCTCCATTACCAGTTCTCATCTGTTCTCTTTGTGCTGCTGTGGAGCTTGCAATCCTGTTTGTCCTTTTCTCTGAGAACTGCGTTCGCTTATATCATCCATGGGACACTGTATTGCTATACATTGTTCTGCTGGAATTTCTGGTCAGAAAAGCATTGCAAAGTCTTCATATCAAGTTCTTGACTTATTCCTGTGTTCATAAAAGGCTGTCTTAAAGGCTCTTGCAGAATCTGAATGAAGCTGAGGTTGTTCAGCTTTTGTAATTTAAATAAAACAGCAGAATTTTCTTCCTTTTTTATTAAAAAAAAAAAAAATGTATATCTGTCTTTACTACATACCACTATTGTTGCAAGTTTGTCAGCTTGATGAGCTTATTTTGGAGCCACAGTATAAAATGTTTTTCTTTAAAAAAGAAAAGTCAGAATTTAAATGCCTACATTTGTGAAGCCTTAAGCCTTATTCATAGGTCTTCATACGGCTTTTTGTTTAAGAACTGAAACAGAACCCTAGCATTATTCACAGATCTTTGGGGGAAAACAATTGTTTTGTTTAGTAATTGCTTTTAAATTGCCTTGACTATGGGGAAATGTAATTTTGGCACTTGGTTTAATATCTCCATTTGTGGTTTGTGGTTTTTTTGTTTGTTTGTTTCTTTCTTTGTTTTGAGCCTTCTGTTGGCCTCTGTGTAGCTGGAATAGAGGCTGCAGATGTGAAAGCAGTGACCCCACCAGAGCACACCTAGTGCTCTGTGATTGGAACTACCCCCCATTTCTTACAGATGTGAAATCAGACTTCACCTGTGGGGTGAACTAAATTACAGCTCTGGTTGAGATCGGGCTGGTAGCAGAGATCTGCCTTCAGCACAGGGATGCAGTTACTTAGAGGAGACTCTTACAAAGTGGGAACAAGCACACCATTGGCATAAGGCAGCTCTTCTATTGATTTCTGTCTTGGTTTGCTGCAAATCTTGTCTTCAAGTGTAACAGCCTTCTAAGATTTGGCACTTGAGAATTTCTAAGAGCTCTTCCATCAGTTTTGCTACTTGTCTCTCAAGAGCAGAGATGCTTTCAATGTGCTACCTAGTAGTCTGTTGTGCAAACTCTTTGCTGTCGAAGGGTTCATGTAAGTGAGGGATGGAAAAGAATAAGCTATTTTCTGAGATATAAACAAAAGTATTGTGGAGATGTAGCATTTCAAATAATTACTACTTGTAATACAGTGGTCTACAGCACTTCAGGTCATGTAGAAAGCTTCTTGTGACTTAAAGCACAAGAACAAATTGTCATCGTAATAGATAAATTAGTATTTATTGGAGTCCAGGCTCACATCAGACCTGAATGACAGGGAAAAAGCAAATGAGAAGCTTTACTAAGGTTTATAGCTAAGAAGATGACATTGCTGGCAAACATGGGCACCGTCCTACGACTGAAGTCTCCTCATTGTATGAGAAATTATGAAGGATGGGGCTTTGAGCAGCCTGGTCTGGTGGAAGGTGTTCCTGCTTATGGCAGGGGGGTTGGAACTACATGATCTTTAAGGTTCCTTCCAACCCAAACCATTCTGTGATTCTGTGAATGTCTGGCTGATGGTCTGAGCTGCGGTCTTGGGAAACCTGGTGTGCAAGTTTTGGAGTCTTCACTCTGCCTGGAATAGTGTGGAGCTGAGAGGCTGGAAATTTGGGCTGGGTGCAGAAAGAGATTTGTATGAGCCACAGGACAGAAGGGGAAAATTTATTTAGGTAGCTGTTCAAAGGCCAGAAGCCTTGTCACGAGTGTTTAACAGTGAATCAGTGAAGGAGCTGCTAAACTTACCTCTTTTCGCTCTGGACACTTTCTTCTTTTTCATACCACCTTGACTTCTTTTTTCCTTTAAATGACTACAGGGCAAAATAAATTACTTTGAAAGCACAGCAAGCTCCTTTAAAAAAGATATTAAGAAGCTGAAACTTTTTGGTGTTGCAGTCTTTTCACATGGATAGCACAGTGATTATGTTGTCAGAAAGGTGGTTTTTGTCCAATAACTTAATTTTGTGGTTTGGGTGTGTTTTGTTGGTTGGTTGTTTTCTAAGTAGTTCCTTATCTATAGAGGACTCAATTTAAAGAAAAAGAAAAAAAAAGAAAAAATACTAGGGGGTGAGAAAGATGCTGTTTTTCAGAAATACATAAGAGAGCATAACTGCTCAAAGTCCAAATGTGAATAGTGGTCAGTATATAATGTCATTCAGAGTGACGAATAATCAAGTTACTTGAAAAGTCAAAGGTCACCTACCAAATGTCCTTTCTTAGTACATTTCCATGGATTTTTTTTTTTTAAAACAAACAATGTTCAGTGTATTAACACTTCCCATTGTGTTTACTGAACTGCACAAATTCTGATAAGCAGTTTAAGATTTTTGTGAAGGATCAGTTTGTGGTAAAGTATTGGGAAAGATTTAATATTAATTAATGTTAAACTACAGATGGCAAAGGGAGGTATTTCAAACCTGCGGCTATTTTGCATTCATTATTAAAGATCTTGAGTTTATTTCCTTCAGACCACGGGTATTTCCCTGTGTCCTGGTTCAATGCAACCACAGTGACTATTTCCAAATGATAACCTGTGATCTTGATAGTTTGGTTGCAGGTTGGTTGGGTTTTATTTTATGCTGGGAAATGGTGAAGGACTCTTAATGATTCGTAGGTGTGGATTTGGTTTCCTCCATTCCCCTGTTGGGGAAACTCACCCTTTGACCAGATTTTATCTTTTTATACTTGATCACTGCTTCCAGGCTGGACCATGGGGCTGGCTGTCAGTGGAACCCTGCAGTTCCCCTCACCACCCTGGTGTGCCGATGCTGCTGGAGCCCTCCGTGCAGCATCATGCTGGGAGGGTGCTGTGACCTGGGCTGCAGCCACATGGCAGCAGAAGGCACTGGTGGGGGAAGCCTCATGCAGCAGCCAACCTGCAGTGCTGCAAGATTGCCCTGACATGTGCCAGACTGCTGTTTCTGCCCCTCGGGGTGCCTGATGGGCAGCCCTCTGCCGTCCTGCCTGGTTGTTCCCCATCAGAGGAGATGTAAGAAGAGCACTGTGCAAAACATCATCACTGCCCATGTGATTGGGGAGGAACAGTTTGCTGCCAGTGAGCACGGACTGGGGTTTGGCTTTGGTTTAGCCATGGTGGACAGCCCTTTCCTTCTGCCAGTACTTGCTGCTTTTCCTGCACATGTGGAAGTGTATGCCATAGGGCAGGCATCACACAGGCAGCAACCCTCCTTTTTTCACTAAATGGACTTGTGGGGATTTTTTGACCTTGTTTGTGCTCATTTTGCAGAGTAATTTTGCTTTCCTGCTAAGAATCATGCTGTAATAGAGCTCTCCTTCCAGTCTTGTCTCCTTGACTTGTCATTTTTCAAGCTCTCTGTGCTACCTCCCAGTCCTGTCCCAGCCTTGTTGCACAAACTGCCTCAGCTCTAGTTTCCTGTTTGCCCCAGTTGTCATCTCCCAACCTTTCACCATCCTCCTACTCTTCTTTCCTTTCTTCATTCATCAGGCCACATTCTATTTTATCATGTAGTGGTAAAATAGTACCTAATGTCAAGGATGCCCTGAGTTGGGGAGGGGTGGTCTCAATGAGCTGAGAGAGGGGGTGAAAGACTGGCAAAGGCAACCCTGCTGTTTGGAGTTTTCCCTTACAACTTGTGTTATCTTGTTAGCTGTGCCTGCAGGGCCAGCACTTGGGGCTTTGGCTGTGGGGGGGGAGGCTCTTGCTTCTGGAGCTTTTTCAAGGTATACAGCTGCAAAACACTTGATTGAATAGACAGAAACAGGAGTTGTATAACTGTGCTGGGCTGACCTTGGTTGGCTGCCAAATACCCACCCAACTACTCTCTCTCCCACCTTGATAGGACAGGGGGAGAAAATATGATGGGAAATCTCATGTGTTGGCATAGACAGGGAGATCATGTACCACTTACCATCACAGGCAAAACAGACTTGACTTGGGGAGAATTTATTAATTTATTGTCAATCAGAATAGAGTTGAATGATGAAAATCAGAGATGAAAACTAAGTGCCTTCTGCCCCCATCCCACTTCATCTTTTTCCCAGGTTTGTTATCACTCCTTCATTCCCAGTTCATCTACCTCTTCCTGCATCCCGAGTGGCACAGTGGGAGGGGGAATGGGGGCTCTGGTCAGCCCAGAACTGCCCTGCTGGTCCTTCCTCCTCACAGTTTCTCCTGCTCCGGCATGGGCCCCTCCCAGGGCTGCAGTCTCTCATGAAATTCCACATGCCCCGGTGTCTTGTCTGTGGGCTGCAGGGGGATGACCCGCTCCACCATGGTCTTTCCATCTGTATTCAGGCACTTCTCCCCTCGTGTTTCTCTCACCTCGGTATCACAGGGCTGTTTCTCACGCTTTTTTCTTTACTCCTCACTGCTGTGCAGTGTCTTACGTCTCCTCACAGTGGATAGCTTGTTTAAAACCGGAGGCTGTTTTCGTGTGGGTGTCAAAATACCTTTTCTGGACACAGGGAGCATTCTTTCGTCATGCTGTAGAATCCCCTCTCAGCGTGCAGGGGCGTTACAGCATCCCAGCCCCTGCGCTGGGAGCGGTGGGCACTGCCTGGGCCGCCCCTCCGGACATTACCGAGTTGGCTTTGTTGGGAGGGGGCATCACTGCAGGCAGATATAGACGACGTTGCAGCCTAAAAATTTGTTTGAAATTTTCGCTGTATGATCCAATTAAGGCGATTTCCATATAGTACTGTCAGTCCCACTTACCACAGGAAAACAGCTATGTAAGTATGTTTAATCATGCATAAGAGCCAGATTTATTAAGAAGTGAACTGTCCATTTACACAACACAATGGTTGCTTATTTATTGTGAGTTTTGTTCTTCTCTATGCATTTGGGATATTTTCTGGTAGAATAATAATCTTGTTTAATCTTGTTTACTTTTTTTTTTATAACATT
The DNA here is from genome assembly GCF_964273445.1 of Streptopelia decaocto. NCBI lineage: Eukaryota > Metazoa > Chordata > Aves > Columbiformes > Columbidae > Streptopelia > Streptopelia decaocto. The sequence goes on from NC_138663.1 coordinate 24,461,212, forward strand.
TAAATTCATCTTTCTTCTCCTTTTCTTGTTTGAAAACGTGATTAATTTTGTGTTTGTTGTGTGGGGTTTTAGGTGTGGGTTTTTTTGTGTGTGTGTATTGTTTTGTTTTGTCTAGGTTGGCTGGATGTTATGCTTTTGTTAATTTAGCTCCTGTGGCAGCCAGAGAAGGGGAGAAGGGGTAATGTTCAATCAAGAACTGCATGGTCCTATGGTCCTTTATTGTATTTCTCCTTTATTTATTTATTTTATTTGAAACAAAACATTTGGTATAAATAATGCAGGAGGAGAAAACAGTAGGCTTTACAGAGATTTCATTTTTATTCTGTCTACCAGTAAAAGCTTGGTGGGGGAGCTTTTCTGCTAAAGACAGTCACTTAAACCCCCTTGCATTAAATGTTATTGCTTCACGGCGATTATTGCCGTTCTTCATGATTCATCTTTAATATTAAAGATCGAGAATACGAGTCAAACTTGGCCTTCCTGTGTGTGAGGCTACACCCTCAGAGGTGCAAAGCAGGCACTTACTCCATTTGCATGCCGGTGGCATTGGTGGCGTTATTTATTTTGCAATATCTGTGCCATGAGTATTCATACCCGAACTGGATGTATTATTGAGGCTGGAACATGAGAGAGCTGTTTTAGTTGGAGGTGTCTTGGGAGGCTACCTATTTTCTTTTTTTTCTCAGGTTTTATCAATTACTTGGAGGAGACAAAATATGAATATAAAGGTTTCTGTCCATTGGGCTTTGATTGGTTCCAGGAGGGAAAATGAGAGCTGTGTTGCGGCACCCTCTCTGTAAAGGTGACTCTGTACCGCTGTTGGAGATCAGAGACTGACTTTCATCACTCCTAGTGTTTAATGTGTCAGGAAAGGAAGAACCTGAGACCAAACCTCTTTGCAAAAGCTGAGAGTTTTTGTACTTTACTGCATAGCAGAAATGCTTTTTTTTCCTGTTCTTTCCTCTCCTGCATGTTACACTTGAGGGAGTGCTTAGTTTTGGGCTGGCGTTGAGAACTAATAGGCAAGTCCAGCTTGTGTGGAGAAGGCTGGCTACTGGGGCTGTGGCAGGTAGGAGAGAGCTCAGCACTTGTGATGTGGGAGAATCTGGGAAGGATGGAGCCTCTGCCAGCCCCTGGAGATCTGACCTCAGTGTTACCTGTATGGTGACACAGGCAACATCAAGTGCCCTACATCCTCCCTCTGTCATGGGGTACATTGGCACCTAAGTTGCCCTTCTGGATTTCCAGACACTTTTTAATTGATCAAAATAGCAGACAAAGCCAACTAGGTGTATCCAATAGTCTGATATTCAAGGAAATGGACAGGATTCCCTGTGAGCCTGATTCTGTTCGAGGCCAAGTGCTGGGTCCTGCAGTTGGGTCACAACAACCCCAGGCAGCGCTACAGGCTCAGGGAAGAGTGTCTGGAAAGCTGCCCGATGGAAAAGGACCTGGGGGTGTTGATTAAAAGCAGCTGAACATGAGCCAGCAGTGTGCCCAGGTGGCCAAAAAGGCCAACAGCATCCTGGCTTGTATGAGGGGTAGTGTGGCCAGCAGGACTAAGGCAGTGATCGTCCCCCTGTACTCAGCACTGGCGAGGACACACCTTGAATACTGTGTTCAGTTTTGGGTCTTCACTGCAAGAAAGACACTGAGGTACTGGAGAGAGTTCAGAGAAGGGCAATGAAGCTGTTGAGGGGTCTGGAGCACAAGTCTTGTGAGGAGCAGCTGAGGGAACTGGGGCTGTTTAGCTTGGAGAAAAGGAGGCTGAGGGGACACCTTATCGCTGTCTACAACTGCCTGAAAGGAGGTTGTAATGAGATGGATGTTGGTCTGTTCTCCCAAGTAGCAAGTGATAGGATAAAAGGAAGTAGCCTCAAGTTGCACCAGGAGAAGTTTAGATTGGGTATTAGGAAAAAATTGTTCACAGGAAGCGTTATTGGGCATTGGAACAGGCTGCCCAGGGAAGAGGTTGAATCACCTCCCTGGAGACATTTAAAAAACACGTACATGTGGTTCTTAGGGACAAGTTTTAGTGATAGTCTAAGGTTAACGGTTGCACTTGATGTTGAGTGTCTTTTCCAACCAAAATGATTCTATGATTCTATACTTACATGTGTTCTTGTACTTTCCTGCAGAAAGGAGGAATTAAAATCAGGCTGAAATGTTGGCAAGGAATGGAATTAGTGTTTTATGTTGTTATCTGAATAGTCCAGTTTACTTTGAGAATGTTGATGTGCTTAAAGGAAAAGCTACACTGAAGTACAAGTAATTTTGCTGTAAACTTTTTTTAAAAAAAAAACTTTTTTTTTTTTTTTTTTATATCTTGCTTTTTAGCACTGGGAGATCTTGTTATGAACCAATAGAAATCCTAAGAATTACTGTAACTTCCTTCATACTATTGAGTCCTTCAGACTTGGGTTTGTATACAAAACCAAATAAATAGAATAAACCCCCCAGTCCTACAAATGCCAAAATTTTCTGGCAAGTTAAACTGTCATTCCCATATGTAGGTGTCTAATGGAAAGGACTTTCCAGCAATAACTACCACTAGAGAATGTTTAATAGTCAGAAATTCTCAGACTTTAACGGTGGTGGTGCATTGTAAGATGCATGATGCAAGTTAACATTGTTCCTTTTGCTGGAGAAGTCACCTTGACTTTTCTAGTGTAGGTTATCACTTGAAATATGAAACAATGGAAAAAAAAATGAGAAGACTACATCTGTAATACAGGGTAAAACTTTTTCAAGAAGAATCAGGAGACTAAAGAAATGCAATTAGAAATGCACTAGTAATGTACAGCTGACAACTGAGCAGCATCCAAATGCATATAGTACTGCAACCTGATGTTAAGTTGAAATTGTTGATGAATTTTAAGCAAAAAATATTTCAAATTATACTTGTCTTTCTCAATCAGGAGTTCAGTTTTATTCCCATTATTGCTTACTGATACAAATAGCACCACAGATTCCTTTTTAGATGCAGTGATCTCAGCTGGACCTTTCCCTAAGCATAAGCAAAAATTCTCTTTTAGGATTTGGGTAAGATTTCATTTGATACTTATAGTAGGGTCATTCCTAATGGCTTCTTTAGTAGAAGTAGCTTCTAATACATTTCTGAAAGTTTGTGACCTGGAGGATGATTTTTATGTACAAATTACATTTACTTTTAAAATAATGGATTTACCTTGTTTTGTTTTTTCCTATTTGAAGTTTTAGTAGTTACGGCAGAGATGAGGAAATAGGACCCTACATGGCAGAACAAGTGGAATTCATCCTGCCAAGTGGAGATGTCTGGCTGAGTGTGTACTGCAGGTCACTTGTCATTGCCAGCAGAGGAGAAGCAAGAGCTTCTGGGCTGCAGTTTGTCTAATCTGTAGAAATCTGTATTAGGATGACCAGATTGTGCTAGGCCTGTTCGTCTCCACTGGCTGGAAGGGGCCTAAGCCAACATTTCAGCTGTGGACATAAACATATATTCAAAGACATCTATTTAGATTAGATTAATTATGCCTTTGATATTTGGCTGTATATTTTGGGTTTGGCTCTTGAAGGAAAATAGGGGAGCATTACAGCATGCACTGTCACTCTTGTGTTGAATTTTATGTAACTGGCTTTCTAAGCAGCAATCATGATGTGTGAGAAGGCTTTGATTTTCAGAGTCATTTGGAATTCTTATTGTAAAAGCTTAGTCTTTATTTACTGAGAAAAAGTAGTATCTTATTAATAATGATTTTCATGCTCCTAGTTTGTCATACAATGTTTTTGCAAATGCATTTGCTCTGTTGTGATTTTTTTCTACAGTGTTTGTAGAAGTATTTAAAATCCTTCTGCAATCAAAAAAATTAATAACATATTTCAAGTCACTAATTTAAACAATTGTCACTGTCTCCTTTTCCTATTAATGACAGTCTTATTTTGCATTACTTGAGTGCATCAGGGGCTTTCTACTTGTGAATTCAAATGAGTTCCTTCACTTGTCCAATCCGACATCAATGTTTTGTATTTTTCTTCCTACCTTTCCACTTCAAACTAAAAGACAGAGCTTAGACAATTCCTTGAATGCAGGTTAACTATTTGAATCCCTGAAAGCTCTCCCAAAACTTTATAAACTTAGAAATCTGTGTCTTGACATAACATGTGCCCCTGAATCTGTGGAGAGAAATTGTCACTGGGAAGGCTCTGAGCTATAAGACTATGGACTTCTGGCATGGGAGTTTTATTGTAGATAAGTTGCTGTGTAATTAACTGACGAGTTGGAATCACAAGTTCTCGTCAGGAAATGAACTACTACATCATTCAGAATTGAGATCTGTTTGTTTAAAAATAAATTGTCCTCTGCTTCTTAATACTTATGCACACTTTTTTTTTTTTTTTGGTGGTTCTCTTCCTTTAGGAAATGAATTTCCTTAAAAATTCTGACTATTTGGCTTATCTTCAGTAATTTGTATTTAAATGCAAACTATGACTTTTGTCTTTTGTGCAAGTAGAATATAAAGAAATGCTGATAAAGACATAATTAGCTAGCATTTTCCTTTAAGACTAGCAGTTTCCTTTAAGTTAATGGTTTGAGGCTTTATAATTGCTTACTAATGAGCTATGGGATGGGAAAGGAAAGAAAATTGATAGTGGTATGCTGTTCCTTCCGTACATTCTTCTTCCATAAAGCATCCACTGTGTTACCATGAAGTTCAAACCAGTAATCTTCTCTACTTTCATGCAAGATTTTTAAGGGATAATTGACCTTCATACTTTCTAGTATATAAAAGAGCATGGTGGTCTGTGAGCCTGTGAATATATATGCATATAGAATGTATAGTTTAAACAAGATAACATTTAGCAAATTGCTGGTTTTAACCTTCCTCTATTCCCTTTACTTTTCCATTATGTTAATGCTTTAATTAGAACTAAATGGTCATCTCCCTAAGTGCGTTTTGTATGAGTAAGTAAAGGGGGGTAGTGACTGTTGGATTTCCTTACATGCACTTGTAGACTCATTACAACAATATAAATGTTCTGACTCATATAGTATAAGCATATCTATATGTGTATGAATGAAATAGCAAAGAGTGTAGCTCTGAATACTTAAAATACTGTAGTATCTGTAAAATATGCTCCTAGTATGCACTACAGGAGTCCTGCTATGAAGTATGTGATCTGGGGAGAAATGTAAGGGGGGAAAAAGAGGCAAAAGAGACAGAAGTGTAAGAAGAGAAGAACACGTTGTCCTCTGTCTTCAGGAAATCTTCTGTAAACCAGGAGATCATGAGTTTCTCTGTTGCATGTATGAACGCTTTTGGTACTTTCAGTACTGTGAGTAGAAATAGACTTGAATCCTAGAGACCTGGTTTCCTGAAAGTTGCACTGGTAGTAAAAATAGGATTATTTGCTTTTGAAGTAGCATGTGTGATGCAGTGGGGGGTGTTTTGTTGTTGGTTTTTTTTTTTGAAAGACAACAGTGTGTTGAAATCTCTTAATATGTTGTGGAGGTGTGCATTTATAGAGTAGTATAGCATTTATTTAGGGGACAATGGAAGTATTTTATAAGGAGCCTTCTTGTCTAACCAGCCCAAATTCGTATTTTCGTAAAACATTTGTAAGATCATTTGTGCTACAAGGTGGTTTAAAGTGATGTAAACACTAACACATTGAAGTTTCAGCTAGTAGAATTTAGTTTTCTAATACTAAACGGAAGTACTTTAAATATAGGTTATAAAAGAAGAAATGAGTTGATGGAATTGTCTTCACACTGATAGCTCCTTGATCATAGTCTTTCAATCCAAGAAATTGAGAAATATGAAAGAAACAATAAATTGCTACCTTAGAATTTCTTTTGATTCTCCTCCCCACAAAGATTCTTAACTTCACTTTTTTATTTCTGCTCATAGAAAATCATAGGCTTGCTTGAAAATTTTTGAATGTCTAGTCAAAGCAGAATGCAGAAAAAGTAATAAATGTTATCTAAAGTAATAAATATTATCTGCTCTGCTCAAAACAGCCCAGCTCATTCAAAGACTGTAGCTGTATTTCTCTGGTTTTAGACATTCTGAGAACTGTTCAAGTTTTTGTGTATTATTATCTTATGGGATGCAGCTGTTAGTCTCCCATTTTACAGCTGAAAGCTGTAGGCTTACATGTGGCTGCATGCTGAGTTCTGAATAGAATTTAGCTCTGTAACTTCCAGTGATTATCTAACATAAGAAGTGCGGAGGCTTCTCCACACCTTTCTGCACATCAAATAAAAAATGGTGGCAGACTCAGAATACATGATTCACGTTTGGTTTTCATAGTCACCAGTGAATCTTACCTAGAGATGACAGACAACTTTGGCTGTTTGCATTAGTTTGCTTACACTTTTTTCCACCTGCTACCAGTTATTTCTCAGAGAATTTTTCTTTTTTTTTTTTTCCCTTTGTTTTTATTAATCAGGTCCTATCTAAATTGTCTAAATTAGGACAATGCTAACAGTATTTTCCCATAAAAGCTGGATTTAATTTTTTTCAATTTTAGGTTTTGCATATTTAAATGTGTCACAAGTAGGATTTATGACCTTTTAAGGGCAGAATAGAAAATTAATTTCATTTTCCTGTCCTAAGCAGTCAGTTTTCCCAAGCTCCCTGGATTGTTTCTCTGCTGATGGTTTTGAGCACTTTCTGTGCCAAGGACTAGTTGAAAGTTTTCTACTTTTTTGCCTTCTTGGAAGGGACTTGGGTAAATTTTAACATTTTATTTGATAATACACAAGTTATTGTTAATTGGCATAACTTTAAAATGTGCTATGCATTATTATTTTTCATATATATTTTCTTTTAGACAGAAAATGCTGGATTGCATTGTCTCTAAACTGAATTAATGCAAGGAGCAACCCTTGGCTGTATTAGCGTGCCTGTGTGTTTTAGCACATTTAGCTGTTTAGTATTCTAGCAGGGGAACATGCCTGTTCTCTTCCTGCAGATGACTCTAATGGGATATTTTATAATTGGATATGCCGCCTGCCATCTTTAGTCCACACACTGTTCTTGGAGCCACGTATAAACATCTCTTACCCTGAAAATTCTGCTGCTGTAACAAAGTTAGTGGTTCCTGGTGGAGCATATGTTGCCCATATGGGCTTCTCTACATGCTGCTTCCCCTCCAATCATTCCTATCAACTGTGTTGTGGATCTGAGAGTTTCAAGTTCCAACACTGGTTGACCTACATAAGGCTGAAAAGTAGACTTTTTTTTTTTAAACTACTATAATTATTTTAGAGCAACTGTTGAAAGTGTTTAGGAGAAGTTGCATTTAGAAGCAAGTATGTCACACTTGCTTTGTGCAAAACGCTTGGATTGTGTGCTTTTGGTTCACGGAGTTTGTTTGCTCAGAGCAGGGAGGTGTGCTTTATGCTGTTGGCAGAAGGACGTGGAAGAGCTGCCCGTGTGCCATGTCCCTCTGTGAGGAGCGAAGGATGGTCTTACCCCAGCAGTCCCCTCCTGCCTTCGGCGGGCGCATGAGCTTCGTACTACACAGCAGGATGGAGCATCTCAGTGTCGGGAGGGCCAGGCTGGCAGCTGCTCCGAAGCCTGGGGGCTGGCAGGGAGTCTGTCAGCAGGGCCGACCGGAGGAAGAGACATGAGCCAGGACACAGACTGAAATGTGAGCTGAGCTGGATGCTGAATCCACTCTAAACACCGCAAGGACAGGAGACCAGGAAAATTAGTTGATGGCAAGAATGTTACATGGGTAAAACATCAGCTGGGATTGATGAGGAGGGAGTGATAGAGAAATGATTGCCAGGGGAACAACAAAGAGGTTTCTTCAGCGACAACAAAACATAAATTAAATGAATAACTGCCTAAGCAGTTTGTATTACCAGGCTCTGAGATAATTCACCAATATAATAAAATCAATGACATGCTGCAGTTCCTGTAGCCAAATATTTCTTGGGCAAAACAAACTAATAAAATGCAGCACCAAAGGACCATCTGCTAACACAAGACACTATATTAAAACCTGTGTATTACCATTAGCATGTGTGCATATATATAAAATGAAGTCCTACAATTGTTTAAGAATCAAAAAAAAAGAGTAATACTATTTGTACCTAGTGAAAAAACTATTAAAATACAATTATTCTAGTAATATTTTGCATTTCCCTTTGTTGATGTACGTATTCGCAATTGTGTGGGATGTTTTTAAGCAAAAGAATTCAATCCTCTTTCCAAGAGGTAGAAATTGTCAGCGTAAAGAACTCTTGACAAAAGACTTAGCACCAGCCTCTGCTATTACCATAATGTTCAGTAATGTGCTAACTTTTAATCTGTGTTGGCAATGTAGGGGGGAAAAAAAGCCTTTCTCTGAGAGCTTACTCTGCATAACTTTACAAAAAAGCACTTGTAGTTGAAAAAAGATGATACTGATCAGGTGAATCATAATTTTTTGGGACTGAGACTCTTTGACTCCACTGACACAAATCGAACGTGCTTCTTACTGACTCCCTTCTAAGCTGTACAAGCATTGCGCACTGTGTGCATTACCTCGGCTTCATTGTCTTGCTAAAGTTTCTTTTTTTTTTTTTTGTTATACTGAGGAATTTATAATTAATCTCAAATCGACTTCAGTTAGTACAGAATGCCTTTTTTCTGGTAGTGATTGCTGGCCTTTGTACTGTGAACAAAGGAATAAACTCAGTATTTTTGTCACTATCTTGGTGGAGTCTGGATTTTCATCAGTTCTTAACTGTGACCAGTGTATCCTGGAGCCAGATGATCAGTTATTCAGTTCAATCTGTTGTAGCGAAGGAAAAGCATTTCACTTTTTATTCTGAGTGTGTTGCTTATTATCTTGCTTGGGAAATTAGGCAGCCTATCATCTCTAAGCTGCCTTCTAGAGGAAGGATGCTTTCAGAAAGAAGCCCTGTCCAGGACAAGAGAGGAAAACCCCTCTGTTAAGATTGATTTCGCCATCTTTAGAAATGTCTCTTCAGTGACTGAAGAGTCTGAATTCTTCTCAGGAGCTGTGGTATCTTGATCACCATCCTAAATTGCTGGAGGATGTCTCTTTTTACTGACCAGTTACTGTAGGACCTCACATACCACCCTGCTCTGGCGATACAATGAAGGGTAGAAGCTGGAGTAGGGGCTAGTCCTTTCAAGCAATGCCTTAGGGAGACAGGAGGTGGCAGATCTTGAATTTTAGTTTCAGTGGGGCTTTCCTGTTCAATTGTAAATAAAAAAAAGCCAACCAAACAAACAAAAAAAATCCTGGTCTGTTTACTCATACAGGACACGGAGAAGTGATCCATATTTTTGTTACTTGTAGGATGCACTCTCTGTTCTGTAGGTACATCTTCTGGTTTTAGCTCTCAATTTTTGCTTCTTTTAAGGCACAGCTAGTTGTTTTACCTCTTTCACACAAATTTATATTCTGTGAGGTTTCTGTACCTTTGTTGCTACCTTTGGTTTTCCCATACCTCTGCCCTAAATGTTTCTGTGAAATCTTGGAAGGTATAAACTGAGATGTCCCAAAGAAACTGGGAGAGTTTGCTTTTCTAGCATTTCCTGAGGTAGTAATACTAGATAATTTCTGATTTTATTATGATTGTTGGTATATATATATTTTTTTGAAAGTTTGTATTGACTTTCAATAGCTGATGAACTCCCAAATCTGACAGTTTCATATGTTTTAAGATTAAACTTTTTTTTTCACTTCTTTTTTGAGGATATTGTTTCTTTGGGGGGCTAGAGGTGGAAGAAACAGAGGAGGAAAAAGTATATTTCCTTAAGCATTTCTCAGTTGTAATGAATCAGATAAGATAGGTGATTTGTCACAATTTTTTTGTGCTTAAGGAAGAAGGGGATAGGGAGGGGGACTAGTTTTTGATAGTCTGTAAAAACAGGCAATTCAATGTTTGTTTACCATGTTATACAGTAAAGACCACGAAAGCACCAAGCTGCCACATATGACAATTCCAATGGATTTAACAAATTAGGACAGTGGAAAGACAGTGTCTTTAGACACATCAGAGATGATAAATACTGGATCGATTTGATTATTTCATGAAGACTTTTAAGTAGTAGTTTATTGTGTTGTTTTTTTTTTTTCTTTAAAACTTTCAACAGTTAATCAACATGGGACTTAAAAAAGAAGCATTTTGAGATTATCCTGGTTAACTATATCCCTGTTACTGCTCTAGACAACTTGATTTATCTTGGAAGTTAGCTTTGTTCTGGTCCTGGGGTTACACTGAATGATTTCCAGGCATTTCTGCCAACCTAAATTTCTCTATGATTATATTGGAACAACGGATGTTTACATGATTAGATTCGATCGATATTTCAAATTAAAAGTTCCAGGACTGCAAGCATGATTGATCACTGTGTGACTGCAGATTAGGCAATTAGTTTGTTAAATTCTGTTTGGAACTCATGTTTCATGTAGGTTTGGAAAGGACAATTTGACTATTCTCAAATAAAGGCAAGTTTTTCTAGCTGTTGATACTATCTACTGCTTAGAACCTTCAATGTGAACTCTAAACCAAGTTTCTAAGATTCCGGGTTTGTCCCTTGGATTGATTTCTTGTCCTCTTTGGACTCCTAGGATGTAGGGAGATCATAAACTAGTTGTTCTGCTTCTTTCAACACTAGTATATATCCTTTATATCAATGTGCTGGACCCAACTTACCAACCATCATCTTTGCCTTTAATTACTTAGAATACTAATGGTCTTATTTCCCCCTCGTAATTTCCTGCTAAGAAGTTTGTGAAGCAGTCTTGCACAACAGATTTAGTAGAAGATCTGAAAATACTTGACTCAACTGCCTGGTTCAGTTCTTTTCCATGACTGCTTGTTTATTTAAACTTTCTCTTGAGATTCAGCTTCATTTGTGTAAATGAGATCACTGTGTTGCAGGAAAGAATGAAGTGATTAATTTGGATTTCCATCACTTACTTAACTGCCTATTTTTACAGCAACAAATGGTATGCAATAAACATTCTTAACTTCATCCTCACTGAGGTAATCAGATTTTGGGACTGAACAGCCCATTGCTTCTGTCCCAACAAATGCTCTATTTGTGAAACTAGAGTTGTGTCAGTTGATTGCAGTTTTCCTGAGTTAATTAAAATATGTGTTACCTTTATAAAACTTTACTGAGCTTTTAATCAAACAGCTTAATTGTCTGCCCAGTCAACAGCTGAATTTGTTGTTGGGGTGTTGGGGTACCTCAGAATGGGAACTGTCTTCTAGATAAATGCCTGGCATGCAGGGAAGGCAAACATATTAATACTAATATTAATGCATGGGTCTGTGTATATGCTATTTATGAAGTTGAATGTCATGCAAGAAAAATATGTTGTGATTTTTTTTTTTTGTGATATCAGTCAATGTGACAGTAATTCTGGTGTTTTTTGAGTCCTTATTTTTTGCAATTTGAATGTGTAATTTAAACATAACTTCAGTATATAGTTCCTTATCTTTTAACTAATACAACATATGCTATAATCACTCAATTTTAAACCTCAAAACAAGAATTCCAGTTATTGAGAACATGGTATGAACTACCTGCAAATGTCTGTTACTACAGAAGGAGAGGCAGGCTAACGGTGCTGCTATTAATATATTATAGAGTCACAGAATGTTAGGGATTGGAAGTGACCTCAAAAGATCATCTAGTCCAATCCCCTCACCAGAGCAGGAACACTTAGATGAGGTTACACAGGAACGTGTCCAGGCGGGTTTTGAATGTCTCCAGAGAAGGAGACTCCACAACTTCCCTGGGCAGCCTGTTCCAGTGCTCTGTCACCCTTACTGAGAAGAAGTTTTTTCTCAAATTTAAGTGGAACCTCTTGTGTTCCAGTTTGAACGCATTACCCTTTGTCCTGCCGTTGGTTGTCACCAAGAAGAGCCTGGCTCCATCCTCGTGACACTCACTCTTTATATATTTGTAAACATTAATGAGGTCACCCCTCAGTCTCCTCTTCTCCAAGCTAAAGAGACCCAGCTCCCTCAGCCTTTCCTCATAGGGGAGATGCTGCACTCCCTTCATCATCTTTGTTGCCCTGTGCTAGACTCTCTCCAGCAGTTCCCTGTCCTTCTGGAACTGAGGGGCCCAGAACTGGACACAATATTCCAGATGTGGTCTCCCCAGGGCAGAGTAGAGAAGAAGGAGAACCTCTCTCGACCTACTAACCACCCCTCTTTTAATACACCCCAGGATGCCATTGGCATTCTTGGCCACAAGGGCACAGTCCTGGCTCGTGGTCATCCTGCTGTCCACCAGGACCCCCAGGTCCCTTTCCCCTATGCTTCTCTCTAATAAGTCATTCCCCAATTTATACTGGAACCTGGGGTTGTTCCTACCCAGATGCAAGACTCTACACTTTCCCTTGTTATATTTCATTAATTTTTTCCCTGCCCAACTCTCCAGCCTGTCCAGGTCTCACTGGATGGCAGCACAGCCTTCTGGTGTGTCAGCCACTCCTCCCAGCTTGGTGTCATCAGCAAACTTGCTGATAGTACACTCTATTCCCTCGTCCAAATAATTGATGAATATATTGAATAATACCGGCCCCAATACCGACCCTTGAGGCACTCCACTAGATACAGGCTTCTAACTAGACTCCGCCCCATTGACCACGACTCTCTGGTTTCTTTCCTTCAGCCAGTTCACAGTCCACCTCACTACCTGATCGTCCAGACCGCACTCCCTCAGTTTAGCTGTAAGGATGCTGTGGGAGACTGTGTCAAATGCTTTACTGAAGGCAAGGTAGACCACATCCACCACTCTGCCATCTTCTATCCACCTTGTTATGTTCTCATAAAAGGCGATATTGATCGTGCTTGATGCTCTGTATGGTCAAACCTCTTGATACACAATTTTTTAGTTTGTCCATGAGAAACCAGGAGACTTTCAGATGTCTATAGCTGCTGAATCTAAACAAAGCTTCAGGGCAAGCACATAATAAATCTGAAGGCTAGCACTTGGATTTAACTTCAATGATTTGCTGCAAATAATGTTGAGATTCAGAGCTTCCATGGGATACTGCACGTATCTTTTTCTAAAAGTACAGAATGTTAGGCAGTAAAAATTACAAATCATTACCGGCTGCTTCTTTGCTTATTCGTAGGAGTAGCAAATATTTTAAAATACTGAAAAGAGAGAAAACTACATTGGATGTGTTATTTTATGCAAAGAGCTAAAAGCAATACTGGAATCCTCACAGCTTCCAACCTACCTAATGGGTGTCAGTTCTTTCTTCCAAACTGGAATTTTTTATAATAGGTGTAATGTAGCTTTATTGGAGAGAGTTTTGGCTAAAAATCCTAAAAAGATTCATTCGCTTGATCTAATGAAAAATATCAGATGCTGAACAGGAAAACGAGAGTGGTGGAAAAAACCCAAACAAGAATCCTTGTCAAAAACAACACACCAAACTAAAACTCTGTATATGCAGCTTTCAAATAATCATACCTGTTTGTCTGTCTTATATCTTCAAGACAAAGTTTATTAACCCTTGAACTTTGAGACGTATTTTCCTCATTTTAATTAAAATTGTTGCTTTTGGGTGGCTGTTGGTGTGGAAGTGGTAGAAACCGATAGGCAGCTCTCAGCTGGGGAGTAACTGTGGTGCCTTGCTAATGATGCTGCTTTTTGCCTTCCCTCCTTTCTGCAAGTTTGTTGTGAATTGGGGGTTTTGTCCTCATACCACTGCTGAGATCAGAGGGCCTTTGAGAAACAAGTATTCCTGCCTCTGCCACTCATTTTCTCTCTGGCAAGGTAGCAGGAGCCAGTACTGCCAGCTGGTCATCTTCTGGATGCAGTGCCATCACACTGATGAGGCATAAACATCTGAGACTGTGTTTTAAAGCACAAAAACATACCATTTTGTATGCAGGCTTTTCCTGCTCTCCATATCGCTGCAATCCTCCTCTTATTACTTGCTTATATTTGTTCTTCTGTTGAAATTACCGTCCTCTGTGCTGTCCTGGCTGGGCTTGTGTGAGGGAACCCTTTCTTCTTTCCTCTCTTTCAAGGGTAGATTCTGTCAGTGTTGAAATAGTTGGCATCTTCTTCTCTGTAGTCATGAATGCTGGAAAGCCTCTTTCAAGATGGATGGACATTTGGCCTTTGAAGTCAGGGAGAAAATCAATGGGAGTGTGGTGAAATGGACTAAAGACAAATAACATAAGGCTGAAGTCTGATAGGGACTGGTGAGGAGGGTCATTTTAGGGGGGAAAGTAATTTTAAGAGAATTAGAAGATTCTGATCAGTAGCCTTTTAATATTTTTTCAACTGAGTTGAAAGATCCAATTGCTCCATAAGAAGCTTTCCTGCTGTATTCAACCTCTGAGTTAAAATTCACTTGGACTATACCAGTCCAGATCTCACTGTCCTCCTTCCCACATTTTCTTGCAGAATAAGTGGAGGAAGGAATTACATATTGATGAACCAGAAAAAAATCTGGATCGGTGTATGTAGAGTCTTGGCAGGCGTTTCTTACCATAGTTGACATAAGCTAACTGTGCTGCAGATGTATGTCTAAATATAATTTGTAGTTGTGAACATATTCTGTTTCTCTGGTCAGGATCATAAATTTCAGATGTATGTACACATTACCAACTAAACCATGCTCAGTTTTTAACAAAAGAGTCCTCCACATAATGATTTTTAGGCAAAGTGATGCTCAAAAATACTAGCAGAAAATGTATTCACCTGTTTATCCAGCACACAGAGGCAGAACATGAAACTTAAGTTCTTCAAAAATAAGTAAGAATTTAAGACTTTTTGCCATCATGTCAAGTGATCGAGAAGCCCTATGTAAGGTTGGGTCTTCAGACCTAAGTCATTAGGGGGACTTTCCTTTAATTCCTTTGCAGTTTGAGTGTAAATCATCTTGAATAAAATAGACAGGAATATTCTAGAGTTAGGTTGCTGGATCCTGATGACTCAGTATTTAGCAGTCGAAGTAAGTCATACTTGTGAATAACTCAGCTAAGCATTTGACTCTTCTGAAACAACATCCCAATCCCTGCCACCCCAACCAACCACAACCCCTCTTGGAAGAAATAATAAGTCTTCCACAGCTATTTTCCCCATGCTTATGTTAAAGGATATAATTTGACAGTTAGGACATTACTTCTTACATATTCATAAAGTATTAGCTGGTGGTTTCAGACACATTTTGACGTTTGCTCCCCAGTGAGTTGGATCCGACTTAAATAGAAACAGGAGTTTCATCACATTTGGTTTTTTGTGTTTGTTTGTTTTTTCTTCTCTGAGCGATGCTGCAGGAATAACTTAACTGTGCTCGAATGTCTTAATCATTCTTTTTGCTTTTAGTCTTAGGTTTAGATTTCAGCATAATTAACTCTGAATTTCAGATATTTGTAAGGCATAGTTCTGGAGGATGACTGCAATCTGTAAGCTAAAAATCTTGTGCTCACACCCATAATTCCAAGATACTGTGACTATTCAAAGTTTTGAAAATCTTGTTAAACTACTTTCCATAGAGAAACATGATCTCAGAAATCCAGTTTCTGGTACAAGCAGGACAGATGAGATTGTATAATCAATGTATACACTTTAAGGGCCCTAGCACAGGATCGTCTATCTGTGGTACCTTGAATGTAACAACCATGTTTTCTGCTGTTGCCAGCACAGTTTGGAGATGAGGAACCTTTAAAGAATGCAAAGATATTTGCAAGGTAAGTTACCCAGAGAAACTTGGATGTGTGGAGGATCTCTCAAACAACTGAGTACTTCAGAGTGCTGCTACTGTTTTTTGGCTGTGCAAGTGTTCCTATATCTGCCAATTGCATGTGCAGAAAACACATTTAGTGATTTCCTGGTTTATCTTCCTCTTTTCTGCCTGGATATCTTCCAGTAGGTTTTTTTGAATAACTTTGCTATTGATATGTAGGGAAATCATGGACAATGGTCTGAAAAGCAATTTGCTGGCAGCTTTTGCAGAGGGATACAGAAGAAACAAATCCAGATTCTTCTGAGGGATGGAGAGCAAAAGGCTAAGACATAAAAGTCGCAAGTTGCAACAAAGGAAACTCCAGCCGGATATCAAGAAGAAAACCTGATGGTGAATGTGGTTAAGTACTGAAACAGATTACTCAGAGATTTTGTAAAATCTGTACCCCTGAAGGTGTGCGGACCTGGACCAGCCATGGCCCTGAGCACCGCAGTAGTTGTGATACAACAACTTGATTTCAGACCTTGCCTTAAATAAGACTTTGGAACAGTTGATCTCTACAGATCCCACCCATCCTACATTTTTCTGTGATTTTTGTGCATGAGCAAATGACAAATGGTGTGTACTTGCACATTATGCTTGATGCTTCCAATAAATTTTGGATTGATTTATTTGGGCATATGCATACCAACCGTATGATGTATTCAGACACGGACAGGAAAACAGATGTGTCTCAAAAGTGTGGGATGCACTGAGCTTTGGCGACATTGCCCAAAAATAAGAAACTGTTTGAAAAATCCTAGAAAGATGCATGCTTAGGTATACCAGTTAGGGAGGGATGGGACAAGCTTATTTTGTGACATGATTTAGAACCGTGAATGAAAGTGACTGTCAAAACAGAGAAGAAGCTGGACTGTAGTGATGCCATATGCCAATGCGCTCTTGTCACAGCTGAAGTAGCAGAGGTGTCACTGGTACTGTAAATAATGTTGGAAATAATGCTGTGCTGTGGGAAATAACACATGGTGACAGAGTTGACTTTTGATTATGTCAGAATACCATCCCTGGTTAATATCTGTCTCTTTTCTAGTGTATTAATCAGACATACGCAGTTGTTAACATATAACTTAATTGCTATGTATTTTCTTGAAATATAGCCTATTCGCTTGACTTGAAGTAATTGTAACCATATGGGAAGCTACTTGGGGGTTCTTTGTAAAAATATTCTTAAAGACTTGAGCAAAAGCTGTACCTCTGGAAGAGCTGAGTTGGATTGTTAATGGTTTTATTTGTTATTTCATTCTTTCCCCCCCCACACACTTTGTTTAGCAAAACATTTTCCTTATGAGGATGGAAAAAATAGGAGGAGTTGTAGAAGATTAAGGCAATAAAATGCATGTGGAAAACCCTTTTCAGTTTATTGTGTGCATATTACAAAATTTGTGATCAAATATTTGGACTTAGAGAAGAGAGAGGGATTATGACTTTTTAATTTTCATAACTCCTGTTAGACAGTGTATTTCCCGTATCACCTGGAACCACTCTACTCATGAATAGGAAAAAAATCCAAACAAAGCAAAACCAACAAAACAACTCCCATCCATAATCCTAAACTTCACAAATTTTCTGTTCTCCAGAGTTTTTGATATTTTTAACTAGATGAAAAGTGAAGATGTAATTTTTAGTTTAAACTTAAAACATTTTTTCTGGTATCAGCATTAGTGCCTGTGTATCTTTCAAGCGCTATATGAGGTGTAGTTTCTTACTTCTCTTCCTAGATTACTTAGATACCTAACTTTTATATATGTTAGGGTGGTAGCATTCTAAGGCAGTGAAATGACTCTTGGAACCATAACTTGTAATATGTTAATCAAACCCATCATACTGCAAATATTTGTCAGCATAGAAGTGAAGATAAATTGAGAAGAGTTCACTGGTTCCATTTCTACACATCATAAATTTGGGAATCAATTTCAGCAGGATGAAGTGTTCCCAGCATATTTTTAAGGAATGTTCAGGAATAACTCAAGTAGGCAGGAAACCACATCTCTGCTCACTTATCTGCAGCCTATGGTCCTCTGAGGGCTACTCTCTGATTGCTGTTGTACTTAGATAAGGTTTTTCTTAAGGCTTTTTCCTCCCTTTTTTCTTCCTTTTTGTGCTTGTCTATGAAAATCTGGCAAAGGACATTGCCACTTGGTACTTGGATCGCGTTGGGCTTTGTCCTGGCCTTGCAGCTGGCCAGTTTCAATGCCAAAACCCCTGAAGAACCTGGTACATCAGACTTCTGCTATTTGTTCATGACTAACCAATTTCATTTGTGTATGTCTGTTTTCCCCTCTGTATACTTCTTAACATTGTAAATAGTTCTAGTGTATGCAGAAACTAAGCACAATATGTCATCAGAAGTTATACTGTCTTGTGTTAGGATGTCAATAGTGAAGGGATTTCATCAAGTGTAAGAGCTGGTTGACAGAGTCCATTCTCTCCTTCATATCCTCAGACTAGTTGTTTTCAGAGTTGTTTACTGTGTACATAAAATCCAAGCAATTTAGTAACCAAGCAGCCACCAAACTGTATTTATAATGTTATTTTTCTAGACTATTCCCTCAATTGCCATTTCCTAAATAAATGGTTGTTGAATTCTAATAATATTTCTTACAACAAGATTTCCATAACTGCGTGTGCTGGTTTGACTGAAAATGGGTTGGAAACCTTTCTTTTCCATGGCTAGCACGCTCATTATTTAGACTTAGTTTAAGAACAAAAGATAACACCCCAGCACAGAGCTCATGTTTTTAATTGCTCTGGTCTGAGAGCCAAGGACGTTCTGAGAGCTCTGCCCACAGGTGTGAGGCATCGAGGAAGGGGGGCATGGATGGGGCAGAGCTTGACTGACATCCAGACTGATCAATAAGAGTATTCCATCCCATTGCCGTCATGCTCCATATTTAAGGAGTCAGGCTCTTCTACTCTCTCTTTGGGGCGCAGCTGGGAAGTTCGGTTGGGACGTTTAGCCCAGCCTTTTGCCATTTTGCAGAGCCCTCTGGGCTTTTCTGCCTTTTTCTTTTTTTCTCTCTTTTGGATCAGCCGTTCAGGACTGGGGTATCGCTTCCTGGGACTGGCTGCTTAGTGTGGATGGATTTCGTGGGGAATTGCCTTGAGTATCTTTTATTTCTATTATATATATAGATATATTTACTAGTAATGTATTAGTATTTTGTTATTTTATTAAACTGTGTTTATCTCAATACAAGTTTGTCCCTTCCCTTGTGATTTCTCTCCCCTATTATGGGGGGGATGAGGGAGGGAGTGAGCAGTTATCATGGTTGTATTGCTAGCCCAGGTTAAACCACCACACTGTGTTGTACATTGTCTATTTTAATTAGCTACCTCCTAATCAGAAATATAAGACTTCTACAGTATGTATTTAATCTTGATGTTTTCTTTCCTCTGCACTGAATTTAACAAATACACGTATCCCCTTTCAAACCTTAATGAACAATCTGTGACAAGCTAATTAGGGATATTTATAACAGTTGTAGACTTAGTAATATATTTATCTGAAAAAATTATTAGATTCTTTGAATAAAGAAATTATCTTATACGAGTTAAAATTTGGAGGTGGTAAAAATGGAATTCATTTATTATTGTGTCCTTCCCTTCCAGAAGAAACCCTGGCACTGGTTTAAGTGATTTAATCTCTAACAAACATTAGAGAAGAGGAAATGAATGTGATCACTTGTTGGCTGATTCCTGGGTTGAGCTGAGGGTCAGCAGAATATTGTTGCTGTAGAGTGATTTCCACATTTGGGTTACTTCATCAAGTCAAAGAATAGTTGTTCCTTCTCCCCGAATGCTGTGCCAAGTGACAGCCTACTGAACTTGGCTCAAACTTGGCTCCCTTACTTGGATCTCTCTCTCTCCCTGCACCACCCGCCCTGCAGCCGATGCTGTTGCCTTTTCCTGCTGCTCTCTTGTTTTGTTTTATCAAGCCTGATTCCACAGTGTGCCCTGAGAATTATTGCAGTCTAAATCAATAGTGTAAGACTATCAAGTTTTCTGTCGCTGCTCTTCCCAGCCCATTCCCGCAGGTGTGCTGCTCTTTCACTTCCTAGCAGGGAAGCGTGGACTGTTGATAAAAGAAAGGAATATGGAGGTTTCACAGGCATGGGCTCTTCTGGCAAAAACTCATAAATCCCACCATGAGTATAAAAAATAACATATTTTTAGAAAATAATCATAGGTAAATCTTCAGATTCACATGTTTTTGTAGTGAAAGTACTTGTGTTTAAAGTAACTTTTTGCCTAACCTGATTATTTGCATTGTTACATTGGAGAATGTCTTGAGGCCTTTGTTCTTCATTACTTGATGTATGGAGGCTGTACAGAAAGAGGATGGAAATAAACATACTTGCTGTATGCTGTGCAGAGTCAGAATGAAGACCTTAGAGGAAACATTACCAGTGGATCCTCTTTGTTATATTGCAAATTAAAAAAAAAAAAAAAAAAAAAAAAATCTTTCCTGGGGAATGAGTTTTAGTAGCTGCTTGTATTTGTTGTTGAGTTGAATATATGTGTATGGAGTAAACAAATCTGTAGTATTATACCATACAAGCTCATTGTTTGTTGTGATTCATTTGGTTTACTCGTTGAAGAGAGAGCAAGTTCTCAATACATCCAGCATGGTACAGAGTCATGTTTCAGCTAGCAGACAGCCAGCTTTTGTTTTCAATATTCTATCCTGTTTAGTATTCAGAGCAGAGAGGAGAACGTGATGTAAGGGAATTGGTTTGCTGTTTTACTGACTGACTCAGCCATTTAACTCTGTTCCCTCAAGGCATCAAAGACTACAATAATGGAAATACATTTCACCAATAACTTTCTATGGAAATAAGTACAACTTAATAACTTCTTAAATTAGTGCTAAGATTATTGCACAGTGGAGAACACCTTAATTAAACTCGTCTTTTTTTTTTCTTTCCTCTAAGTCTATATTACCGATACTGAAATCTTTTGCAAATCTAACCTCTGATTTATAATGGGAGATGAGATTATTATTTTTTTTTAAGTTGAAACTTTAATGGAAAGGTGATTACTTCCAGTCCTGTTTCATGTGGGGAAGCAGAATTTTGCTATGACTTTATTCTTTTTTTTTTTTTTTTTTTTTAACTAGGATAAGTGATAAGGTTATGACCAGACTTCTCTGGACTTTTATGCTCTATTTTCACATAATTAAATTTCTCTCAGTGCTTTGTATTGTGCATTGCAATGTGTCTGATGGTCCCTGTTGCTCTCACAGAATGGCTGTACGGGAAATGAGTTACTGGGATACAATGGTAAAGGACATGAACTTTTTAGTTAAACATTGTTTTGGAAATGTAGTGAAATATCCTCACGCAAGAATATTAGGGACCTAAACCCCAAAGTTTCTCTATTAATTGATTTATAAAAATGCATCTGTGTAAAACTGGTGATATGACTGAGTTATATCTTAACTGTCTACCTTTTTTCATGGAAAAAGAAAGGAGCAGGTATTTGCAGTGGTGAATAATACTGTCTTTGGAAGACAATAGTACTGTGCTCATTAGGTAGAATTTGAAATAATAACTCAAGTGTAAGTAACCTGTGTTGAATGTAGGAAAAGTTGTATCACAGGGATCATAGGGATTATTCCTCTCTGAAGCATCTGTGAGGACGAAGATATATAAGCAGAAAATCGATTTATGAAAGCTGAAATACTGCAAAATTTTGAAAACTGTACAAAAATGAGGAAGACAAATATACAGTGTGGGTTATGATTGGAAATAAATCATTGAAGATCTTGATGAAAACTATTCTGCTGACATAAGTGCATAGCTTATACAGTTTACGTAGGGTGGACTTAGACATCTACAGGGAGATGTTGTTGTAGTTTCTGCTTGGATCTTGAGGTATGTAGCTTCAAATGTTAAAGGTACATTTTTATTCATGAGGGTGGGGAGTGGTTGTTCTTCAGGGTCGTCTTCTGCCTTCCTGCTGAGAGCATGCCTGGCAGAAGAGGAGGAGGAGAGATGAGATGGGGAGCAGCATGCTAGGAGCTCTGTGGTCACCAAAGCTGGAGACAGGAGTAAGAAAGGAAGGGAGAGCAGATGTGGAGGCCCCAGGTTATTGCTACAACTAGGAAAATTTTTAGGGCAGTGGGGGGAAATGAAGGGGATGTTGGGGAGCAGTAGGGCCAGGCTGGCCCTTGAGGAGAGGCAAGGTGGTGTACTGGTGGGGGCCAGAGTCGGAATCAGGTCTGGAGGGAGTGTTCAAGTCAGCTTCCATCTGGTGGTCCCCTGGGAGGGCCATGGTGATGAGGGAGGTCCAAGGCCAAACCAAGGAGTCATGTAAGTGGGAGAGGATCATGCTGAGGATCAGGGAGGCAGGAGATGGGACACTGACAAGTGCCACAGAGCCACCATGGGGGACACAGGTGGGTGAGGTGCTCCTAAGGCAGGAGGGTCAGGACTGCCCTGCTGCCCTTTTCCACCACAGCTCTTTGCCACAAAGAGGCCAATCCCTGACTCATCCAGCACATTGTACCACAGAGGTGACAAAAACAGGTATTTTACTCTGAAATGTTAACATACTAATACTGTCTGTTATTCAAGTCATGCAGGGTGTGAACATGTGCTGGAGACCAAACTAAAGCTCAGCAGTTACAGGAATTATGATGGTCTGAATTGTGCATATCAGGTTGCAGAAGAGCTTGTTGGGAACCAAGGAGCATCCGTGTTGGGTTGCTTTATACAGCATTTTCACAACAGAAGACAGAATTAACACACAGGAGTGAAATTTATAGATGATAATTAGTAGGTTGTGTGATAGCAAACACTGTGAGTTCATTTCAAATGGTTAAGAAGAGGGAAATATTTACTTAAGTAAAAAAAAGGAAACAGAATCTAGACTCTTCCTTATGAAAGAAAACAAAACAAAACAACCAATGTTTTCTTTTAATGTAGGAAGCTGCTTCTTCCCTCCAAGAAAAGAACAGGAACATGGATGAGATGGGAAAAAGATGCTCATAAACAGAAGTAAATTCTAAAAGGCTTGGATGATATGAATATATACCAAGCAGAGGAAATCACAGAGCATAGCAAAAGGCAGCACTAGAAATAAGATCAAAATGTAGCAAAAAAAAGAAAAAGTTCTGAGTCACAATCAGGAAAAGCCTGTCAATAAAATCTGTTACCTACTGCTGTAATTTCCCAGTTTAATGATAATGAGGATCCCATTGCTTAGAACCTCTAAACTAGAATGGACAGTCATTTATTTGTGATATTCCGGGGGATTTTTTTTTAGTACTTCTCCTTTTATGGGAATTTTAATCAAGTGTTTTCTTGTGGCTCTTAGTTATATAAAGATTGCTTAGGGAAATATAACTTCAGATAGAATTAGTATTCCAATCTCTTGGGCCTCTCAAGAAATGTGTGAAGTCTGACAGATTTATTTAGAATGTGAAAAGTGTACATTTGGACTTATATAGTATATTTTCCTTCTACATTTGAATGTTATAGCTTACAGTTGTGATAAGCTAATTTTTCCCAAAAGGTGAGTGAATTTGCACTAATTTGTGAATTTATCTGTTAATAAAGATGCTGCAGAAAAAAAAAGTCGACAGATGTTTGAGTGTTGTGTGTAAACTTTTCACAGACTAAAATAACACTTCAACAAAAGAGACAACTGTAGTCATGTATAGTGTATGTATGTATAACCAACATGAGATTGTGCAATGCTTGAACTGTGTGTCAGATATATGGGAGTCAATATGACCAAGTATGTAAATATGGATGGTATGTCTATTTATTTTGCTATGGAAAGGATGAATTGAGTCTGGTGAACATAGACATCTGACAAAACATGTTTGATTGTAATATGCTCCAGGATCGTGTGTTGTCTCTGCCTCTCTTTTGGAAGGCCTTTTTTTTTTCAGTGTAAGAATTTAAAGCTAAATGGAGTACTGCTTAAAGCTGCAATCAGATGTCATTATAAAATCTGTATTGCTCAACCGGTAGTTTCAGCTGAATAAATTAAGCCCTGAGAACTTTCTGTAAACTGACCAGAAGGACTGTGGTGATGTAGTCTGACTTCCTAATTATGTGCATTTAAAAATGCATCCTGTTGTTCCTTTTTTCAAATCCTTTCTTTCTGTTAGAACATTTGGTTCAGAAAGATGTTCCTTTGTGCTTAAGTCTTCAAATGATGGAGAGTCTCCTACATATCTTGATAAGCAAATCTGGTGTGGATTTTTTTTTTTTCTTTAAGAATTTTAATTTGAGTGCATTAGATGGACTGCTGATGTTGAGTAATGCTGTAGCCATCACATCTCTTGGATGTAAGGAGAACAAGATTTGTTGGGGAAAATTAATACCTTCTATTAGACTGGTCTGTGTGATTAGGGGAGGGAGTTTTAGGCACGCGAGATAGTCAAGTTTCAGATAGAAGCATAAAATTTCAGAGTGAACTGCTAGCTGGGGCTAATTTCTCTTCATTGAACTATGGTAATAAATCACATTGTGTTACAGAATAGATAGTTGTGGAAAGTGTACATGAGTACTGAGGGGGCCATGATAAAGCTTTTACCTACTTGGACGTGTCATTGGTAGAATTTTATAATGCAAAACACAAAACCAAACTTTCATGGGTTTGTGAGTACTGCAATGCTCCAGGTTTATGAAAATTATTTCCCAGAGAGCTCTGAGAGATGGGGCTGGGAGGTCAGAGATGGAGCACTTCAATGAGAAGAGCTCTCTTTGCTGTTAAGGAAATGTTTGTGCGAGTTGGTTGCCATGTGCAGTTGCTTAGTTTCATCCCTGTGGTTTTCGTGAGATCATCTGCTGTGCTGGTTCAAAATCGTATTATGTGCTGAGAAATAAATATATTCAGGGATTTGAATGTGTCTGTCACAGAGGATGTTTATTGTGATGGCTATGCAAATGGCTGTATTTATTGCTCAGATAGTGTGTAGATGTTGTTTGTGATAAACAGATTCCTGAGGCTTGTCAAAAAGTAGGAGATGGAAGTGTTGGAAGGTGCGCCTTGAGGGGCTGGGGAACAATTTCAAAGTAGAAGTTTCTCCCTCTACAGGTTTCCAAGGTAGGAAAGTATGTGAAAAATGTAAGGCTACAAGATGAGATGAGGTGCTACCTCATTCAAAGGTTAGCTCATTCAAAGCTGCGGTCTCTTTCACAAAGTGGTGTCCTTGACAGACAAAACTGAAGGTCACTTGGGTTAGCACAGTATTTTTTTGCCTTTTTTTTTCCTATGGCTCTTTCAGCATCCTAGTTCTAGCATATCATAGCTAAATTGGGTTGTGTGTGGTCGTGTGTAAAGTAAGTGTGCCTGTATGACGTGAAGGTGTAACTGTTAATGACCTTACAGGCCAGGCTTTACCTCTGTTTCTGTAGATTCTTCTGTTTGTTAATTGGATCAGAAAAACAGCCCCTATACTGGATAGGGGAGAATGGGGTTTGTATTTAGTGTATAGCATTTTTGTCCATGTAATCTGCAGTACATTTCTCTTCCATAAACTTGTCTAGTCTCCAAAGCAGATTTTTGGTACCTAGAATGTGCTTTGGCACGGTGTTGATACATGTCTGCTATCCACTAATCTTGTTAAATTTTTTTGACATTAATTTGCTAGTTGGAGTTGAAGGCATGGAATTAATGACATAGTTTTTAAATGTGAATTTATTGCCCTTAACCTGAGGAGTGATTCAGTGGTGTGGACTGTCTGCTCCTTTCTACTTCTGTGGAAGCCAGAATACTTTAGTTCAAAATAACTGTCTGTGCTGCAATTATGTATCGACAATTTTCTTTCCAGTCTTCATAAAAAAGTGATATTTTCTTATTTCTGTTGGGATGATGAGCTGAGGGAAGGTACAGGTTGGCTGACCAAAAGATGCCGATATACAAGTATAGTAATCAAACATAGATGGGCTTGGAAAATAGAACTGAATGAAGCCTCGGCACATTCTCAGTCGACATCAAACTGAGAGGAGCACTTGACAGCAGAAAGACAGGACAACTACTCAGGGTTCTCCTGACTTCCTGGACAAATGAGCCAACAGAAATCTCCAGACATTCAGCACAGGTGAAAGCCAAGTCACACTTCCAGGCCAGAGCCCCATGCGTCTGTACAGGTGAGGGGCTGACTGGCTGGATCTTCTGCAGCAAAGAACCTTGAGATCCTGATGGAGAGCAAATAGGCTATGAGGTGGGGGAATAAGGGCTGGCTGTGTGTTCAGCTGTATTAGCAGGAGTGCAGCTAGCAGGTCAAGAGAAGCATCTGTTTAACATTGGTGTGGCTAAATCTAGAAGACTCTGCTCATTTTGAGTGTCCCAGTAGGAGAACGGTATCAACAAACTGAAAGAAGTCCATCAGGGTCCTCTCAGATTCTTAGGGAGGTGGAAGACATGATACACAAGGAGAAGTGGAAAGGTCTGGGTTGATTTAGTCTGGATAAGGTTAAGAGATTAATTGCTGTCTTGTAGTCCTTAAGGGGGACAGGGCTATAGAGAGGATGGAGCCAGACTCTTTGGAGGTGGACAAGAAAAGAATAGGAAGGAATAGTCACAAGCCACAACACAAGAACTTCTGACTAGGTATTAAGGGGCAAGGCACGAACTTCAGGGACAGCATTGGAGCAGGTTACACAGAGAATCTGCAGTATCTTCATCGTTGGAGATACGTGAAGCTTGTCTGGACAAGGTCTGGAACAGTACAATGTATCTTCAAAGCTAGCCTTGCTTTGAGAAGTAAGTTTGACTAGCTGAATTGTAGAGGTCCAATCCATCTGTTTAACAGCCCTCATAGAGAAGGTAGATGGAGTATGGACACAATTCTGCTTATTAATGAAACTAGGTAATTTTTTGTGGAAAATATTTTGTAAAATTACCTAGCTTGGTGAAATAATTTTTTTAACCATTATCAGAATCCAGAATAACATGGATACTTTGTTCTGGTTTTTATTCCAGCTTTTATTGTTGCCCTTTCTGTTCTTGGAATTTAAGCCAAACTAGTCTTGAAACATGTTGCCACAGAATGTGATGGGCATATAATTTGTATTTGTCAAGTGCCAAACAGAAATTACATTATCTTAGTTTTGCTTGTGTTTCCATCACTGAGAAGAAGAATTTGGGTTTCTTTTTAACTCCATTTTTCAGAGAAGGGAAAATCTTGTTATCTGTGAAACCTCTACACATTTTTTTTCTTTGAACTGATAGAAAGTGAGAAGTGCATGCAGAAGTTACATGTGTGGGGAAAAAGCTGGCATTTGCACAACGAAGGAAGGGTTATATGATCATAGTGTCTCCTTACAAAGTGGACTAAAATGGAACATTAATGTCAACCTTGGAAAGATGAGAGTAGGTTGGAGCAACATGTAATTTGCTGATGCTTGTGTTAGTTCAAGCAGCTCTGCTCTAGCCTCCTGAGCTACACTAAGAGGTCTTTGCTGGCAAAATGTCCTGGTGTAAGGCTGTTGACAAACAAAGCTCTTCAGTGCAATGCTTTTGAGGTATGAAAAAGCTGTTACTGGTAGCTTAATTTATATGTGGAGAAGTTTCGCAAAATGAGAAAGCTGGTTTCTTGGAGCAGACAGTTCTTCTGACAGGCAGTTTTGAGAGTGCACTGTTGACATGGGGTGGAGAAGATGTAGATGTAGATGCAGAAGAAGAAAACAGGAAGTGACGAAAATCCATTTAGTCCAGCACAGGTTGACCTGCTGACATACGTCGCAAGTCAGAGCTCTGCATCGATCTACATGTTAACAGCAGCTATTTCTATAACTTTCCTCAGTTTTGGTTTCTGGAAAGGCGCTGGTAGCTGAGGTTCCCACCACGGGTGAAACTCACTGTGTGCATTTCTGGTAGGCATAATTTTCGTGGTCACCTGCACGAGCCATCATCAGCTGTCCTGGCTGGAAGCTTTGCTTGTGTAGCTTTCAGACATGACCAGTCTCCTTGTGGCTCCGGCAACCCCAAGGAAGTGAAGCCGCAGCGCCAGTGTGTACTCGGTGAGGGAGGTGGCCCCAAACAGCAGTGGCACAAGGGACAGCAAAACAGAGCTGGCCAAGCTGCAGCATGTCGATGCAGCTGCTCAAGACTGAGAGGAGATCTGTGAAGTCGGCCGCACAGAAGAAACAAACACAATAATATAAACCTGCCTGATGATTGTCAACTAGATTCAACAGCAAATCTCAGGTAGTAGGAGTAGGTACAAAGAAAATGATTCAGCTGCACTGACAAGCTCATCTCAGAGGAGATAGCTTTTATTGGGGTGTGATATTTACTGCATTTAGGACAAACATGTAGCAGATGCTTTCCTAGTGTGGCATAGTCTGTAGAAGTTTGACATTATTTTTCAACAATAAAGAAATCTACCACTGATATGAGGAGTTAAATTCCTCTGCATTTTTTAATATGTTTTCATTCTTTTGTCCAAAAATGAGGGAAGTCTGATTTATTCCTCCCTCTCCCCCCACCCCCGCCTCATTTGTTTATCTTCATTATCAAAATACCATCTTTTATTTTCCTCTCAGGTGGCCGATCTGACCTTTTTGGAAGCTGTCTTCAGTTCTATATTTTGGCAGTCAGTGTGATACACTTGAATACCTTCACATAAATCAGACTTTGCCTTTGTTCACTAACTGATTTTTTTGTCTCCCATCCCCTCTATTCCCTGAAGAAAACCAACACTGAAACCCTCTGTTCCTTGTGAAATGTTTTACAATCCTGTCCAAAATCTTGAATATGCTGCCCTGGACAATGAAAATATTTAAAGTTTCAGACTTAGTGGTACATAAAATATTTCTAACTTGCAATGAAATACCCTGTAAGTGGAATTGAACGACCAGTACATTATTGGTAGTGTTTCTGCTTTTTAAACAAGTGGCAGACCAAAAAAAGGTAAATGCCATGTTTTTCTTATTTGATTATAAAGAATGGGAAATTCGTGTGATAAATGTATTAGCTGATTTTGGAAATCTAATATTTGATTCTATGAGGCACTGAATTGTTGCACAATGAGTATGTACATAGGATAGTCTGTGCTGAGTGACAGCAAACAGAATCCTTGCAGACACTGTTTTGCTTGGAATAATTTCAGCTTTAAGAAAACCAAAGAACAGCTAAGGTTGCTAAGTGACAGCAAAATATTTATCTGTTATTTAGAAAATCAAACCGGTTTATGCAATGAATAGTAAAGGACAGCATATATTGTGTGCCACCCACATGCTGTATAGGCCCATTATTGTACAGGATGAAGATCTGCATAATACAGCACAGTAACCACAGATATCACCCTATCTTAGTACTGAGATTCTCTAATGCTATTTATTTAGTCATCTTCCTCAGAAGAAAATCTCTCGAGTAATTCACTACAAATGAACACTCTCCATCTCTGCTCTGAAACACAAGTAATATTGTTTGTGTAGGCAGATATTCCAGGATCCAGAGGAGGCAAGGTGTTGGAGAAGGAGGGGAAATGGAGTGAGAATCACTGTTTATAACTGGATATTTGCATTGCAGGCTTATTCTCATCACCAAGGTGAGATGAAGCTCATTAACAGCCAATGATGTGGCAGGGGCATTTTGTTTCTCTGAAATGAGAGGATGATGATGGGTTCAGCCTAAGGCTCTGAGCCCTGTCCTGGGCTCTCGCAGAGGAAGCGTGCATGTGGCTTTCCAGAGTGCAGCCCCGTGGATAAAGCCCTCCCCATCACCATAAGTGGGAAGCTGGGGTTACAGCAGTGTGAGACAGTGATGAAGACTTGGGTGGCTCTTGAGTCTTGCTCAGCAGTAGCGTGAGAGTTGTTCCAAGTGTCATTAGATGCTGTCCTGCTGTTTCTAAGGCTCATCTGGGAAGAGGGAATCCCACTATGATGGGTTGACGCTGCAGAGGAGGCATAACAAGAGGGTTGCTGAGCTCAACATCTTTGAGCGTGATACTGCAGTTGGAGGATTTGGGAAGATGGGGAGACCAGGGAGATGTCAGTAA
Source organism: Streptopelia decaocto (assembly GCF_964273445.1). NCBI lineage: Eukaryota > Metazoa > Chordata > Aves > Columbiformes > Columbidae > Streptopelia > Streptopelia decaocto. The sequence goes on from NC_138663.1 coordinate 24,490,916, forward strand.
TATTGGCACTTAACCAGCTACCTTTCAAGGCAGAGTGGGATCGCATGAAACAAAATCTAAAAAAACTACTATCAAAAACATGTAAAGTGCATACATGCTTCTTTTGTAGGCATGTGGAGCTTAGGTTGAAAACTTGGTTTGATGTGCAAGTGGACCTGTTAAATGTGTAGGGCCTTGGACACACGGTCTATTTGAATTGCTAGGAAATTATTAGTAGTTTAATTTTTATTGTCCTGGAAGTTATGTGTTAAATTGAGCATCACTGTAAATGCATTGGCCTGTTGTATTGTCGAGGTTTGGTTCTGTCTGAATGTATGGGCAAGTGACAGGCATTATCCTATAGTGAAACTCAATTTATAACACCAGGCAGTCCTTGGCATAATTTCTACTCCTTTTTCCTTTTTTTTTTTTTTTTTTTCTTGCCAAGGAGCCTGGCAGGTCAAGAAGTAAAATTCTGTTCAAAGAAGCGTGTGAGAAATTGGATGGAAAAGGATCGATTTGTGCCTTCATTTCTGTTCATTCAGGAGATGCAAGTTTTTATCTCTTGACTGAAATGGGAGAGACAGCTGTTTGAGGGAACGCTCACTAGTTTATTTCTTTTCCCACTCTGCTCTCAAAGTAAAGTTTTGGCTAAAGGTGTACAAAAGCAGCTGGTGCTGTGGAAGGCATTGGACAAAATGGCACAGCATTGAAATAACAGAGCGTCTTATTTTTAGGAAGTGTTCAGGAACTTAAGTAACGTTTGGTGCTACAGTTCATATACATTGCAGGTGAGAATATGGGAAGTGGCTCTTTAGTTGGCTCATCCCTACCCATTTCTTGTTGTAGTCTACATAAATATTTTGTCTAGCTCTCTCTATAATTGCAGTCATCACCTATCTCCTGCTTCTTCCTAAAATACCCATATGGTCTGCGAAAGGGTAACTTCACACTGTAGTGTGGGAGTAGAGAAGCGGCAACGCCGTTGCTTGTGTTAAGGTCAGGGGCTCATTGATACTCACACAGGTCTCAGGTCTGAGTGTGAAGACATGCAACCTGCAGTTATTTCTTTGCTATATTTCTAAAATTACCACAAGGTGGCAATGGTTCAGAATGTTACTCCCCCAGTGCCAGCTCTTTGGCTCACTGCACTTGCGGGACGCAGGGTCAGGACGGGCTGTGGTCACCAGCCGGCACCCGCCATGCTCTGGGGCATGGGGGGAGATGCCAACACGTCAGTCACTTTTTAAATTTATTCAGTTTAAAGGCCGAAGTTGCATAGGGGACAGTTGTGCTGTGAGTTCTGTCTTTGCCAGCTGCTGTGGCTGCAGATGTTCAGGGCAGTAGTGAGCTGGTCTGGGGACTTAGCAGTGAGAAGCAGGTGAGAACACTCTCAGTCTAGCCTCTAACTCTGTGAAGCCAGGGTTTTGTTTTTTCCTTCTTTCTTTCAAAGAGAAAATACACAGTATTACTGTTACAAATACATACATGCTTCATTTTACCTTCAAAATGTTGGAGTTGATTATTTAATGAAGTAAAAACGGTGACATTGGAACAGCTCTCTAAACTGCCAGATGTGTTTGGAATACAGCTCCTCATTAAAGTAAGAATTTAAACTCTGTAAAATTCATTTGGTGAAATTGTTTAATGGTATGAGTGGAGCTGAGACTGAAATGTCTCACTTTAGAATGGAAAAAGCAAATCTTTAAATTAGTGCTCAAAGAGGAATATATTTGGATATATAAGACCTCTTTGAAATATTAAATGCAAGGTGGGAAATTTTTTTAATAGTTAACTACTTGAGGCTCTTTTGATAACTTTGTATTACTCTGTAAGTTATCAGAAGTTAAATTGCTACTGCGACTTGAAAAAAGTTATTCTTACTTTAATTAGCTCTTTGAGAAGTTTATTTTCTCTTAAATACGTTTTAATTCTTTGATAGTCTACTAAGGCTCACAAATGTAAAGTAAAAAATCAATTTGATCTTTTCTGAAAGGCACAGGGAGGGAAGAGAAATTTTTATCTGTTTTGTGGCTGAAATGAAGAAGAAGTAAATTTGAGGACAGTTAACTTTGTTTTCCCTCCAAGTTGTCTTTGTTCATCTTCAGTCATTCTGCAGAATACAATCTAACCTGATATTCTGAGTTGCTGGAATTTAGTTATACATTCTCCCATGAAGCAGCAGTAGTTATTTATGAAGTATCACACAGAATTATGACAATAGAATTTATACCACTGAGAATGCGAAATCCAAATAAGCAATACAAAACTGAAGCAGGATGATGGAAAGCAACAGAACCAGTGAGGCTTTGCTGTACGCTTCAGGTGATATTGAGGGTTTGGCTTTCATTTGGAGGTGCATGTAGTAATGTCACTTTTTATTTTAATTTTGCTGTTCACAGTTCTTTCTATTAGAATTAAAATGTGGACACAGAGACACTGACAGTAAAGATGCAAAGAAGTCGTGAGGGACTGAAAACGAAGGGCTGGTGTGTTGTATAGAGGAAGAGAGGGAAGAGCACGAGCAGCGGAGGGGCAATCCTGCTGCCAAAGGGTTTTCAGCTCCTTTATGTGAACTCCTACCAGGGAGAATCTGGCCAGGCTTACTGCCTGTAATTTGAAGTGTTTCATTTGGGATTCTGGTTATGCATGATGTCCTCAACTCTTGTTCCTTGTAAACCAAGACAGACAACTTCAAAGGTAGCCCAGACTTGGGCAGGTTGAGCTGTTTGACAGTGTCCAATAGTTAATGTCCTGTACAGACGCCTGTTTCTCTCCATTTGCTATTATGGCATTCTAATGCAATTAGACTTACCTTTTTTTCTCCACATTTCTTAGCTACTACTTTTGCTGTTAGTTTTGCTTTGCTTATTTTTTTAAAGGCATTTGGTTGCAAACTGAAGAGTGGTAATGAATCTATCAAAATGACCAACATAAAGAGAAGTAAAAGATGAATGAGAATTCACTGTACCCTCAATATTCTGACAAATTAAAAAAAAAAAACCAACAACCAAACAAACAACAAAACAGAGAAACTGCATGCTACAGCAGACTACTATAAATTATTATGTATCTTGGCAGTTAACACTACTGTGTCTTTATGTATGACAAACTTTTCATGTTTTCCATTGGAATTATTATTTTTGTTTTTAGTTTTGCAGGAGAACTTTATTGGCTTACACATCCAGATTTCGCACTAAAACGTAATTTAAGAAATGTACAGTAATCCTAAAATGCCACTCAGCTCTTAGAATTACTACCTAAAACAGTGAATATGGAAGCCATATATAAATATTTTAAAGGCATTTCTGTTTGCTGAACTATGATAGTTAGAAATGAGGAAGTCAGAATTAAATTTATATTTCATTGCCTTATTCATAATGTTTTTGTTTGATATGCGGGTAATAGACAAGCAAATCACCTAAGGAATGAATTCTGCAAGCATGAAAACACATTTCCATAATTGCCTTGGCAGGAAGCCCGCGTGTTCCGTGGCAGAGCTGTGAATATTCCATGGGATGAAGGAGCTGCTTGCTTAGCAGTGGCGCACCGTCTGCGGGAGCACTCGGCTTTTTTAGGTCCCCTACAGGAACAAGCGTGTGCTGGAAAAAAACCTTAAACCATCCTTAATGATTTGCATTTTCCAATATCTCAACTTGTGCAATATCTTCAGAAAATGAAAAGAAGAATAAGGGGAATTGAATAAAGGGAAAGACCTGTCCTGCATATCTGGGAATGAAGTTTGATTTCTGTTAGAATCGGCTAACCTTTGTGGTGCAGATTCTGCACCAGGAATGGGTTTCTGGCAGACAGGTGTATAGGTGCCATTTTTGGTGTATGTGCAGACGTAATACAAATACTTCTCCCACTGATTTTGACCCAGCAGTGGTACAAGCTGGCAAAGTGTCTGCATTGGGCTGCTGCTCTCAAGAGCTCATGCAGGAAACTCTCCCAAGTCACAGCAACCTCTGATGAAGTTTGCTTGTCTCAATAGGAGACCTTTTCTTCTGTCGGGGTTTCCTGAGGCTTGTTCTGTATTGCTAATTGTTTTGTTACTGAGAGCAACAGAATTATCATGTATTTTTAACTAGATGTGATTTTTTTTTCAAAGGCATAGTTCTTTGGTTTTTCATTGCTACTCCCTACATTTCACCTTTTTTTCAGAGGATTTCTGATATCAAGTATTTAGATGACATTTATACTATTGTTTCCTGTGAAAACAGAACAGCTTTCCGGTTTGTATTCAATTTGGAGAGAGTTTTGCAGTAAATTGCTACATCTTTCATAGAAACACTTGACTTGGCAAACTCCATGTAGGATGGAAATCCTCCCTTCGACTGTCCAAGGTAGCCACATTATCAGGGTAGCAGTAATTTTGCTATTCTTGGAACAGTCTTGTAGCTTAAATGGCTTCGAAGTCTCAACACTAGAGACCTAAAAGCCTAAGGTCACCGTACTTTCTGTAGATACCAAAAAAGTTCTGTAAGAAATGATGATGTGATTGGGGTAATGCTATTTGTTGCAGGATAGCCCTTACAAGTGTAACTTTCTGCCCTCTGGAAAAATGTTTTCAGTGTCTGGCTATACATTTATTTGTTTGTTTATTTTTAACTAAGCAAAATACGGGAAGGATGAAAAACCTTCTCAATCAGTTGTGTTTGAATTTTTGTAATGTTAAATTTCAAGTTCAGAAATACTCACTGGAATAAAGGCTTTACATTAGTTTTAAAGTTCTGGGAAAGCAAAACATCTATTTTAAACTGTTGCTTTGTTATATTAGTGTGTTAGTGGCAGTCTCCTTTGATGTCACGTTCTAACTTCTCACAGATTTGATAAGGGGAAATATCATACTAAATATTTCAAGAGTTGATAGGAACCTTGGCAAAAGGCCTGTGTTTGGATCCCTGGAGAGCTTTCAGATTTTGCCTTTTCCCATTACATTAAGTTCTGATAAAAATCGGTTGATGAGAAATTTTAATCATGTAATGTTCTCTGCTAGGAGTCTGTTTTCAAAATGCATTCAGTTTTGATATGAAATCCACCAAATGTAATTTGGTATCAGTCTTGGAGCCTTGTGTCTGCTGTTCGCTGAGATTAGCTGTTTCAAGTCATTTATAGTGGTATAATATCAGTGTTGAGAAGTCCATTTTCTTCATAGGGAGCATGTTTCATCCATTTTCTTCACAGCGAGCATGCTTATTAAAACATGCCAATGGTAGTGCCTAGATTACTGCAAAAATGGAGGCATCTCAGTTGTTTTTCACATGTGAAGTCTGGAAAAAATTGGAATATTTGAGGACTGGAGCTAAGAGCTAACTTTTTTTAGCTGCTGCCATGGGGAGGGTCAGCCATTTAATTCAGGGTGTGCATATAACATATTGCTCAGAGGCAGTATCTGTGCAGACTTACCTGTAGCATCGCAAGGACACAGGGAAGGAGTAGAGGTTGAGTTGCATGCCGAACGTGTGCATGACGTGCCGTGGCGACCTGCCTTGCCCAGGTGGGACTCTAAGAGCTGCGGCTCTCCAGCTGCCAGCCGGCCTGGGAGCCTCTGCCTTTTCTTCCCTGTTCACATCTTCCAAGAGTGTGTAGTGCTGCATATTTTTACTGCAAGACTAACTCTATTTATTACTGTTCTCTCCCCTCTCTTTTTTTCTTGCATAGCTCAATAAGCAGCAGCTGCAGATACTGAAGGAGCGTTTCCAGGCCTTTTTGAATGGGGAGACGCAAATCGTAGCAGATGAAGCATTTTGCAATGCTGTGCGAAGTTACTACGAGGTAAGTTATGTGCTTTGTTTTCCTTATTGTTTGAAAAGTTCATGGGATCTCTTTTAATGCAGGTAGAAGGAAATTAATTCTAAGTTTCAAAGGCTGTGAACTTCCAAACCTTCTAGAAACAGCTTCCTTCTACTCCAGCTTTGCTGTTGTAAAAGTTGAAATCCACTGCCTGGGCACAAGAGATAAACTGAACTGGAAAATAGGCACCCTTTTTGAAGAGGTGGGGGGGGAAAGACAAAACAAAAAACCCCTGGTGCTGAAAGTCCTTCTGGCAGCATTTGAAACAATTAGACACTGCTATCTTTGTCTCCATATGTCTAAGCTACCTCTTTTAATCAGCACTCCAGTTGTAAGTTAACATCTTGAGAAATATGTCTTCTGATATTTAGTTACCGTGCAGGGTTTTTGAGAGGAACCGCCTGTTCCCTCTTTCCGCACCGCTGGGCCAGCTCTCACGTTCTGCTGTGACCTCCCAGCACATCCAGTGCCTACGGCCACCGCTGCAGACCTATATAGGTGGTTTTAATTGCCTAAGGGACAGGTTCCATTCCAAACTCAGAGGACAGTTCACTGTCCTTTTTGTAACAACAGCAGCGTATGGCTGGAGAATTTATTTCTTACTCTTAGTAAATGCAAATTCAATTTCTATCATCTAACTTCCAATTCAATGGATCACAAGGGCTGTATGTTAAACCTGTATTACTTTTGAAGGGTCGTCCTCCATATGTAACTCAACCACATTTTTTTTTCAATTTTTTTTATCTACATATTTTCTATATTGTTTGTCCTTTTTCTCTGACAGTGATTCTGTGCTAGTTAATTAAACTTTTCTTCATGGAGAAAACCATGTGACTTATGTCCTGGCTTGGTTTTATCTACATTAAATTATGTTGCACAAGAAAAGAAGAGACAGAGGTGGACAAACAGTGTCCCCTTTGTACAGAAATATGAGAACTCAGTGCAAGTTTCTCCAAATCATGGTCTGATCAGTACTGCAGCAGCTGGACTGAAGGAGATGTCATAAAAACACTTGTAAAAGGATGGGGATGGGTCTAACTTAGTCTACAATTCTGCAGGTGAAACAAGAGAATATGAACCTTCATAAGGTACTACGTAGGGGTGCAAGAACAGGATAGAAGTTAGGAAGTAATCCTTTTATTTTCTGTATAACTACTGAATAAGACTGGAAGATGGTACAGGGCAAGGCTGGGCTAGTTACCTGCCAGCAGTGGGTTTCAGAGGAGTGGGATGTCTCAGGATGCCGAATGGGTAGAGTTGAAAAGGACATGATGTTTATGGTTCTTTCTTTCAGCAAGCTGTGTAAGAAGCTTGATGTGCTAGAGGAAGTAGCCTGCCCTGTGGAAAGGACGTGATAGTGAATAAAGATGTTTACTAAATAAATGCCTAAGCAGTAACTGTCCTGTTAAGATTTACTTTGTGTCTCTTGTTAGTTCTCTATGCATCCAAAAAATGTTTTTCAGCATATCTGCTGTTGCAATAAAGGGCTATGCTTAATAATCCAAGGCAGCCCTACCAAATGGAAGACTCAAATTGTCCAGCTACTCTCAGCCATTCACCGCTTGGAATTAAGTGTACAGGTGTTCTGTCCAGTTTCAAACTTGGCATCCCTGTCAAGGTTATAATGACACCACAGTCTAATGCGATCTTCATCCCATGTTAAAATACTGTGAGCTTATCTACCAGCTGTAATTTGGTTCTTCAGTCTTTTGTCTTGTTTATTCCACCCCCCAATTCCATTTTCCATTCTTTCCAGATATTTCCTTTCCGACTTGCACAACTTTTTCCAGTTGTGCAGTTTGACTCACCATTTGCTAGTCTTTTTAAATTTCTTTTCAGGATTGGGGTAGACAGTTACCAGTATGCAATATTAAATTTAATTATTATTGCAGTGATAGAATCCAGCTGGAGATTTAGTTCAAGCTACTGCTCCTCTTCAATGCATTTTAATCAAATTTTATGCATCTTACCACATATTCTCAAATCATCACTTATATGTGTCTCCTGTGCCTTTTTCATTTGCTTCGTTACCCGTTTGTTTAAAATACTAATCTCTATTACTTCTTTGTGTGCTCTCTTGCTGCGGTGCTCTGATACTTTCTCGTCTCTGTGTCTTGCGCATATGATCCAGCACATCTTCTGTTTGATGATGTTAGTACTTTGAATTATGGACATCTTGCTTGTTTCTGTCATACAGTATCTCATAAGCTTTAGTATTAATTTCCTTATACTTTAGTTGCTGAGCTACAGTTCAATTTTATCTGACATGGAAGGAAACAAATACGTGGTCTGCACAGTAATTATTTTACCCTGAAATTTATTACTTTCCCTTTAATCCTATGTAGTGTTTATAGCTTGAGACTTATTACAATATTACGTGCAAAGCCAGGCTATTCTCATTACTGTAGCTGATTTTCCACACCCAACTCTTTAACTTTGAATGTGAAAGGTAAGGTTTGTTTTGGCCATGTGACATAAACATCACTAGTTACAAGAGCTTTGAATCACTCAATTTGTCTATAATTACTGGGTTTGTTCAGAATTTGTCTTCTTAAGAACATAAAAGTAAGTTCCTAGGATTTAGAAACTTAAAGCTCAGTATTTTATTTACTTTACTACAAATATTTGCGGAAAGAATAATTTATTTACTAAATTAATAAATAAATACAAATTTCTGTGTGGAAGAGAGTCATGCTCCTGTGTCAGGACTATTTGGGAAGGTTTACACTAGTAAATTTTGTTGTCTTATCCTCCAGCTTTATGTCTTTTCTAATTCTTCTATGGTTTTTAAGATTTTCCATTATTATTCTGGGATTGTTTTTTTTTTTCTTTATCTTAAAAATCTATTAGGAAAACAATTAATAGGAAAAGTTGCATAAACTCCTCTTTAATTCTGCAGAAATGGTTATTTTCATGTTCTGCATAATCTCCCTCTAGCATCCCACTACACTTCCTGAAAGTATCACTGAAAATTAGCATGATTCATTTTTGTATACATATAATTAACATTATCTTGAGGAACTATTTCTTCTTCTGTCCCAGTTTTAGAGAAGGTATGGCAATGTGTACAGTTCTCTTTGTGTAATTATTCTCTCAGAATTAACAGAGGGTTTTTTTGTGGAAAATTCCATTACAGACATTGAGCCAGATTCCAATCAGTAGAACATCAGATGTTTGTGATGCTTTTTGGATAAAGAGAAAAATTCGATCATACGGCAATTTATTATGAGTAATTATATTGGACACACTGCTAAGTGTAAAATTAAGTGAGAAAGTGAGTTACGAAATAAAGTCCTCCTTTGCACCTTTCATCCCAGTGTTTAAAAAGATTTTCAGTAAAGTAGTAGATAATATTTCATTCATCAATTCCTGTGTGCTTTTTCATGGTGATTGGAAAATGCTCTCATTCAGAGTCTCAAAAGTTTCATTTGCCACCTTTAATATCCATACCTTTAATAGGTATGTATATATCTTGGACTAAACTCACAGTACAAATTCTTTAGTCTTGAATGTATGCAGTCTTACATATGAGTGCAAAGAACTGTTATGAATGTTTGAAATACTGTAAAAATGTTTTCAATATTGTAATGATTGCAAGTTGTTGGTTTTTCAACTCTCTGCTTAAAGCATTGTGCAGCTGCAAGAAATGTTATGTACTGGTGTTTTCCTGTTTTTCATGCTTCTTCATTTTAAATATGTGGCTCTAAGCTGTAATTACTGCATTGTGCTTAAATCTGAATGTTAAATGCAGATTCTGTGGCAGTTAGCACTGGGAGGGGGTTTCAGAATTTAAAATTGGACTTAGTTCGACTGTACCTGTTTGCCTGTGATACCGAGATCGTATTTAACTTCATTTCTTCTTCAGGTATTGTAGTCCTTGGTAGATTAAATTGTCTGCCACAGTCAGGGAATAGGAAAGAACTGAATTGTGGCCAATAGAGAATATGGATGAGGCAGGAGGTTCATGTATAAACCTGGCTAATGGGTTGGCACTGCCTGGCTAGGGGGAGGGTTTAAGAGGTTTTTTTAAAAAGTTAATTAAAAATAGAAAACAACCACAATCAACAGCAAGAGAGAGCAGAGATCCCATGTTGTAGATTCATAGACTAGTTTGGGTTAGAAGGGACCATAAAGATCATCTATTCCAACACATCTGCCATGGGCAGGGACATCTTCCACTAGATCAAGTTGCTCAAAGCCTCATCCAACCTGACTTTGAACACTTCCAATGATGGGGCATCCACAGCTTCTCTGGACAACCTGTTCCACTGCCTTATGACCCTTATCACAAAAATTTCTTCCTTCTATCTAGTCCAAATCTACACCCTACAGCTTTCTAACTGTTACGAGAGACCCTTTCCTTCCCTCACTGCGCTGGGGGTAGGTGACACCTTTCAGCCCCTGCAGTAAGTATAGCTGAACTCCCAGCACAAGCCCATGTGGGTGATGTGTTGGGCACGGGGGGAGTGGGACATAAATCCTGTTGCTGGTGAGATGTGCACCAGTGTCTGTAGGCACACCTCTCCTGAACCTGCCGGGGCTGCAGTCCTTGGCAGTCCTTGCTTGTGTAAACTGCCTCCCCTCTTCTCTTGCGGCTGGGGACACCTTCCTTCCCTGTGCCATGGATGGCTGGGTCTGGCAGTTGGTTGAGGGGGTCATGGGACGAGGCAAAGCCAACCCCAATCTTGGGCATATTCAGAGGCGTTGATATTGGGCTCTTGAGTTTGAAATTTCTACTGAGAGTGAAATAAAATTACCCTGTAAGCATCCGCAAGTGTAGATGTACCTGTGATAACTGTTTCTTTGTTCTGGTCAAAACTGTGTAAGCATATACAGGAATCCTGAAAATGTTTTCCTTCCCTTAACGCAGAGCAATTGTTTGGCCCATAGGAGAAGCACACATTAGTGTGACAAAAACATTGATTATTTCTTACACTTATCCCTAGAAAAGGATGAATTGTGTTTATTGGAGCTTTTTTATATGAAGACATTCAGATGTCGGCTTAGTCTGAAAAATGTTGAAGTAATTGTGTAAAGGAAGGAGCAAAGCAATGATGCTATTTCTGCCCATAATTATGGAACAGTTGGTCTGGAGGTTTTTTGTACAGAAGTGAGGGGCAAAAGGATCTTGCTGATGAAACTGCAGAAAAGAACTAGCTTTCTGCACTAAGTGGTATTTTGGTTGCTTTTACGGCTTGGTTTTTAATATCAGCTATTTTAGGTACACAGTTTTTATTCAAGGCAACAAAAGGCATAGTTGATCCCAATGAATATTTCAGGGATGAAGGTGACCCCTAAAGGAACGGAAAAGCATTTATTAGAATCAAAACATAGTAGACACAAAATAAATAGTAATTAAATGTTGGAACATTCTGGTTTTATATCATTGAGGCAAAATAGTGAATCAGATTAAACATTTATTTAAATACATTAGTATAATAATTGTAGAAGCTAACTGGGTTTCAGGGCATAAATTCACTTGTTTGTGCTTGCATTTGTTTTTTACAAAGGCCATAATTGGTATACATATGTAGTGAAGTATATGGGCTTTTTGCTCTGTTCACATCCTGTTCAAAAACAGAAGTACTAGGCCAATTTGGGATTTATTATTCTCATTTAGAGAAGCTTTCTCAAGACGATGTTTTCTTACATTAACTTTAGGATAATCTTCTATCTTTTGTGAGGGCCTTTTCAACAGCAAATACGTTTATAGTTGCATTTAATCAGCCCTTACACATTTAGTTTCCTTCTAGTTGCTTTACAATCTTGGCAAACTTGAATTCAGTGTAATGTTGGCACATTATTTTAGAGGTCTGTTTTACACCAGTTCTTCAAAAAGCTTCATAAAATGTTTTTAGGCCATCTCCAAGAAAGAGGCATGATGAAGGTTTATCTAGGTCATCTGTTTCATTGAAGAAGCTCTAATGCCATCAACATTCTGGATCAGCAACCACAATTTGGCCTGTAATGGAGATTGTCTCGGTGTTAGCAGTTTAATTATTTTCCTCAAAGAAGAGGGGGGAGATAAGATACCACAAATTAAAACATGCTTTACATGATCTAGACCTCTTGCATGCTAAGGAAAGACTGGATAGAGTCAGATTGCAGGCTTGGCAATGCACAGCTTTCTCTTGGGAGAGTGTTATATTGCTCTTGCATGGAAAGTGTGTCAGTGCTGAAATCCTCTAGTCTCTTGCTTTACAGATAGCTACATGTAACTATATTATTTGCATTTTCGAAGACTGGAAATCCTATCTGTATGGTGTGTCAGAGAAGCAAAGCTTTTTGCTGTACATCTGCACAGAACATAGTTGCTAGCTGTTGAAACTGGGTCTATCCAGTCTCTTTAGACACTGATATTTGTGGATGATCATTGTTAATTTGATGAAGGACACCATAGGGATTCCATATTAGCATAACAGATGTAATTATAACAGACCTGTATTTCAAACTTCTAAATGAGGTAAGTAGTTGATAGATGGCATTTAGTGCATTAATTGTACCAATCCTTAGCTTTGGAAGTGGTGCATGCTGATAGGAAGAGAGGAGGAAATGGCTCATTGATTAATTCTCATTAATGGTATCCTTTTTGTTCATTTTGTGACCACAGTTGTTGCAGGCAAATAAGAAATGCCTTGTATATCTGACGCTATGCTGCAGAAGCAATTAGTGTTGGGTAGTGAGGTGTGTCTCTACTGTAGTAGCATTACGTGATGTTATTCACTTGTTTATTAGGTAAATTCTGAATTATTAGGTAAATTCCGAAAAACAGGAATTACTCAAACTGTTACACAACAGTGAATTTGGTCTGTGTTGCTTAATTATTTTTCTTCTAATCCCAGTGCTGTTTTGCTTGGTCTCAAAGCAAAACAAAACTTACCTGGACTTCGGTTTTGCACAGTTAACAGTATGTTGCCCTGAGACATGGACTATACACATTTTTGTTGATGCTGGTTTTTAACAACTAAAACAGTAGAATTTTTTCAGCTACCCTGATACTAATGAGAAATGTGACAGTTTAACACCAGTGCTGCAGAAATCTTGCAGGAAATACTAATTTTTTATTTTATTTTATTTTATTTTTAATTTGGAAGTCATTATTTGAAAGATTTTTCTTTCACTAGATGATGAAAGATGGCAACTCTTGATCTTTTTAAGTTATGATTCCCATTGCCTTTTCCAGATCTCAGTACAGAGCTGACCTTAAGGCCTTTTGGAAGTGGACGAATACTGCAAAATATTTCATTAAAAGAGTTATGTTAATGCCAGTGAATTTTCCTTTCTGCCTTCATATGGTGCTGTCTATGTGTTCTGGTCAGCAGTATCTCAGGGATTCTCCAAAATAATGGGGAGCAAGAAGAAACTTTTTCTCCTTTCAGCAGTAGGACATATTCAGCCCAATCTCAGAAGCATGTAGTTTCACGTTAATAGTACACTTGAAGTATCAGAATAAGGGCAAGTGAAAATTTTCACAGGGTGCCTATGGACTCTGTTTGAACCAAAGTTAGTCCAACCAGGGTCTCTCTCCTGAGCCTGTGGGTGCTGGAATTTTCTCACATAATTTTTTAGGCTTCAAGTTTTGATCAGCGATCCACTATAGAAAGTTGCCATAGTTTTCTAATTAATCATTCTACTGATTTGCAAGGATTTCTTAACCTTAAAAGCGGAAACCCCAAACCAAACAGAAAACCAAACAGAAACCCCAAACCCAACCCACCAAGCAAATAAATAGTAAAGGAGAAAACCTTCTATCTTCGTTTACCATTAAATTGAATTTCTAGGACTGGTATTTACTTTGGATATTCTTTCATTTACTCTTAGATTTCTAGGTG